>NC_056042.1:15091257-15417009 GCF_004379255.2 Salvia splendens
AATAAAGTGGCTGGCACAAATATGCATGATCCTATTTAATTAAATCCCCCCATTGGAAAACATATCATATTATTCCACATAACTCTCAACCATTAATTCCACATCGTTAACACAATCACATAGAAATCAATTTCCAAAAAAATGCATTTCCAAATCAACATCCACATTAATAAAACGAAACAAGTCACAAATTTTAGGGGTGTTACAGGTTATGAAACAAAAAAACACAATTAAATACCAAATTCCAAAATAGAATCAAAACTACATGCATCAAAATACCAGAATTTGGTATCGTATTTCCTGTCGGAGCTTTTGGGATCCTTGGTAGCTTTTTCTTCGAGAACGTTCTCTGATAAACTACGTGAACAACAAACTGAAGTTATTAATCGGCCTGATTTTGTCAACTTCAAGTCATGGGTTACAACATCTTACTTACTTTTTCCGTCATGAGTAGCGGATCCAGATGCTCTAGTGTTGACCATGGTTGAATTAGATGTTTTCTTCCCCTTCTTCGTCGAGTTTTGGATTCGGACTAGGTTTTTGGTCGAGGAAACAGTTTTTCTGGCAGAGGCGATTTTTGGTGCAGGCGACGATGAAATAGTGGAGGGGATGACTAATTTGTAGAGCTTTGTATGGTTTGGGCGATTCGGATGCCAAGAAGATTTGGATGTTTTTTAGAGCAGATTCAAGGGTTTGGGCTTTTTTGAGTTCAGATTTTGGTGAGAGAGACGAATTGAATGGCGCGGGAACCGAAGAATCAGATTAATAACGTGTGGAGTAATGATCCCAATTAATCCGCTCTTAAAAAATGGAAGGCAGTTGTTTATATTTTATATACCTAAATTACCCTTACATAACACAGAACACTCCTATTATGACCCAAAGAAATCGTTCACAACACCAGATGATGGCCATTCATTTCCAGATCTCACGGTCCATATTTGGTCTGTATTTCTTTACATAAGGGCTTCTTTTAGTAGATTAAAACCCTATATATATATATATATATATATATATATATATATATATTCCATTCTTCAAAAACTGTATGATTCACACTCTAGTTTCCAATGCATTGTCTCTTAAAACAAGAATCCTCATCTTTCCAATGCGGCCAAAAAGTAATCAAGGATGGGCATATGCATTAGAAACAAGAATTTCTCATGTTCCAAATGGATTACTTAATTGAAACATCAAAATATGCATAGTTAAAACATGTACTTTCTATTAAATGTGAATTGTATTGTGGAAGGCACGGTTTTAATACCTTCTTCTGGAAAATAATGAACCTTGAATTTGCCATCCTTCATTTTGGACCCTTGAATTTCCAAGGTTGCCAATGATTTAGTTGTTAAGATGAAATAATCAAAATAAGTATTTTGGAAACATCTAATATTGAAATTAAAAGCATCCACAACCGTGCTCTTGCCAACGAGCACAGATGTGGGCCCGGCCCCACTTTTTCTGCCTACTCTGAGGCAAGAGCACAACACCCACATCCGTCCTCTTCCGCAAGGACGAGCACAAGGATCCCACTATTCCATTAATCAATTTAAATAAAAACATTTCCACAAAATTAAAATGCATTAAAAACACCCCGAATAATGTTACAAAATACAATAAAAATTAAAAATTATATATTTAAAATCCTAAAAAATAAAAATTACATAATTAAAATCCTAAAAAATAAAAATTACATAATTAAAATCCTAAAAATTAAAAATTACATAATTAAACTCCTAATCAATAAAAAATACATAATTCAACTCCTAAAATAAAAAAAACCCACTACTTGTGGCCGAATTTCGCCCAAATGTGTTTGATTAGGTCTTCTTGTAGCTCAACGTGGGTTCGGGTATCGCGCATTGTGTGCCTTGTTTCGATCCTCTCACCCACCGTCGTATGCACACCTCGGCGTGGGGAAGACCTCGCGCTTGAGCTTCCGGCTTCATCCTCGTCGTAAAAGCTAGCCGCCCTCGGTCCTTCATCCGCTATAATCATGTTGTGTAAGATAATACACGTGTATATGATGTCAGCGATATTTTTCACGTACCACAGCCGAGACGGGGCCTTCACAATGTTGAATCGGGCTTGAAGGACCCCAAAGGCTCTTTCGATGTCTTTTCGCGCGGACTCTTGACGCTGCGCAAAAAGAACTCGTCTCGGGTCTTGCGGGTTGCTGAGCGTCTTCACGAAAGTTGACCACCTTGGGTAGATACCATCGGCGAGATAGTAACCCATGTGGTATACATTTCCGTTGACGGTGAAGTCAATCGCCGGTGCTACACCATTCAACACATCATTGAAGAGGGGTGAAGAATAGAGCACGTTCAAGTCGTTGTTGGATCCGGCAACACCGAAATATGCATGCCAAATCCATAGGTGGTAGTCGGCGACCGCTGCAAGGAAAAGTGTTGGGCCGCCGCCTCTGTGGCCGCTTAAGTGTTGCCCCCTCCAAGCAGTCGGGAAATTCTTCCACCTCCAATGCATGCAGTCAATACTGCCAAGCATACCGGAAAAGCCATAGGCTGTTTCGTGAAGAAAAAGAAACCGTTGGCAATCATCGGTGGTGGGTGCCCGAAGGAATTCATCACCGAAAGTTGTATGAACGCCCTCACAAAAATTTTTAAGACAAAGGTTTCCAGTGGACTCACCGACATGAGAATACTCGTCGAAGAGGTCGGCCGTTTGCCCAGTAGCGAGTTATGGGATGGCACACGTACACTTCTGCAACACCGAGAGACTTTGCCGACCGGCTGCATCTGGACCTGTTTGGAAGAATTCAACACGGGCGGACAATGTGTTGACAATACGCATAAACAAGCGCTTTGATATGCGAAAACGATGCCTAAAGTAATCTTCCGGAAACCGTGGCGGGTCGGCAAAATAGTCGGCAACGAGCCTTTCGTGGGCTCCCTCCCGGTCACGATGGATGTAGCGGCGAGTTGATCTAGTTGGTTGAGGAGGATGGGCGGGGGTATTCGCTGCGACATATGTTTCATAAGCGGCGAGATGTTGTTCGTAGTATTCTTGTTCTTCGCCCTCCGCTTCCGCAATGAGATGGGTGAAATCCATTTGAGGTTTTGAGTGAGAGGTGAAGATGTAGATATTAAATTGTATGAAAAATATGAATGAGAGATGAATGAGAGATGATTTGATGTGAAAAATGGACGATGAATGTGTGTATTTATAGATGATTTTGGGGGGAAAAAAACAAAAAAAAAATAGAAAAACAGGCAAAAAACAGTCATGTTTTGGGATTGGGAATTTTTTTTTATTTGTTGGTATTATTTTCGATTTAAAAAAAAATGATTTTCCAACGGATATGCATTTGGCCAATCACACGCTGCCAAGTCGCCTGCTCGCTGGCACGGACGTGCTCGATGCATCGAGCAGCGCCGTGCCAGCGGCAAGAGCGCAGCGACGGACAACTCCTCCACGCAGCTGGCACGGACGGACCGATGAGGACATACTCTCCGTTGTGGATGCTCTAAGCTGTATTGAATAATGCTCAAGCTTAATACCTTTTTTTCCAAAGCTGTCAAATACCTGAAACAAGCATTGAATATTCCACCCAAATGCCAAAAGCTTTTCCAATATCGAGATTGTCTAAATTCTGCGGCAAAAATTAACAGTATTGAATATTGGAAAGTATGATGAGATTGAAATATTTCCAAAAGAATATATATTTCCTCCTGCAGTGCACACATGAAATAAATTTAAAAGTTTAAAATAGGCAAAATACATTCTTAGGTCCTTATACTTTAGTCAAAATGTTCATTAGGTCCTTGTACAATTTTTTCGTTTTAATAGATCCTTATACTTTTCACAATATTTTTATCAGGTCCTCGTACAATTTTTCGTTTTAGTAGGTCCTTATACTTTTATCATAACTTTCATTAGGTCCTTGTACGATCTTTTATTTTAGGGACTTTTTTACATTTATCTTGGATAATAATCTAAATTTAATTAAACTTAATAAACATTTCATATTCCATTATTTAACTTAGCATAGTCTATAAAGATAATATCATCTTGTTATCCAATAATCTCAATAAGTTGTAGAGAATAATAAAAAGGTTAACCTTGATGATTGAAGATTAAAATAGAAGTTTTTTTAGAATAACTATCCGAATTTTCAATTGATTATTTATATTTATATTGAAAGATACATTTCCCTGAATATTTATAATCATAAGATAAGTTAAATAATAAAATTAAAAGGTTCATTAAATTTAATTGAATATAAATTATTATCTAAGATAAAATTAAACGAATATCTTAAAATAAAAAAATTGTATAAGGACCTTATAAAAGTTATAATCAAAGTATAAGGACCTACTAAAATGAAAAAATTGTACGAGGATGTGATGAAATTTATGAGAAAGGTATAAGGACCTATTAAAACGAAAAAATTGTACGAGGACCCAATGAACATTTTGATTAAAGTATAAGGATCTAAGAATGTGTTTTGCCTTTAAAATATTGTCATATCAAAAAAGAGATGGCATAAATGAAGTATAGTCGTAATAAAAAAGAGATGAGTATAAATCTAGAAAAATGAATAAAGAATTGGAGAAGGATAAAGAATAAAAAGAATAAGAAAAAGAAGCTAATCAATAACAATCAATAAAGGATATAAAAATGTAACAAAGGCTACTACACATAAATCATGACAAAAGTACAAAGGCTACTACACATAAAGGCCATTATCTGAAATGGTTCAGATTCATTTTAAAAATTTAGAAAAGCAATGTCCAAATTGACTTATCAAGGAAGTTTCGATTCTTTATAAATACCACTTTCAAACAAGGACTATTTGCACACTAAGTGCTCAAATGAAAACAAAAAACACCATATCAAAGATATTTGTTCATCAATCTGCATTCCATCAAGAAATGTTAATGGCAATCACTGTAAAAAAATCCAGGCTAGGATTGCTGAGGACTTAGGGAAGTAGCAACCATTACCTGAGCGGCAGCAGCAGGATAGTTTTTTTTTACAGTATCTTCTTGCTTCTACATATTCTTTCCATCTCATTCTTCTTCTTCTCTCTTCAATTAGATGTGCTTGTCAATGTCTATAATAAAGAGAACCATGTGATTGAAGTAGTTAGTTTCACATAAGGGAGAAGGTTGCAATGAAACCAGATGTTGTGCAACATTTCAGTTACTGTCATATCCTTGCCATTGGAGTAAGAATTTATTAGTGTAATGCTATCAGATACGCGACTCAATCTTGTTATCACAACGAGATCGATTCCGGAACGAGAAGAACGAATACTTGATATGAAAATGAATAAGCAAAAAAACAATTCTTGGAGAGTCAATGGAAATCTTGTGTTTTATTTGTGTGGAAGATTACAAAACTCTTGGATGAAAAAATTCTTTTTCTTTTTCCACAGCTCGGCTCTATTTAACTAACACTTATCTAACCACTAGTTCAAACCTAACGGCTTTCATTTAAAGCTAACTAACTAGTCGCATCCGACGACGTGCATCAGTTAATAACAACTGTCAACTCCGAACTCGTTTAAGTTCGGCCAACACCGAGCACCAACACCGAGCACTGAGCACCGAGCTCAACACCGAACATTGAGCTCGGTTAATCCCTGAGCACAACTACAAACTCGACCAATCACCGAGCATGATTGCAGTTCGTCAGATCACTGAACAGCATATCGGTCCCTAATCGCCGAACAGTATATTGGTAACCGAACTGAACTGATTGTGCAGTTTTGCCCCAATCCTCATAACAAATCTCCACCTTGGGACATAACTGGACAATCCATAGATTTCATCCATCTTCCACAATCACTCCAGCTGAATCAGATTCACCAAATCCATGCAATACTTCAACTTAAGTCCGGGCAACACCTTTGTTAGCATATCAGCTGCATTGTGCTCAGTAGCTACCTTTTCAATCTTCACTGAGCCCATTTCAACTTCATCCCTCACAAAATGAAGCTTAACATCCACATGCTTGCTCCTCTCATGGAATGTCTGATGTTTTGACAAACATATGGCACTATTTGAATCACATAATACAGTCACAGCTCCTTGATCAACTCCAAAATCCGAGCAGATTCCTTTCAGCCACATGCTCTCCTTTACGGCCTCAGCCATGGAAATATATTCTGCCTCAGTTGTTGAGAGTGCCACCACAGATTGCAAACTCGACTTCCAACTTACAGCAGCTCCATACATGCAGAAAACATAGCCGGATTGGGACTTCCTTGTGTCAATGTTAGTAGCAAAATCAGAATCACAATATCCCAATAGAGGCTGTGCATCAAAATTCTTACTTCCATCAAACAGTATGCCATAATCCTGAGTACCATTCAGATACCTTAGTATCCATTTTAAAGCATGCCAATGCTCCATACCTGGATCTGCCATGTATCTGCTCACAACACTTATGGCTTGGCTGATGTCTGGCCTTGTACACACCATGGTGTACATGATGCTTCCCACTATGTTTGCATATGGGATTTTATCCATCTCTCTTCTCTGACTATCATCTTTAGGGCACTGATTTACACTGAGCTTAAACTGCTGGCTCAGGGGCACACTCACTGGTTTGCTTTTATCCATCTGAAATTTCTTGATCACATTCCTGATGTAATCTTTCTGAGTTAGCCATATCCTTTTCTTGTCTCTATCCCTTATGATCTCCATTCCAAGGATCTTCTTTGCATCTCCAAGATCCTTCATATCAAATTCAGATTTCAGATCACCTTTCACTAACTCCACCTCTTCCTTATGCTCTGCAGAGATCAGCATATCATCTACATACAATAGTAGATATGCCACAGCAACTCCACCTCTTCTCTTGATGAAGACACAATGATCATACAAAGACTTCTCAAAACCGATCTTATGCATGAACTCATTGAACCTGAGATACCACTGTCTTGAACTTTGTTTTAGACCATACAAGCTTCTTTTCAGCAAACACACCTTTCCTTCATTTCCTGGTTGGACAAAACCAGGAGGCTGCTCCATGTAAATTTTCTCTTCGAGCTCTCCATGAAGAAAGGCTGTTTTGACATCGAGTTGCTGCAATTCCCAATTTCTCTGAGCAACAATGGCAAGTAGAATCCTGATGGAGCTATGCTTTACCACAGGGGAGAATATTTCATTATAATCTACTCCCTCCTTTTGTGTAAAGCCTTTGGCCACCAACCTGGCTTTAAATCTGATTTGATTGTTGTTGAAGGCCTCAATTTTCTTCTTAAAAATCCATTTACAACCAACTGTTTTCTGATCAGTTGGCCTCAACACCAAAATCCATGTGTGATTTTTGTACAAGCTATCAATCTCCTCCTGCATGGCTAATAGCCACTGATCCTTCTCCGGACTCCTTATTGCTTCCTTGTAATTTGAAGGCTCATGATAGTCCATCTCCTCAGCTATGGCCAGTGCATAGTGCATCATATCAAAATCCTGAAATCTGGAAGGGAGCTTGATCCTTCTTCTGGTTCTGTCTCTTGCAACCAGTCTCTGTGGAGTCTTGATGTTACTTTCATGTTCAGAGGATCCACCAACACTGGTTTCTTGTGAATTTCTCACAGTATCTGGTGGACTTCTTACAGCATCAGATGAGGATTCCCTCTGACCCTCCACCTCAAACTCAACAGTCTGAACTTGCTTCATGAAGAAAGGCATTTCAGATTCCCTGAAAATAACATCCCTACTGATGACAACCTTCTTATTCCCTTCCTCACAGCACCATAATCTGTAACCTTTAACTCCAACCTGATAGCCTATCATCACACATCTGAGAGCCCTTGGTTCCAGCTTTCCTTGTTTGATGTGAGCATATGCTCTACACCCAAATGGTCTTAATTTTGAATAGTCTCCATAAGATCCATACCATCTACTATCCGGAGTCTGATTTTCAATGGCAGCAGAGGGGCATTTGTTGATTAAAACAACAGCTGTGGAGGCTGCTTCTGCCCAAAATGGTTTTGACATTCCAGATGCTATCAACATGCATCTTACCCTTTCAAGAATGGTTCTATTTATTCTCTCGGCGACCCCATTTTGTTGTGGGTTGTGAGGCACCGTTCTATGCCTTTTAATTCCTTTTCTCTTGCAAAACTCATCAAACTCATGGGACAAAAATTCCAGCCCATTGTCAGTTCTTAGGCATCTCAAAGGCTTCCCCTTTTCTAGCTCAACTGCAGTACACCACTCCTGAAATTTCTTGAAGGTCTCTGACTTTTCTTTCATGATCATTATCCAAACCTTTCTTGAAAAATCATCAACAAATGATAAGAAATACCTGCCTCCTCCAATGCTATTTACTGGTGCAGGACCCCATATGTCACTGTGAACATATTGGAGAGGTTGTGTTGAGTTATGTTTGCCCACTCCATATGGCAGCTTCTTGTTTTTGCCAAGAATGCATTCTTCACACGATCCAATGGCTCTTTGTATCTCTGAATCAGCCATCTGAATAATGCCTTGCTTTACCAGCTGCATCAGCCCAGTGTCCCCCACATGGCCCAGCCTAGCATGCCAATTGATGGTCTTTTGTGTGTTGTTAGCTGTTCCAGCAACTGCCTCAGCTTTCAGATAATAGAGCACATTGTTTCTGACAGCCTTCATGATCATTTGGCCATCCTTTTTGACAAGCATCTCTCCACCAAAGAGAGTCATTTCGTAGCCATTCTTCTCAAGAAGACCCAAGGATATAAGATTCCTTTTAATGGATGGGATGTATCTCACATCAGTGAGAGTTCTGAAAATTCCATTGTCCATCCTCAAACATATGCTCCCAACACCCCTTACATCACACACATGGTCATCTCCCAGCAACACCGAGCCTTCAGATTCCTTTAAATCTTGGAACCAGTCGAGATTGGAGGACATATGGAAACTGCAGCCTGAGTCCATGATCCATAGCCTTGATAATGGGCTATCCTCCACCACATTGAGAGCTCTTGCCTCTTCAATTTCCTCAGTGATAGCTGCTGTACCATCTCCTTTGTGATTTTCAGATTGCTTTTTCTTCCAAGCAAAACAATTTTGCTTGATGTGTCCTGGTTTCTTACACCAGAAGCAGCTTCTAGATTCCTTTTGATCTCCTTCCTTAGATGATCTTGGCTTCCACTTGTCAGATGGGGGTTTCTTGAATTTGAATTGTTTCTTTGAAGTTGCCTTCACATTGAGGCTTTCAGCAGCTTGATCGATTGGCTTGCTGACACATTTCTGCATTGCCTTCAGCTTTAATGCAGAAAATACCTCCTCCAAAGTCACTTTCGAATCCCTTCCAAGAAGTATTGAGTCTTTGAATTGCTCAAAACTCTGAGGCAGAGCATTCAATAACATCAAAGCTTTATCCTCATCTTTCATGGGATCATCCACACCCTCAAGATCATCTATATACTTTCGAAAATCTTCCAGCTGATCCGCCAGATTCTTGGAGTCAGAAAATCTAAAGTTGAACAATCTTTGCTTGAGATGCAACCTATTGGAGATTGACTTCTCCATATATATTTTCTCCAATTTCTCCCACACTCCCGCGGCATCATCCTCTTTCTGAACCTCCCTCAAGACTCTATCGCTGAGGCACAAGACAATCGAGCTATACGCCTTGTATTCCAGTTCTTGACATTTCGCCGCATCCATCCCTTGAATCTCTTTCTTGTCCGTCTTGGATTTCACATAATCCCAGACGCCTTGCTGCATCAGAACAGCTCTCATCTTCAATCTCCACAGGCCGAAATCATTTTCGCCGGTGAATTTCTCAACGTCGAACTTTGCGGTAGACATTGTTGAATTCGTCGTCCTTCTTCGATTCCCACAGACGGCGCCAATTTGTAATGCTATCAGATACGCGACTCAATCTTGTTATCACAACGAGATCGATTCCGGAACGAGAAGAACGAATACTTGATATGAAAATGAATAAGCAAAAAAACAATTCTTGGAGAGTCAATGGAAATCTTGTGTTTTATTTGTGTGGAAGATTACAAAACTCTTGGATGAAAAAATTCTTTTTCTTTTTCCACAGCTCGGCTCTATTTAACTAACACTTATCTAACCACTAGTTCAAACCTAACGGCTTTCATTTAAAGCTAACTAACTAGTCGCATCCGACGACGTGCATCAGTTAATAACAACTGTCAACTCCGAACTCGTTTAAGTTCGGCCAACACCGAGCACCAACACCGAGCACTGAGCACTGAGCTCAACACCGAACATTGAGCTCGGTTAATCCCTGAGCACGACTACAAACTCGACCAATCACCGAGCATGATTGCAGTTCGTCAGATCACTGAACAGCATATCGGTCCCTAATCGCCGAACAGTATATTGGTAACCGAACTGAACTGATTGTGCAGTTTTGCCCCAATCCTCATAACAATTAGAACTCACTTCTTGCCTGAATGCATATAACATGTCATATTTGCAATAGTTCTTTGTTTTCTTTTTTGCTGATTCTATTACATGTACATCTTATGAAAATTTAGTTGAATGGGAACCTGGACAGAGGGTGATTGTTACAGCCAAGAAAAATCCGACCACTAAGATTCTTCTTCAACATTGACATATGATAACCAAAAGAAATCTACCAAAACTTAGAAGATTTGAGCAGATTCAATCCTAGGTAACTCTTGAAAACGATATATAAACTCTTTATTTATTGACCATCATACACACAGAAGACTAACAAAGTAGAAAACAATAATTTTTCGGACAATATTTACGCTTGCAATAAATATGTGAAAAATACTCAGGAGGTGTCTTAAACTGCAAATGAACCACATTCAGGCATGCAATTACTTAGAAAAGAGAAGGATAAATTTGTGAAGAAAACTTGACTTTTCGTGTAGATACGCCTGTAGGTCAGTAATCCAAGTGTCTTTTCTTCACTTTTGGACCGATTGGAAATTTCCAGTTGTTGTACTTACAAATTAAACCCAAAGTCATAGGGTTTTGTAGTGTTTTTTTCGTCTGTTGTCGGATCTGTTTGTAGCCCGAGAGGCGACGAACAGATCGTCGTTTGTTCGTCCTCTCCATCTTGAATCGTCTGAAGCGTTCCATTATTTCTTTGAATTTGCATGAAAAATGTTACAATATTCATAAATTTTGAAGATTGGCGAAAAATAGGTGAAATTTGTTTCGATTTTACCTTAAATTGATATGTCTTTGATCTAACCGAATAGCTTCTGAACACCTTGATTTGGGGCTAGGGTTTGCGATTCTATTCTTTCGTCGATTGAATCGAATAGCTTCTATTGGCCGTGGATAAGACTATGTTGGCTAGGTATTGTGCCGGCGAAGTCTGCGCTTCGATCGTTGCCTCTAGAAATCAACGGAATAGGGTGGAAGTTTTAGGGTTTATGGTGAGACGGCGAGGTTTGGGGAAGGAGGCGTCGCGATTCAGTCCGTTGTGGTGAGATGTCGCGGTTTACGCCTGTTGACGGCGGCGTTTCAGTCAGCGGAGCTGAAGATCGCGGAGTAGTCGAATTATTGGGGTTTGTGTGACGTCCCCAATAGCCTCGCACCCTTTTTTGTCCACAACCCCAGTTTTTTTGTCCACGCCCAAAAAAGAGGTTTCCGCCACTATAGGCGGACACTTCCAATAGCCCCGAAATTTTATAACCAATTTTAATTTTTTCCTTTAGTTTCAATCAATTATAGTTAAAATCATCGGAATTTAAATAATTAGAAAACGAGGTAATTGGGACCGAATATTCGTTGTATTGGAAACGGTAAAATTATACAACGAACATTTAAAACAAAGTACAAATAAAAACGCCGCCTCCGTCTAATCGGTGGCGGAGTCGGAATCCTCCTCTTCTTCTCCGTCTCTAGGAGCTCCAGCCTGCTCTTGCGCACAGATGGCCTTGAATGGAGAGTGTGTGAAAATGGTGTAAAATGGGGGTGGAGGAGTGGTACTTATAGGTATAATTTTCGAAAAAATAAATAAATAAATTTGGAAGGGGGCGGCCGGCGCGCCGATTGCCTGTGCACTATAGGCCGGCGCGCCTATAGTCGCGGCGAAAGGGCACCGGCGCGTCCTCGCACAAAAAACGCCGGAGGACCTTCCGCCCCGGAAATTTCGTCCGCCTCTGGGCGGATGTCCTCCACACTATAGCAAGGCGCGGAGGCGGGAAGGGGGCGGCCGGCGTGCCGCCCCTATAGTGGACCTCTTATATGTTGTTATAATCAAGCTTAGAAATCCTAAGTACGATTAATTTCATTAATTTCATTAGTTGTAAACTCTTATTATTTTAATCAGTTGCAAAGTGTAATTATTTTAATTGTTCTGTAAATGGACTCATGTTTTGGGCCATTTGTGAGTATAACGTTTGGCCCATTAGTATTATTTATTTGGGCTATTGTGTGTTTTTATATTTTTTGGCAGGCATGTTAACTTTTATTGGGCGTGTTTTTTTGGAGCTTTTTGGATATTCTATTTCTAATATAATTAGAATTAAATTCTTATATTAATTATTTTATTTTTGTAATATACATTTCTATTTATGCTTTAATTTACAAAAATTAAAATTTGAATTATATTTTATTTATCTCGGTAGTACTAATAATTATTTAATTTTTGTAGACTATGTGGGTGGATTCATTGAAAGTCCTATTATCTTAACCGATGTTGTTCGTGGTGAACATAATTCATGTATTTTAGCTCAAAAATTTTAAACATAGTATTTTAAGTTATTCATGTTATTTTATTTTATTTATCCTTTTTTATTTTATTTTTATTTTATAATTTTAATACCATCTAATTCAAGGTTGACATTCAAATTTCAACGATGACAATTTCTTTTGGCATGTTGTATGCAATGAAGATAAACAAAAGTAAAGGTCAATCTCTCTCTCATGTTGGATTATATTTTGAAGACATGAACAACTGCATGTTGTTGTATTTAGAGTCACAAGTCGTGAGAGTTCGAAGATTTTTGTTTGTGGAGTTGATGATGATAGTAGAGGTGATTTTACCGTTAATGTTATTTATACAAAAGTGTTTCAAAATTTATGAATTACAGGTTTGTTGTTATTTT
Organism: Salvia splendens; assembly: GCF_004379255.2. NCBI lineage: Eukaryota > Viridiplantae > Streptophyta > Magnoliopsida > Lamiales > Lamiaceae > Salvia > Salvia splendens. The sequence continues at coordinate 15,104,291 of NC_056042.1, forward strand.
TCTAAGTTTTTGTTCCTACTTATGAATATCTATGTTTTGTTGATCAAAACTGTTGAACTCTTTATTTATTCAAATTATATGTTTTTTTTCCTTTTTGATCCTTAGTCGCACATTTTAGCTTATTTGCAAATCTTATTCTAACTAACACATACTTTTTTATCCTTAGTCGTACATATCCTCTTTGTCATTTGTTTTATTTTATTTTACTCTACTTATATCATAAATTAAAATTGTATAAAATCGTTTGTCGAATTTGCAATGTTTCATTTAGAGTGAGATGAGAGAAATGCATTTCTCCTTTTGTTATTGTTTATAATATTTTTAATTGTTTATAGTGTTCTAAATACTTTATTGTAATTAACATATATTTTTATCAATAAATATTATTATATTCTCTTTATACCTCCTTTTTTTTAATCACTTATCTTCATTATTTGAAAATCTTATGCCCGGTGATAACACTAAAACGGATAGTAAGGTCTGGAGAGGATGAACGCAACATATCTTAATGTTGATATAATTGCAAGTAAGAGCATCTCCAATGGCGGCGAGCGGACAGACTAGCCGATTCCCGGCGCTGGCCGGTCCGCTCGCCGAACCATTGGAACCGGCGAGCGCCATTTCGGCGAAAAATCGGTGACCCAACGCCGATTTTCGGGTGCTGGCCGATCCGCTCGCCGGTCGGCTGGCCGCCATTGCAGGCTCCTGATCGGCCAGCTCAAATTTTTTTTTTCGAAACACTATATATACGTGATTTGCACGTCATTTTCATTCGCACCGCTTGTTTTAACGAGTTTTCTCTCTCACTTAATTTTTGTACAAGAGCAATAAAGTAAAATGGAGAACAACAATGAGTCTACTCCGGTGACGAGCGGGTCTCAAACTCCCACGGTACCCGTGGGAGGTGGATGGGGTCCGATGGCCGGGTACTACAACATGTACCATTGGCAGCAGATGATGCCTGGGATGGCAGCCGGGGGTAGTATGCCGGGATGGCAGGGGATGCAGGGCGGGCAGGGCCCTGGGATGCAACCCAGGATGCAGATGATGCCGGGGTGGCAGCCCGGGATGTAGGGGATGCCGGGGGGGACAATGTCACCCCGGCATGTAGGGGACGCCGGGGGGGGGGATGCAGCCCGACACGGAGGAAGTGGACGGATGCGGAGAACGTCGCGTTGTCCAAGGCTTGGGTGAGTGTTTGCGATGATCCCCTCCATTCGAACAATCAGATGATCATCAACTTGTGGGCTAAAATATCAGCAGCCTACAAGGCATTTTGCCCTGAGGGGAGGCCACACAGCGGGGAGGAGTGCCGGAAGGGGTGGGACCGAATCAGGGTTGCGGTCTCCCGATTTTCGGGCTTATACACCAACGCCCTCCGCATGCAGACTAGTGACCAAATTGACGAGGACTGCAGGAGGATAGCGGAGAAAGCCTTCCCCGTGCCCGGGCTTTATAAGGAGTTCACCTACTGGAACTGCTATGAGGTGCTGATGGACTCCGAGATGTTTCGGGCAGGTGTCGATGCTGGCTGGCCGAAGAAGCAGCGACTGAACTATGCCGGTGCTTACAGCGGCAGCAGCGGCGGTTCCCATGACCTCCCCGTGGATGTTCAGGAGTTCTCGTCCCCTCCATCGTTTACTCGTCGCACTCGCCCGGTTGGTCAAAGGCGGGCGCAACGGGTAGCGAGGGGGGTCGCCCAGGGGGCCCAGGAGGTCCAGTCGGCATCCCCCCTGTTGGAAAGTCGCCAACCGAGCTCGCCTTCTTCGCGCGTCAACAAACGCGGGCTCAGATGCACAAGATCTTAGCGGAATGGAGGGCGGCAACTGACCCCGTGGAGAAGAGGTTTCTTCACTAAATGCTCGAGAGTATGCGGGTCGATTTGGATGCCGCCTCAACACAGTTGGGGGCTCAAACGCGGGCTCAGATGCCGTAGATTTGGGGGTCCCGGATAGCGGCGACAACGACGGCGACGACGGCCACGAGGAGTGAGGCGGAGGCGGGGGCTCGTGTGTGGAAGAGGGTTTTTTTTTAAATTAATGTAATTTTTTTTAATTAATGTAATTTTTTTAATTTAAATATTATTATTGAATTTTCTCGTATCCGTGTCGCAAATTTAATTCCGTATTTTGTGTGATTGTTAATTATTTATTTTTTATAAATTTGTTTATTGTGGCTAGCCTATTGCTTGTCTAGTTGCTTGTCTTGATGAGGTGGCAGGAGGTGGAGTTTTTAGTGCTGATAATGTGGCAGAAGGAGTTTGTGGCTAGCGGCTAACCTAAAACCATTGGAGATGCTCAAAACACGCGCGAGAGTGTTTGGTTGACACACACGTGTACAAATGGAAAAATATCGGAATTCGTAGCCCGCGCGGAATTGCTTGGTTTAGCTGTATGGCGTCGGAGAAGAGCGCTGCAGTTTCAAAGCAAGGACCCAACCGCGCTTTGCTCACCATTCTTAAATCTCTCGTTGCAGGAGGCGTTGCCGGTGGACTGTCAGATCCCTCTCTTCATAAATCACTCGTTTACTTGTACAAATAAAATACTTATGTTTGTTATAGATTTTCGATCTTCTCAAATACCTTAAATCCCCAATTATGTTATCTACATTTCTGCTACTATTTTTATTTTAGAAATTCTAAGGATTAGCTTGAGTCAACATGTGGGATGTAACACTGGCCAATATTTGTGGTTTTGTTCTAGCTAAACTTCTCAACGGTTCAAAATATTAGTTATGCTGTAAATTTAGAATGGCTTAACAAGGTTATGATTCTAATCCCTTCTTGTTTTGCATTGTTGGTTAAGGACTGCATAATACAGTATTAATTTGAAAAACTATTTTTATTATAAATACTACTCTAAATGGAAAGTTAACTCTCGATTGTATGATTTTGATGTTATGTAAGTATAGAGGAGATTTTGTGCATTCTTCCGCGCTTCTCTTTGACTAATGATTCAACGGCCCTTGTGTCACAGGTCACGTACTGCAGTTGCTCCCCTGGAACGGTTGAAAATCTTGCTTCAGGTCATTATTTGAAGTTTTGTAGCATGCTTCATTTTCTATTTTCTTTACCTGTGATGTGCCATAGTTTCAAGGGAAAATTGGGTTTCTAGGCGAATTTACCATTAAAATAACGAAAATGTACTCATTTTGTTATCTATTCCATATATGGGAAAAACGCTAATGAAACCGGCGTGTCTATAAGTAAAAACGCCAATGGTACTGGCGTGTCTATACGTAAAGACGCCGGCAGAGTTGGCGTTTTACAATGCCGTCGTATTTTGCTCGTATTTTCTCCAAATACAGTTAAGTTAAAACACGTTAATTTGGTTGGCATGTTTAATTTGAAAACGCATTTTGGATTAGCGTGTTTGTATAAAGAAACGCCGTAAAGAATGGCGTGTTTATATAAAGACGCCATCACGGATGGCGTTTTACAATTGAAAAACGCCAACACGAGCAGCGTGTTTATACAGACTGATATAGCAGGCGAGCCTCTCCCAAATCGCGAAAAACTCACACCACACACTTCGCGATTTTATCCAAGCAGCGCCTCTCGTCGCGAATTCGTCCTCCTCTCCGTGATTTCGCCCTCAATTCATCAATCGGTGCTATTCTTCCCCAAATTTGTATATTTTTTTCGGTTAGTATGCTTATCTTTTACATTATTAGAGTAATTGTTGGATAGTTAGCTAGGGTTTGTAATGGGTTGTGAATTGAGTTGAAATATTGTGCATTTTGGATTGTTTGAATGACGTTATTGTTGATTATTATGTTGGATTGTTTGGGTTTAAGTGAATTTGTGTATAAATTTGATTATAAACCTAAACCCTAGGGTTGTTATAGCTTAAAAATTAGGCAAATTGATTTGATTTATGTGTGTTTTGGTTGATGTATATTGTTTAGTTTGAATTGTTAATTTTGTGTATATTGTTAGGTTGAAATTGAAATTGTTAATTGAAATTGGGCAAATTGAAATAGTTAGGTTGACGTATATTGTTTAGTTTGAATTGTTAATTTTGTGTAGGTGAATTATGTTATGATTTTGAATGTGCAATGTTGTGTAGGTGAATTTGTGTATTGTGAATTATTTGATTTTGGTGTTCTATTTTGTGATATTGGATCAAATTGTATCTAATTATTGAAATGGTTTAGGTTTGGTTATTGTTTAATTTGGATTATGAATGTTGTGTAGGTAAATTATGGCATCATCTTCAACTTCTCGTCACCGGCTTGCATGTGGTCCTGCGGATCCTTCTGTATTGTATTTTCAGAGACAACACGTCTCTAATAACATATGGGCAGGAATTCTATCAGAAGACGTCCGCTGCCGACGATATGAAGGAATCATTTGGGATGTTCTCATACATCATCGTGTTTTGGAAATAGTGGACCAGATGGGGTTCGGCTGTATATTGAGGTGTGGTCAACCAAAGGACATTGACCACCATCTCATCACCGCATTGATTGAACGTTGGAGCCAGAGACTCACACGTTTCACTTTCCAGTCGGTGAAGCAACTGTGACATTGGAAGACGTGGAGGTCTTATGGGGCCTCAAAGTTGACGGAGAGGCTGTGACGGGTTACATCCCCACGAAGGATGTGGGATATTGGAAGGACGTGTGTTTGGATTTTCTAGGATTTGTGCCAGACGCAACCGAGTTGAAAGAAATGGTTTGGAAGCAGACAAGCTTATCAAATCAATTGAGGGTTGAGCTGAATGATGAGCACGATCACAACATATATGCTCAACGGGCTCGTATCTATTGTCTGCTATTACTTGGTGGGCTGATGATCCCGAACGCCTCCGGAAATAAAATTCCGTTCTTCCACCTGCAATTTTTCATGGATATAGAACAGTGTTCTAACTATAGCTGGGGTGGTGCGACGCTTGCTTGCTTGTACCATAATTTATGTGAAGCTGCCGTTGCTAAGAGGACCGATGTCGGAAGAGCTTTAACTTTGTTACAGCTGTGGGCTTGGGAGAGAATCCCAAATATTAGACCAAGGATGCTAAATCTCGTGCTTATAGACTATGCACCGTGTGTAAGCGCGTAAGTTGTTCACTAATTCAGTTTGTATACTTAATGTTCATCAATTTCCGTGTTATTCGCTCATAATTTAAATTTTTTAGATGGAATGGTCCGGCGTCATATGTAAATTCACCCGGGCATTGTATTGAAAATTTCTGAGATCAGTTCTCCATGATGCACGCCAACCAGGTAATTCATATACCTATAAATTGTTTTTTGTTTGTTGTTTTTTATTCAAATTATTTTGAATAAATTTGTTTCACATGTAGTTCATTTGGAGGCCTTATCTCCAGCGGAACTTGCCTGAATGTTGTGTTGTCGGTCGTCCTATATGGACGTCGATAACAACTCTTATCTGCTGGAATCTGGTTGAGCCACACCTGCCACAACGAGTGTTGCGACAATTTGGGATTGTCCAACCGTATGTCCCGCTCCTCCACCGCTTCCACGGTTCTGATTTTACAAAACAGGATCGCCGTGGAAAATCTGGCCGGAATTGGGCTGAGTGGCACGCCCATCATATACAGGAGTGGGACAATAGGAACGACTTGGTGTGGACTGATGTGGAGTACACTATGGAATCTGTTGCAACCCATGAATATATGAATTGGTTTCGCCAAATAACTGTGGTATATTTAACCAAACTTGGCGTGCATGCTGAAGAGGGCTTCCACGAAACGACATCTTCTCATAACTCCAAATATACACAATGCATGAGTCCAAACATTCAAGAATTGGGGCAGTTGCGCCTGTCATGACCTAGTTGACGGCAATGTTTACAACGGCGTCGGGCTCGTGGCTGGTCAGCTTCACGGACATCCATCTGATTAGGAATCCTAGTTGTACGGTATCGACCACGACTTCAGGGCATTAGCTGAGTTCGTGAACACTGCAAATTCCACTCAGGCACGTCCCAATAATCTTGGTGTCTGATTGGATTGAACACCGTAGAATATTGGTGTACCCAAACACTTGTGTGGTATACGGGGTCAACAAGCGACAACATGTTGTCATTTTTAAACCGCGCAACTGCCGCTGCATGTGAACATGGAAGTCTTCACATCTGCCACTTTTAGCAATTGCAGTTCGACTCCTAGTACTTTACCTTTCACTTATTACCCCCCTTTCCACCAATTCGACGTTTTGTTCGAACCACATAAAGCCCTGCGATTGTGTTTGGTGCTCTCACATTATGTAATTGACCTTTTACATCATTTTTGCATACCTTTTCATGCGCCCACGGGGTAAGTGGTGTGGCACACTGTGTTGATGCAATTGACCGCTCGTCGAACCATTCTATTGTCGTCCAAAATATCATATCAATGCAAGATTTAATTGGGAGTTATCTGCGCATCTCAACACACTGTTGTAAGATTCTACCATATTAGTGGTCACTTCACCCCATCTTTTGTGTTTGTCATACGCCAAATTCCATTTTTCTAACTCCACGGCATCAAGGTACTGCAAAGCCTCGTTGGTGACGTTTCGAAGTAAACGACGTCTGATCTTAAACTTGCGCTTCTTGGTAGCAATACCAATTTTCCAAACAAGTCTTTTGACCATGATACCTTTGTGATTCTGCAAAACATTATTTCTAACATGTATCAAGCAAAATCTGTGATGACCCACATTGGGTTCTTCTTTCCATATGGGAAAATTCATTGCATCTATGATTCCCACATGCCTATCAGATATTACACATATTTCATGCTTGGCTACATGAAGTCTAATACGTTCCATAAACCAATTCCAACTTTCTATGGTTTCCTCATCAACAATGGCATATGCAATAGGCAAACATTTCTTATTAGCATCAAATCCAACGGCAATAAGAATTTTACCTCGACATCGTCCACGTAGATGAGTTCCATCAACCGTTAAAACTGGTTTGCATAGTTGAAAAGCCTCTACAGCTGTACCAAAAGCCCAAAATACGTACTTGAAAACCTTGTTCATACCGTTGCTTAATCTGTCATCGTGCATCCATTCCACAATTGTGTCAGGATTTTGTCTTTGCAACTCAGTCAAATAAGCTGGTAAAACTTTGAAATTCCACTCCCACGAACCATACAAAAGCTCAATAGCTGTCCTCCAAGCATACCAGGCTTTCTTGTAACTAACTTTCACATGAAATCTATTTTCAATATCCGCCACAATTGCTTTTACCTTGTAGCAAGGATCGTTTTCTATCTGATGTCGAACACTCAACGCTATCATACCCGACGAAAGATTAGCGTGCCCATTATAATTACGATCCCCCATGCAAGTATGAGCAGTGCTAAACACTCTAATTTTCCAGTGTTCATCATGCTTCCTCAATGTTGCTCGGCACTCCCACAAACATGGCGGTAAGGACTTATCTTTCGGATTTCCTTGTGGCCACTTACAAACTGCATGACATCTCTTTCCTTTACTTTCAGCAACTGTATATTGTCGGATTTTTTCCAAATGCCAAAAAGTCACAGCTGAATTCAATTTCAATTTCATTTTAAATTTAGGATGCAAACCGACATTGCTCGGATTTTTTTCACTCCAATAATGCACATTGGGATCAGCAGACTCAAAGTTTTTGGATCAAAACTATCATATGGACAAGGTAAGGTGCGAAAATAGTTCATACCAGGCTGTGGGAACTGTGGAACTACTCTTCCTCGTACTGCTCTTCCTCCAACTGCTGTTTCTCCAACCACTGTTTCTTCAACTGCTGTTTCTCCAACCGAAATGGATGGTCTTGAAGCAACAAATTGGTCATCATCCGACGAAGCACCATCTGAGTCTGTACTATCCGGGTCAACATCTTCAGAATCATAGGGTGATTGTGGATCAAGAAAGTCGGCTTTATCAGGACCAATTATGGCATCAACCACATCACAATTGTCACTGTCCCCTAAATGCACGCCTCCAACATCAAAATCTTGTGTTGAATCGAAACATGGTTCTTGGCCTCTCGTAGACGTACCAACATCAAAATCTTGTGTTGCAGCGAAACATGGTTCTTGGCCTCTCGTAGACGTACCAACATCATAACTTATGAGATGATGACTATGTTGTTGAGTAATTGCCGAATACTCAACATACAATTCAATTTGACATCCTGTAGCCATACTCTCACTAAACATTAGTGGCATGCATACTTCTTCTACTAGAATACCTATAAACGTGACTGAAGATCCATAGAATATATGCCGTTTCCATACTATTTGAACTTTGTTTTCAAATATGCTTATCCTCATCCTTTCACAAATTGTTTCCACAAGCTTATCGTAGGAAATACTTTCATCCAACATAATGAATCCTTTTGCAAAAGGAGGATCATATGAAATAACTGGTCTGGGAATTATCTTTCCACCCCAATATAAATTGACATACCACGTCATACTATCTGCATTAATGTAAAACATAAATATTGGTAAAAAATATTTCTATTAAGTACACTAAAATATATACTATCATAACAACCTATCAAATATTTGTAAAAAATTAGATATACTACAACATATAATACCATAACAATTGGTCAAAATATTTCTATTAATTACACTACAATATATAATACCATAACAATCCATCAAATAATTATATAAATTACACTACAATATAAACTATCATAACAATCCATCAAATATTGGTAGACTAATGTTTGGAAGAATGAGTCAAAAATTAGATATACTAACCGATTGGGAGGACTAATGTTTGAAAGAATGAGCCAAAATCGAAATCTACACGCTTAAATCCACCACCGGGTTGACCCGAGCAAGGGAAAGTGTTTTCGCATTTTTGGGAAGGGTTTTCGCATTTTGGGGAGGGATAGTGTTTAGGATTCGCGATTTTGGGGGAGATCTGGGGAAATATGGTTCAACAGAAACACGCTGACGAGGTTGGCGTGTTTATGTTAAACACGCCAATGACCTTAGCGTTTTTTAACTTAAACACGCCAATTCCATAGGCGTCTTTAACTATTAAACACGTCAACTTTGTTGACGTGTTATCACGTAATACGCCAACCTAGTTGGCATGTTTTAACTTAACTGTATTTGGAGAAAATACGAGTAAAATACGACGGCATTGTAAAACGCCAACTCTGCTGGCGTCTTTACGTATAGACATGCCAGTACCATTGACGTTTTTACTTATAGACAAGCCAGTTTCATTGGCGTTTTTCCCATATATGGATAGATAACAAAATGGGTACATTTTCGTTATTTTAAAGGCAAACTCGCCTAGAAACCCGATTTTCCCATAGTTTCAATAGGTGCTCGGTGCTTTTTTACATTCTCAACATTATAGTAATTTTTTGTTGCTTTTCCAACCTTCCATTTCATTCTAACTGTTAAATTCAAGTTTGGAGAGGTTACCTGGTTTGGAAGTGCATCCAACCATTTCGGGTTTGTGAAAATTTGGTCATTGTTTTAGGAAGACCTGTTCTAGACATGTTGCTGAGGAAGGTTTAATCAATTTGAATACATTACTTGCTTGTACTATTGATTGTGAATATGTTGGTGATTGACCCATTTTTCTTGTTCATTCTAAGACTGGATTCAAACAAAGTAATTTTTGTTGTTAGGAATTAGGATGATAAAAAAAACAATTGCAAACTACTCCACATCTATCTGAATTTGTATTTAAATTTTTTAACATCAGTCAACCTCATCATATATTCACTTCCTTTTACTAATAATTTCGATATTCACACTCAAGAAAATCACAGGTTCAAAATTCAGGGATTGAAATACATATGCAGAACAGGGGGTTTCAGAGGGTGGTTATAAGGAAATGGCTCTAATTGTGGTGAAAATCGGGTTTCTAGGCCAGTTGGCCTTAGAAATAACGGAAATGTACCCGTTTTGTTATCTGTTCCATTTATGGGAAACACGCCAACCGCATAGGCGTTTCTATAAGTAAAAATGCCAACATCATTGGCGGTTTTTAATTTAAAATGCCAACTACGTTGGCGTCTTTTAATTTCAACGTATTTTAGTCGTATTTTTATAAATACAGTATTGAGTGTAAAACGCCATTCGCATTGGCGTGTATACATATAAAACGCCTTTTAAGTTGGCGTGTTTATGCAAGTAGAAACGCCGGGTAGAATGTCGTTTTGATGAAATACGCCAACGTGGTCGGCGGGTTTTAAAGAAGACGCCACTCTCATTGGCGGCTTTAGACAGATCTGATATATCCTCTTCTCCTCTCCCAAATCGCGAAAAACTCAGCCCACACACTCGCGATTTTATCCAAGGTAGACTGCTCCACGCGAATTCGCCCTCCATCCATCTATCGGTGCTATTTTCCCCCAAATTTGTATATTATTTTCGGTTAGTATGCTTATCTTTTACATTATTTGAGTAATTGTTGGATAGTTAGCTAGGGTTTGTAATTGGTTGTGAATTGAGTTGAAATATTGTGTTGAATTATTATTGTGTAGATTTATTATTGTGCAGAATTATTATTGTGTAAAATTATTATTGTGTAGAATTATTATTTAGCATATTTGGCTCACTCTACATAATGATGAATGTAAAAATAATACATATTTATTTGTGTTTTACATTATTGCAGATAGTATGACGTGGTGTGTCAATTTATATTGGGGTGGAAAGATAATTCCCGGAGCAGTTATTTCGTATGATCCTCCTTTTGCTAAAGGATTCATTATGTTGGATGAAACAATTTCGTACGATGAGCTTGTGGAAAAAATTTGTGAAAGGATGGGGATTAGCATATATGAAAATAAAATTCAAATAATATGGAAACGTACAATATGCTTTGGATCCGGAGTCACGTTTATAGGTGTTCTACTAGACGAAGTATGCATGCAACTAATGTTTAGTGAGAGTATGGTTATTGGAGGTCTAATTGAATTATATGTTGAGTATTCGGTAATTACTCAACATCATAGTCATCATGTCATAAGTTATGATGTTGGTACGTCTACGAGAGCCCAAGAACCATATTTTGCTGCAACACAAGATTTTGATGTTGGTACGTCTACGAGAGCCCAAGAACCATATTTTGCTGCAACACAAGATTTTGAAGCTGGAGGCGTGCATTTAGGGGAAAGTGACAATTGTGATGTGGTTGAGGACATAATAGGTCCTGATAAAGCCGACTTTCTTGATCCACAATCACCTTATTATTCAGAAGATTCCGACCCGGTTAGTACAGACTCAGATGATGATCCGTCGGATGATGAACAATTTGTTGCTTCAAGACCATCCATTCCACTTGGAGAAACAGCAGTTGGAGAAACATCAGTTGGTGGAAGGGCAGTTGGAGGAAGAGTAGTTCCACAGTTCCCACAGCGTGGAATCAACTATTTTCGCACCTTACCAGGTCCATATGATAGTTTTGATCACAAAAACTTTGAGCGTTATGATCCCAGTGTGCATTATTGGAGTGAAAAAAATCCTAGCAATGTCGGTTTGCATACTAAATTTAGAACGAAGTTGGAATTGAAGGCAGTTGTGACTCATTGGCATTTGGAAAAAATCCGACAATATACAGTTGCTGAAAGTAAAGGAAAGAGATGGCATGCAGTTTGTAAGTGGCCACAAGAAAATCCGAAGGATACCTCATTACCGAAATGTTTGTGGGAGTGCCGAGCAACACTGAGAAAGCATGATGAACACTGGCAAATTAGAGTGTTTAGCACTGCTCATACTTGCATTGGGGATCGTAACTATAATGGGCACGCTAATCTTTCGTCGGGTATGATAGCGTTGAGTGTTCGACATCAGATAGAAAACGATCCTTGCTACAAGGTAAAAGCAATTGTGGCGGATATTGAAAATAGATTTCATGTCAAAGTTAGTTACAAGAAAGCATGGTATGCTAGGAGGACAGGGATTGAGCTTGTATACGGTGGATGGGAGTGGTCGTTCAAAGTTTTACCAGCTTATTTGAATGAAATGCAAAGACAAAATCCAGGCACAATTGTGGAATGGTTGCATGATGACATATTAAGCAATGGTATGAACAAGGTATTCAAGTACGTATTCTGGGCTTTTGGACCAGCTGTGGAGGCTTTTCAACTATGCAAACCAGTTTTAACGGTTGATGGAACCCATCTACGTGGACGATGTCGAGGTAAAATTCTTATTGCCGTTGGATTTGATGCTAATAAGAAATGTTTGTCTGTTGCTGCCATTGTTGATGAGGAAACCAAAGAAAGTTGGAATTGGTTTATGGAACGCATTAGACTTCATGTAGCAAAGCATGAAATATGTATCATATCTGATAGGCATGTGGGAATCATAGATGCAATGAATTCTCCCATATGGAAGGAAGAACCTTTAGGTCATCACAGGTTTTGCTTGGTACATGTTAGAAAGAATGTTATGCAGAGTCACAAAGGTATCATGGTTAAAAAACTTGTTTGGAAAATTGGTATAGCTACCAAAAAGCGCAAGTTTAAGAAAAGACGTCGTTTACTTCGAGACATCGACAACGAGGCTTTGCAGTACCTTGATGCCGTGGAGTTAGAAAAATGGAATTTGGCGTACGACAAACACAAAAGATGGGGTGAGATGTCTACTAATATTGTGGAATCTTACAACAATGTGTTGAGAGGCGCAAGACAACTCCCAATCAAAGCTTGCATTGACATGATTTTTTGGAGGGCTATAGAATGGTTCAATGAGCGGTCAATAGCAGCAACACAGTGTGTCACGCCACTTACCCCGTGGGCGCATGTGAAAGTATGCGAACATGATGTAAAAGGTCAGTTACATAATGTTAGAGCAACAAACGCAATTGCAGAGAATTATGTGGTTCGAACAAAACGTCGACTTGGTGGAAAGGGTGACAACAAGTGGAAGGTAAAGTACTTGGAGTCGAAGTGCAAATGTCAAAAGTGGCAGATGTGGAGACTTCCATGTTCACATGCAGCGGCAGTTGCGCAGTTTAGAAACGACAACATGCTGTCGCTTGTTAATCCCGTATACCGCACAAGTGTTTGGGTACACCAATATTCTACGGTGTTCAATCCACTCAGACACCAAGATTATTAGGCCGTTCCTGAATGGACTTTGCAATGTTCACGAGCTCAATTAATGCCTAAAAGTCGCGGTCGATACCGTACTACTAGGATTCCTAATCAGATGGATGTCCGAGAAGCTAACCAGCCACGAGCCAAACGCCGATGTAAACATTGCCGTCAACCAAGTCACGACAGGCGCAACTGCCCGAATGCTCTTTCAAGGATGGATACTCAGTTGGTAGATGATGCCGCTGACGATTTTATACCTCCACCTCCACCAAGATCTGCAGTTCGAGGTCGTCTTTCTGTCAGCCACACTGGTGGTACAGGCGAAGACATCGGTCTTAGTGATGTCCAACATTCTCCACCTCGGGCTTCTGTGCGAGACGAATTTTTCGGGGTTGATTTAGAGAATGTCGTTGTGCAAGATACTCATCCGTCTAGACTCTCAACCTCCAGAATCGGGAAGGGTATCCGTAGCTTTTTTACGCGGAAAAGGCGAGACAATTGAACGTTTAACAACAATTTAGTCGAATTGAACATTGTTTTGTTTATAATCCTCGGTCTTCTGTTTGGACTTATGTATTGTGTAATATTTGGACTTTTCTGTATTTATGGCTGGCGTTTTTTCTCTAAAACTTTGCCGGTTTTTTATTCAAAAATGCCAACTTCATTGGCGTCTTTTTATAGAAACACGCCAATGTGATAGGCGAGTTTTTATAGAATGTCTGGTTCTTTCGTCGAAAAAATTGGCAAAAATTTATCCATCTTAGAGACGTCAATGTGATTGGCATTTTTTCATGAAAAACGCCAATGTGATTGGCGTGTTATAAAAAACGCCAATGTGATCGGCGAGTTTTTACAGAATGTCTGGTTCTTTCGTCGAAAAAATTGGCAAAAATTTATCCATCTTAGAGACGCCAATGTGATTGGCGTTTTTCCATAAAAAATGCTAATGTGATTGGCGTGTTATAAAAAACGCCAATGTGATCGGCGAGTTTTTACAGAATGTCTGGTTCTTTCGTCGAAAAAATTGGCAAAAATTTATCCATCTTAGAGACGCCAATGTGATTGGCGTTTTTCCATGAAAAACGCCAATGTGATTGGCGTGTTATAAAAAATGCCAATGTGATCGGCGAGTTTTTACAGAATGTCGACTTCATTCAAAATTGGCATTTTTCTACAATAATGTCGACTCCATCTTAGAGACGCCAATAAGATTGGCATTTTTCTACAAAAACGCCAATATAGTTGGTGTGTTATGAAACACGCCAATGTGGCTGGCGTGTTTTTACAGAATGTTCGATTCAAGAGGCCCTTTCCTCTATCTCTTTATTCTCTTTTTTCATTTTAATTAGGGAGTACTAATTTCATTTATCCAAAACAATGAAAAAACACCAATATCAAGAGGATGTATCAAATTCCTGATATAAAAAGTTCAGACGTCAGGGAGAGTGTCGTTTTTAATAAACCATAACAATGTTCAACTGGAGAAATTAACACAAAAATTGTTATAAAGCTATAATGATCAATTCAACTAAATACTTGTTAAATGTTCAATCGTCTCGCCTTTTCCGCATAAACAAACCACGGATTCCCTTCCCGATTCTGGAGGTAGGGAGACGAGACGGAGGAGTATCTTGCACAACCATGTTCTGTAAATCAGCGCCAAAGAAGTCGTCTCGCACAGAAGAACGAGGTGGAGATTGGGGGACATCACTTAGACCGATATCTTCACCGGTTCCACCAGTGTGGCTAACTGAATGTCGTCCTCGAACGACGGAGCTTGGTGGAGGTGGAGGCATAAAGTCGTCATCGGAATCCACTACCATCCTTGCGGATGACGACTCTTCACCCACTTTCTTCTTACCACGCCGCTTCCCTTTTTGCCTCACGGGCATGTCAATGTCCAGCTCAGACCGCTGGGAAGGACAGTAGTCCATCATCTCAGGTTCCCCAGATATGTGCAGGCCGTCTTCCACCATCCTCGAAATAGTGTACAAAGCCGGATGTCCTGATATGTCTTGCTCACTAAGATAGTGGCGTATTCTGTGCAGCGTCTCCACCTACAATTTTTAAAGTTAAATATATTTCATCATATGAAATAAAATAATGAATAGTTGTTTCAATTTACCGCGTAGTTATGAGAGGCTGTCGTTTGCTGGAAGCCCTCCTGAGCATGCACGTCAGGTTTTGTTATGTACACCACGGTTATCCAGCGAAACCAATCCATGTACTCATCAAGTGCAATAGGCTCCATTGAGTACTCCAAATCCACGTACACCGTGTCGTGCCTATTATCCCAAGCCTGTAAATGATTGGCGTGCCAGTCAACCCAATTCCGTCCAGCTTTGCCACGTCGATCCTGTTTCAAAAAATCAGCACCGTGGAACCTGTTGACAAGCGGGATATAGGGTTGGACAATCCCAAATTGTCGCAACACTCGCTCTGGCACGTATGGCTCAACCAGATTCCAGCAAATAATGGTTGTGCTCGACGTCCATATAAGACGACCGGCAACACAAACATCCAGCAGGTTTCGGTGGACATACGGCCTCCAAATAAACTACATAAGACACAAATTTAGTCAAAACAAGTTCAACCAAAACGTCATACAAACACCAATTTAGGTTACGTAAATTACTTGGTCGGCATGCATTCTAGAGAACTGCTCTCTGAAAGTTTCAATGCAATGCCCGGGTGCTTTTACATAAGAGGCCGGACCAGTCCATCTACAAAAAATAAATTATGAGCGAATAACACGGCAATTATTAAAAAATATGCTTTAAAAATTAATTAGTTAACAACTTACGCGATTGCACATGGTAGGTAGTCTATAGGCACAGGATTTAGCATTGTCGGCCTAATAATTGGGATTCTCTCCCAAGCCCACAACTGTAACAATGTAAGAGCACCCCCAACATCGGTCCTCTTACCAAGTGCAGCTTCACATAAATTGTGGTACAAGCATGCAAGAGTCGCACCACCCCAGCTATAGGTACTACATCGTTCTATATCCATGAAAAATTGAATGTAGAAAAATGGAATTTTATTACCAGATGCGTTAGGGATCAACAGACCACCAAGTAACAACAGACAATACACACGAGCACGTTGCGCGTACATGTACTCTTCGTGATCATCACTCAACTCAATCCTCAATTGAGCGTTGTCTGCTTCCAGTTCTTTTCTTTCAAATCAACTTGATCTGGAATAAAGCCAAAAAAATCCAGAGGAACCTCCTTCCAATGGTTTACATCCTTAGTGGGGATGTAACTCGTCAGAGCTTCACCGTCAGTGTTGAGACCCCACAAGACCTCCACGTCTTCTAATGTCACAGTCGCTTCACCGACTGGAAAGTGAAACGTGTGCGTCTCTGGCCTCCAACGTTCAATCAAAGCGGTGATGAGATGGTGGTCAATATCTTTCGGTTTACCACACCTCAACATCCTGCCAAACCCCATCCTGTCTACAATCGCCAAGACACGAGGATGTATGGGAACATCCCAAATGATACCTTCGTACCTTCTGCAGCGTAGGTCTTGTGAGGGTTCTCCAGCCCATATATTGTTAGAGACGTGTTGTCTCTGAAAATATAGTACAGATGGGTCCTCAGGACCACATAATAGTCTTCTGCGAGCACTAGAAGATGATGCCATAATTCGCCTACACAAAGTTACGCAAAATTAATAACAATTCGCCTACACAATATTACACAAAACAAACTAACCAATATACATCGACATAAACAATTTCAATAATTTGTCAATATTGAACCCAAATAATGCAATACACTTTAAAACTCATATAAATCATAACAAGTTGCCCGAATTTTAAGCAAGAACAACACTAGGGTTTAGGTTGTTAATCCATATTTATACCCTAACTCAACACCAATATCTCAACTATTAAGCAACAATAATGTCATCCAAACAATCAAATATGCTGAATAATAAATCTACACAATATTTCAACATAATATTTCAACTCAATTCACAATCAATTACAAACCCTAGCTAACTATCCAACAATTACTCAAATAATGTAAAAGATAAGCATACTAATCGAAAATAATATACAAATTTGGGGGAAATAGCACCGATAGATGGATGGAGGGCGAATTCGCGTGGAGCAGATAAAATCGCGATTGTGTGTGTGTTGTGGCTGAGTTTTTCGCGATTTGGGGGAGGAGAAGGGGATATATCAGATCTGTATAAAGCCGCCACTGGTATTGGCGTCTTCTCTTAAACCCGCCGACCTCGTTGGCATCTTTTATAAGTATAAACGCCAATCCCATTGGCGTGTTACACTCAAAACTGTATTTTTAAAAAATACGATGAAATTGGCGTCTTTACGTTAAACACGCCACTGTTGTTGGCGTGTTTTACTTATAAAAAAGCCTATGCGGTTGGCGTGTTTCCCATAAATTGAACAGATAACAAAACGGGTAAATTTCCGTTATTTCTAAGGCCAACTGGCCAAGAAACCCGATTTTCCCCTAATTGTGCCCGTATTGTTCCAAATTCAGCCCTCTCGTAACAGTTCTATCTCCCCATTTTTCATCTCAAACTAGCAAACCGAATCCAAGCACTGACCTTGGGGTGACAGTCGACAAAGCGCTCAAAAATCTCTCTAACCCTCTCGACCTAAGCTCGAACTTTATATAGGAGAGCCATCCTCTCTGATCACGCATCCACCTCGCAAAAATCTGCCTAGCAGCAGCCACATTCCCCAAAACCTCCTCCATGTGGATGTACTTGTACCAAAGCTGATCCACCCTCGGCAGCAACTGGGTTGCACGATCCCACACATTCCGAGTGTGATTGACAAACTTATTCTTCATCTCAAAATCAGCATACTTGAGCCACAGACTGTAATCCACCTCGACCGCGCGCTCCCACACTGAGCGAGATCGGGCGAAATCCTTCTGAGATTCTTCCCATTTCGCATACTTCACCCAGACGCTCTTGTTCCAACGCCCTCTCCGAATCAAATCTTCCAATTCCTTGCGGAAGCCTCAAGGTAGGATAAAGTCATCAAATCTATTGTTTTTCTTTTGACTACAAAAATAAATGTTTCCAACTATTGCTTTGAATTGTATGGTATTCCAGTCATGTCCTAAATAACATGCCTCTCTCGTTCTAACTTTACTCTTTGCCCAGACAGATATTATGGCTATATCGTCAGCAAACCGGGAATGGTAAATTTGGTTCACCATTTCTTTTCTCTTCTTATTGAATATTTAGAGAGCGTAGGAAACTATTCAATTCACATGTTGCAGAGGATGCTCAGCTCACTCCACTTCTACGTCTTGGAGCTGGAATTATTGCCATGTCAGCAACTTACCCCATGGACATGGTACGAGGTCGGCTTACTGTCCAGGTATTGCTACTAAATATAGCTTCCTAGTTCGTACTGAATTTTATTATAGTCTCAATGTAATATATCAAGGGTCTCAACAATAATTTTTAGCCTCAACTCTTCAACTCTTCTTTTTAGACAGACAAATCACACTACCGGGGAATCTTTCATTGTCTTAAAACAATTTCCATGGAAGAAGGACCTCGTGCATTTTATAAAGGGTGGCTTCCTTCTGTTATAGGAGTGGTATGTAGTGATTTCAAGTCATTATACCAAAATCATTAAGCCTTACTTTTCTTTGAGATTTTCTTGCAATAAAAATAGCGCAAAAGCCTCATACATGTTACATCATTTTCTCAGCTACCCTATGTAGGTCTCAACTTTGCTGTATATGAATCCCTGAAAGATTGGTTGATAAAAAACTAACCATATGGACTGGTAGACGACTCAGAGTTAAGTGTGACCACAAAGATCGCATGTGGTGCTGCTGCTGGAACTGTTGGACAGACAGTTGCCTACCCTCTTGATGTTATCCGTCGAAGAATGCAGATGGGGGGATGGAAAGATGCCGCCTCTGTAGTCGCCGGGGATGGGACAACAAGAGCACCACTTGAATATGCAGCAATGGTAGATGCATTCAGGAAAACAGTTCGGCATGAGGGAATTAGGGTGCTGTACAAAGGCTTGAGCCCAAATTCTGTCAAGGTTAGTCCTGTCATGCAGGAATATTCTACTACGTTCAATACTTGGCATTTCTTTTACTTCTAATGGTGAGTTCTTGTGTTGCAAATTATGAATTATCATAAGAAAATGAGGGATAAGCAAATACAGACAAAATTTAGCATATGTTAGGTCTCTCTACCTTTTTATCGCATGTTTTTTCTAAGGTGGAAAAAGTTTCTCAAACACTTAAAACATGGGAAGATATAATCATGTTAATGCCACGTGATAATATTATCATGAATTGGAGTGAGAATGAGAGAAATGGGCTGCTCGGAAGACTATTCACACATCAGAACATGTGAAACGTGTAGGAAAGTGGCGAAAATATATGTTTTTCACCCTAACACAGAAAGGTAAGGATGAATAACACAGCACACAGTAAAATAATAAGACCCGAAAGCCTCAACAAGAGAGCAGCTACATAATCATGTTTGTTTTCTCAAACACGAAAATGTGTATACCATTTTACTTGTGCAGTTTTGTGAGTGTTTGGGAAGACATTAGATCTTGAAATGTATAATGAATCATCTCTCGCTCAGGTGGTCCCTTCCATAGCGATTGCATTTGTGACATATGAGGTGGTTAAGGACGTTCTTGGTGCAGAGATGAGAATATCAGATTAAAAGGTGCTACCTTATTACTTCATGTTGGAATATTCTTCACTCATATAGAGCAGATCGGTAAATATTGAACCCATTTTTGTATTAAGCGATTATCTGCTTGATTTGTAACTGATAGTGAAATAGGTAGCAAGAATTCACTACCTAGAAACATACACGTCCACTTTAAATGTTAGAGAGAGAAAAGAAGCCACACTTCTATGGAATTTACTTTACAACAAATGTTTTATGATAATATCATGAAAATATTTGCTGTACCCAAACACTAAAAATAAATTGAATACTGACTATAGAAACAAAAACAAATTGGAATAATTATCCCCATACACACCACAACCTATCTTGACCTCAAAAAAATGAAAATTTATGTATATTATTGACAACATCTAGCAATTTTCCCTCAACACTGACAAAGGAGTAAGGGAAAAAGACTTAAAAGGATAACAGTGCAGAGAGAGTAAATTTTTCTCAATGCATCTACCTTCTCCTTGTTTTGGCAATCATGTCTTTAAGCTCGTCGTTGCGACTGCGGTGGTATTCAATCCATATGCACAACTGTCTTATGGCCTCTCTTTTCTCCTCAATCAAGCTCTCAAATCCAGCCTCATTCTCCTTCATCCTCATCTCCAACTTTCTCGTTTTCTCATCCATGTCTGCTACTATTTTCTCAAGCTCTCCCATCTTAGTCTCCCTCTCTCTAACAGTTTTGATCAAGCAATCCTTTTCGTCCTCGTCTTTTTGTAATTTAGTTTCTAACTCACCAATCCTTCCCTTGAGGTGCATACTGTTACCCTTCTCATCACTCAGTTGCTGTGACAAAACAGTGATTTCCTTCCTAAGCTGATCTTTCTCGATGTTACTATCTTTGATGCAGTTTGTTGTGATCTTGAGCTCATTCACTGTTTCATAGATACGAGACTCTATGTGGCCATAGTCTTCCTCAAACTTCATGTGGAATGCATCTATGCCTGATAAAGTGTCGTTCAACTTATGTGATATCTCTCCAACCACTCTCACTTGAGCCTCTTTATATGTTTGAACGATCCCTGAAAGTGCAGCAATTCTCTCTTGTAGTGATTTCTGCTCTTCCAGTAACTTTTCTTCCTTTTTCAAGTAGCTCTCATCCTTCTCGACCAACAACTGCTCTGTGACACGGAGCTTCTGGCTAGTTAAACGTTGCTTGACCTCAATGTTCCGAACATTGTCTTCCAGTGTACAGAATTCATCTGTTTTCATCTCGAGATCTCTCTTTAGCCCTTCTATGTTTTCTTCCAGCTCATTCACTTCTTGATTTTTCGCATACATGTCAATTTCAAACTGCTGTGTCATCTCTTCTAGCTTCTTTTCAGATGATCTAAGACATTCTTCACAGCTTTGGAACTGATTTTCCAGTTGTGTGTGCTCCTCACACAATCTGCTGTGCGCATCTTCGTGTTCTTGCAGTTTCTTCTCCTGCTCCTTGATCTTATTAACTAATTCAGCATTATTGTTCTCAGCGAGAGCCAAGTTTTCTGCGGCCTCTTGCTTGCTTTTCTCAATTTCCACTTCCAATCCTCTTTTCTGAGATTCCATCAGTTCCAGGTGCTGCTGTAAAGAATTAATCTGTTCTTTCAAGGCAGAAATTATGGCGGATGACTCATGCTGCAGATCATCCATTTTTCTCTGAACAGTTAAGAGTTCATTGCCTCTCTCTGCTAGCGTAGTCTCCAATTCACAAATCTTGCTCTCTAGGCCATCTTTCTCCCCCCTTAGCTGCTCTCCCTCACTAACTTTGGTGTTTATTTGATCTTCCATTTCACCATTTTGTTGGCGAAGAGTCTCCAGCTCTAGATGCAGATCATTTAGCTGTACTGTCAGAGTTTCCTTCTCTTCAAGTAACTTTTCTCCATCAGAAGTTTTGCCTGATAGTTCTTCTTTTAGATTTTCAATCTGTAGCCGATGCTCTGATATTTCTCCAGTGTTTCTGTCAAGAATGATATCTGCCTCACTTTTTAGAGCAGCCAAAGAACCCAATTGCTCTTGTAGGCTGCTTACTTCTGCAGTAACTGCAGCAATCCGAGCGAGTGCTTCTCTCTCTCCATCTTCGGATATTTTCTGTAAACTAGAGAGTTCATGCTCTTTCTCAGTGAGTGCTCTCTCCATCTCAGCAGCTTTTTCTTGCAGCTTTCCGTTTTCAGCTTGCATCTCACTAAGCTCCTCACCTTTTCTCTTCAACTGCTCTTCAAGTTCGTGTTTGTGGTTGCTCAGGGTGTTGAGCTCCAGATTAAGGTCTTTAATTTGCGACACAAGAATCTCTTTCTCTTCCACCGTTTTCTGTTTTTCTGAACTCCTGTCTTCTAACTCTTTTCTCAAAGTCTCTGCCTGAACTACAAATTCTGAAATTTCTTGGCTTTTGCTATTCAGCTGTTCCTCTAATTCCACTTTCTGACTGCATGTGGAGTTGAGCTTCAGTTCCAGATCTCTTACTCGTTCCAGAAGAGTCTCCTTTTCTTCAATGTTCCCCTTTAGCTCCGAGCTTTTATTTGTCAGCTCTTCTTTCAGAGTCTCAATCTGGAGTAAGATTTCAGAGATTTCTTTAACTCTTTTTTCAAGATGCACCTCTGATTCCTTTTTTTGACTGAGCAAGGATTCCAGTTCCACCTGCTTTTCATGGATCTTATCTTTCAAGTCCTTGACTTGAGCAGAGGATTCAATCACTTTCTTTGCTAATTGTGCTTCCAGCTCGCCCTTTTGAACCCGCAAGGACTCTGCCTCAGCCTGAACATTGTTGATCTGCTCCTTTAGATCATTTATCTCGGTTAATGATGACCTTTCTTGATCTTTAAGTTTTTGAAGAAGTGCAGAAATTTCACCATCTTTCTGTTTCTCAATGTCTCTTCTTTGAATGTGTGATGAATCAAGTTCCAACTCCAATTCCCACGTACGAGTTGATGCTTGTACTGTGTGAGACTCGTGAATTTCCAAGTGGTTTGACAATTCTCTTTCCTTTTGTTCCAACTTTTCAGTCAACATGCTTGATTCAGTAAGAAGATCATGAATTTTGTTTTCAGCCTGTTTAATCTCATTCTCAAGCTGTGAAATCTTTGAAGACAAATTGGTATTCTCCTCTTCAGCAGTCTTATGCATCTGACTAAGCTTAGTGATTTCTGCAGTTGCTGTCTCCAGTTTCTCCAGTGCTTCCATTTTGTGAGCTTCATGAATCTCAAGGTGACTTGAAAGCTCCCTCTCCTGCTCAGCTGATTTCTCCCTCAACTGACTAGAATCGGTAATAAGATCTTGAATTTTGTTTTCAGCCTGTCTAATCTCACCGTCAAGCTGTGAAATCTTTGAAGAATAATTAGCATTCTCCTCTTCAGCAGCCTTATGCATCTGACAAAGCTTAGTGATTTCTTCTTCTGCTTTCTCCAGTTTCTCTAGTGATTCCTTTTTGTACGCCTCATGAGTATCAATGTGAGTTGAAAGCTCCCTTTCTTTCTCAATCATATTTTGACTCAACATGCCCGACTCTGTAATAAGATCTTGAATCTCTTTTTCAGCCTGCCTCATGTCATCCTCAAGCTGTGAAATCTTTGAAGTAAGACTAGTTTCCTCCTCTTCAGTAGCCTTTTTCATCTGACTGAGCTTAGTGATTTCTTCTGATGCTTGCTCCAGTTTCTCCAGTGCGTCCTTTTTGTGGGCCTCGTGAGTCACAAGGTGAGTTGACAGCTGCCTTTCTTTCTCAGCCAAATTTTCCCTCAACTGGCTGGATTCGGCGTTGAGATCTTCAATCCTGCTTACAGCCTGTTTGATCTCTTCCTCTAGCTTCAAATTTTTTGAGGAGAGTCTACTGTTCTCCTCTTGAGAGGCCGTGTGAATCTGATTTACCTCGACCATTTCTCTTTCTGCGGATTCCAGTCGTTGTTTTGCTTCTAGATTGTGAGCCTCGTGAGTCTCCAGATGACTTGAAAGCTCCCTTTCTTTCTCTCCCAGTCTTTCTCTTAACTGGTTTGATTCAGACAAAAGATCCTGAAACTTGGTCTCTGCTTGTTTTATATCATTCTCAAACAGTAAAATCTTTAAGGTAAGATTAGTTCTCTCGTCTTTATCAGCGTCTTGCATCTCACGCAGCTTACTGATTTCACTTTCCGCGGAGTCCAGTTTCTCCTTTGAAGTAGAGAGTTCCCCCTTGATTGCTTCCACCTCTAGCTGTATGGCTTCTCTCTCCTTTTGAAGCTGGCTATTGATGTTTCTCAGCTCTTCAGCGATTCCCTTCTCCTCTTCATGGTTGGCAACGGCGGCATCTCTGTCGATCTTCATCTCTTCCAGCTTCTGGTTCAACATCTTAACCGAATTCTCCAGTTCCAGTTTCACATTTTGACATTCCTGATGTAGCGTTTCCTTTTCATAAACAGTGATTGCAAGCTTTCTCTTCAAGTCAGCAATCTCAGAAAGAGCCATTTCCAGTTCTTGCTCGACAGCTGCTGCTTTCTGGTTCTCAAAGTTAGCATCCATGCCATTTTTCGAGCCTCTTTTTCCCCTGTGCGAAGAACCATCCGAGTCCGAGGAATCAGAGCTGGAAGAAGAAGAAGAAGAAGTGCCCTTTTTTCTCAACTCCTCAGTCAGATTATCATAACGCGCGTACAAAGACTGGTACTGATAGTGGAAATCCTCAATCAGATCAGCCAGTGGTTCTTTCCCATCATCGTCTTTAAGAATCTGTATGATCTTCTGCACGTTGCCCTCAATAACTGTAAGCAATAAGGCCATTCAGGAAAGAAGTAGAGGCGTTGAAACATCATGCTTATAACAGATCACTAAGTTTGAGGAAATTATCAGAAAATGCACACCTGCTTTGGTTTCTCTCAGCTCCTTGTTACGTTCGGGATCAACATGATTACCAAAAAAGGCTTTGACCGATTCGCGCCAGCGATGCTTGGGCATGTTTTCTGTTTTCTCTAGCAGCTTACCTGTGTATATGGCCACTTTTTTTATGATTCAAGTGTTACAAAGTGATGAAGGTATGTATATATATATATATCAGTGTTGTTAGGGTCGCGGGTCGGTCCGGGGCGCTGAGGCTGGACCCCGGGTCGCGGGGCGATGGGGCGCTGGGGCGAGGGACCCACGAATCGGGGCGCAAAATTATTTATTATTTATATATTAGTAATAATAATGATTAAATATAATTCACTAATATATAAATAATTATACTTACATAATAGGAAGAAAAAAAATTAAATTTCAATGTTTATATTGGCTAAAAAATAATTATTAAAGGAATTATAGTCTATTTAGTTGTTTTGATAATTAAAATGAATTTTATAATTAATTTATTTTGAGGAAAGTTGAAAAGTTGGTAGTAATAATAAATTAATATTATAGAATAGTGGAAAAGTAAAAGCTGAACGAGTGGTGGTAAAAAGAGGCGGTGGCGTGTGACTAGGTTTTATCAAATGAAGTTTCATTGTATTAAAATATTTATAAAAAGAAAGGATCAGCTTCCTCTCTCTTCCTCTCTCTTTACACAGAAATTTCGTCGCTCCACCGTCGCTCCACCGTCGCCTCAGCCGCCCCAACCGCCCCGGCTCGCCCCAGCCCGCCCCAGTCGCGACCTAGCCCGCCCCATGAATATCGTTCGGCCCAGGGTGGCTGGGGCGACTACAGCCGCGCCCTGACCGCCCCACGCCCCAAGCGCGCCCCAAGCGCGATTTTCACAACACTGATATATATATATATATATATATATATACTTACAGACAAAGAAGGGAAAAACAACGCCCAAAGTGAAGAACAACATGGCATGAAATGTGTAATCGGGAATTTAGACTAATTCCTTTTGTAAATCTATTGAAAAATGAATACCATTTTATTTTTGTTTCACCTTCTTTAAGTAGTAGTACAGAGTAGAGAATTCCTTTGTGGACTCAAATGTGGTTACGTTTACCTCATTCAATGCCTATACACTTATTACTTGTGTTAAATCTTATATTAACAGCTAGTTTGGATAATGATCATAATGTATAGGGTATCATCTTTGTGCTAGTGATATTCTTAAGTGGTGTGTGTTTGGTAGTTTAATAAAAAATTTAAGATATCTTTTATTTATGTTTGATGTGGGCAGGTTGAAAGTTATTCACTAAAACGCTAGATAAGAGTTACTATTATTTTTATCTAATACACATCTACTAATACTATATTCCGTACCAACTTACTTATGCCTTCCAATGAAAAAATATAGTAGTTCTAAAAGTCACCATTTCTTTTTATAAGATAAGCTTTTTTTTTATTTCTCACTCTTTTGACAAAATCAACATTTCTTTTTACATATTAAACCAAACACCCTAAGTCAAAATCAGTAATTACTGTTTCATTTTCGTTCGTCTACCAATAAATGTCTCATTTGTTTTTTACTATTTTTTTGTAATAGACCATATATTCCACTAATTTTATATTAGACACATTTCACTATAAAGCTAATACTATATAAAAATAAGATTCACCTTCAACTAACATTTTCAACTCGCTTTTTACTATATTTCTTAAAGTTTGTGCCGATCAAAATTGGCCTGTGGAGGGAGGGAGTATGAAAAATGAAATTGAAAGAGAACAATTTGGTGTAAATACCTATAGTTGAGTTGAGTTGTGTTATTAAATACTGGTAGACACTACTATAGTGTATAGTAGTCCAGTTTGTCTATGTAAGTTATAAAATTGAGCAGTATACCTACCCTTTTGATGCACATGAGCCAAAAAAATATGTGATCAGAATTGCTACAGCTCACAAAACAGGTCCATTCTCTTAAACATCTCCTATTTTAACAAATCACGCTAATTATCACATATTATTACAAGACAATCCTGTACATCTGTCTATTAATCCCTCATTTTTACCGACTGACAAAAATTCTTCATCCATTCCAGGGCATCAATTAAATAAAATTATTGTAGTATACCATGTGAATCCACATGATCACGTGGGCCATCATATTCCAGTTCACCAAATAAAAATTGCTTACATTTGCAGTCTAATAAAAATAGGACAATTCATATTTTAAATTAAAAATATTGAATTATTTACTATTATTGTAACCACCATTCCAATTCATTCGGGGATATTTACGAATTACTAAAAACAGTCAATTAATTAATTATAAGCTTCTTTGATATTTTATCTTTCAAATAATCAAAAGTAGTAAGAAATGATGACTAAATTTGACGATTGATACTACAAAAACGACAATTAATCTGTCGTCTTTGTCGTAAATCTCCAGAAAATTGGCCAAGACAGAATATATGTATATTCAGGTAGGGAAAAAGGAGTAAAAACAAGAATAATAGGCAGTAATATATTCTGGTAGATCAAATTTATGTACAATTCAAGAGAAAGAGAAAAAGAAAAAAAACACGCACACAAAATAATCATCTCGATTTAGTTTTGAACTTCTAGTCAACTAGGTTCTATATATACGCTAATTGTTTATCCAATTAAACTAGAAAAGAACAACTAAAAATATAAGCAGAAAAGAGAAAAACAATCATGAATCCAAGATGAAGAAGAAGCTTCACGAATCCGAATGGATCCCAATCAGAAACGTTCATAATATATATATATATATATATGGATGGTGATCAAGCAACTCTATAAATATAAACAGAGGAGCTGATTAATTAAAACAAAATACCTCGAAAATAAGCTTTCCTGCATTGGCTGACTGTGAAATCACCAAAATCTTGTAGCTTTGTGAGAAGAGAGATGGATGGAGTATTAGTATTTGAATGGGAATGGGAATCTATGATTAAAATGAAACAAAGAAAGGAAAAGTGAAATTGTCTTATCTCCTCCACTCCAATTTTCAAATGGAATTTCTATGTTTTACCCTATTATTTGCGACAAATTTCGGAAATACCAGTCTTCTGAGCTGTCAAAATAATTGCACAATTATTTCTCTCCTTCTATACTTTTTGTGCTTATATGTACCATTATCTCTGGCCTTTACAAATTAACATTATGCGTTTTCATTATTTTTACAAAACCAAATAATAATTGAACAGACAGTGCTTACGTCTATGATGGCTTGCTTACATATAAACAAAAATACAGTATGTCACCACACAAAATTTATCTACTCTTCATTGCTTCTAAAAGTATACTCTGCTCCCTTCAAATCTCTCATATTTGAACGGTGTAGTATTTAATAAATTATTTGACTGATAGTAAAACTAGATATAAAAAAAATTAGTGAAATGTAAATCTTAATTTTATATATTAGTTTTATAATAAAATGTTAATGAAAATGAGTGAGTTGAATGTATGACCCACTATCAAAAAAATATAAAAGTGAATTGTGTAATTTATTGGATACCGTCCAAATAGAAAAATATGGGACATTTAATGGTGACTAGAGGAAGTATTATTGAGTGATTTTGGTTCCTAAAATCATAAATTTGTTCAAAATCCGATATATTCTATGAATTTTATAAATGGTTTTAAATATTATAAACTTCATACTATTTCATTTGTTATTTTCCAACTTGACCTAAATAAGATATTTTTGACAAAAATTTACTTCTATTTGGGCAACCGTGAAACGTTTGTAATATTTTATACTACCACTTTTAAAGTTCATCCCAAGTAGGATAAAAAAAACAGTTGATTTAGTTGTGCAGGTAGAATAAATAAAGGCACGTATAAGTTAATCAGATATGGTGATTGACCTGTTATGGAAAATAACAAACGAAATGTAAAGTTTATGGCATTTTATATTAATTTTAAAGTCAATGAAAAAGAACAGAATTTGACAAAAATTCATAATTTAGACCAATATTCCTATTATTAATTTAATAATCAATATGGTTTGGTTAGGCATGCACAATGGTTCGGAACCGCCGGTTCTGGTTCATGAACCGGCGGTTCACGGTTCAAGATAGGCATGAACCGGAACCGGCCCGCCAAGGGTCCCGGCGGTTCCGGTTTCGGTTCAAAAAACCGGCGGTTCAAGCGGCGGTTCAAAACTTATAAGTATATATATACTCTTAATCGGCGAAGGAGATCTTTCTACATAAATAAATTAAGGACACCTTTAGCAATTCAACTTTAAATGTTGACTTTAGTCTAACAATCAACAATTATAATAGAATTGTCAAAAGTTTCCCTGATTTAGTCGTATAGAGAAATCTACTTCATCGACTAGAGTATATACAAATACAATTATTTAATTGTATTTGCATATTTTTAAAGTAGGAACAAAAGGGAAAAAAATAAAGGAAAAAGGACTTAAACTCAACTTAAATTTAAAATTTAAGTTGAGTTGTCTACGTATCCACAATGCTCATTTGCATTAGAGAATCAAAGCCCGCTTAATTCTCTTACCTTACTTACCTATTTGGCTTGGCCGGCGGCGGTTAACGGTTGGCCTACGATTCATCCCCGGTGAATTCATCTTGTTATCCCTCCTGACGATCATCCCAAT
This sequence comes from Salvia splendens, assembly GCF_004379255.2. NCBI lineage: Eukaryota > Viridiplantae > Streptophyta > Magnoliopsida > Lamiales > Lamiaceae > Salvia > Salvia splendens. Next base: position 15,133,456 of record NC_056042.1, read on the forward strand.
CATTTTCTTGTTCTCTGACGTCGGCTTTGGCCCAATCATCAAGTAACATCACGGCTTCCATATTTTTCGCCGAGAGCTTACTTCTTGATTCATCCAACACACGCGAGCCAACACTAAAAGCGGACTCAACGACGACAGTGGAAGCCGGAACATAGAAAATCTCCTTGGCCATTGACGCAAGGATAGGAAAATCTTTCTCGTGGGTTCCCCACCAATCGAGGACGTCGATTTGGGCGGGAGGAGTAGGACCTTCATCACCAAATGAAAAGAGTGAATCGAAATATAAATCCAATTCACTTACCATACCTGAGGTCCTTCCGCCGGTGCTGTAGCTGTATAGGTCGGCTAGTTGGGACGCGGCGTCGGGGTCATCATAATCGGCTTGAAATGCAAAGCCATAGTTATGTTGTGGAGGAGGGGGGTCTTCTGACTTGGTGGGTGTTGTTATACTTGGTTTCATATTCGGTGTAGAGAGCGCGCAAGTTATACTCGAAGGTTTGTTGGACAATGGACCGGTCCGGGAGGGTTATTTGAAAGGTTTCTGAGAGGTATACTCCAAATTCGTCACTGGTATCGGATTGGATAGCTTGAAGGGGGCCAAGATCAATTGAACTCAAATTGTTATAATAAAACTCCAAAATCCTAGAGGTACCGGCTAATTTCCATTTTGGATCTAATACCTTTGCAATCAAAAACACGGTTGGAATCTCACTGAAATACTTGAGCCATTTTTCAATCATGTAATATAAGACACACATTAGCTCAGGGGAAGAGGAAGCATTTTTCATTGCAGTTTTAAAACCAAGGGATATGTACATGCAATGCTCTAAAACACGAACAACAGTGCAGTAATAAACACCCGACAATTCAACAGTGGAATTTTTAAAATTTTTAAACAATTTAAATAAAGCCACACTGTGTTCCCAACAACTATGCGAAAGATATAAATCATGAACGGGATAGGTTCTATAAAAATCACATAAAACATCTTTATGTGTCAAAGTAGAATTCAGACAATCATATGTCGAATTCCATCTATGAGACACATCCATAGTAAAATTCGTATACCTGACATTCTTTTGATGGCAATATTTCTTCCATGCTTTGTCAATAGGTGGCTTTTGATGGATTAATCTAACTGCAGTTCTAATAGGAGAAACATGTTTTTGCCATAATTCAAGCGCATCTTGTACATATAAATTTAGAATATGACAAATGCATCGTTGATGAAAATACTTACCTCCAATTACCGGTGTACAAGCCGCAATCAAATCGCCAATACTTGCGGTGTTGGCAGTTGCATTATCAAAACCGATAGAAAATATCTTGTTGCATAATTGAAACTCATTTAAAACTTGTATAATCAAAGAAGCAATTTCGGGTGCAGTGTGTGAAGTTTCAAATTCTCTAAAACCTATTAAACACCTGTTTAAAGTCCAACTATTGTCCACAAAGTGAACCGTAATGCCCATGTATGAATGACGGTTAAAACAATCCGTCCACACATCGGAGCAAATGTTCACTCTGTGGCCCAAGTTGACTAAATAACTTGATAATTCTACCTTTTTCTCCAAACATTGCCGAACGGTAGATCGTTGATGGTCACTCTACCAATTCTCTTGATTGCTACGTTCAAACCACTTTGCATAGTAACCTCAAATTTTCTGTCATCATAAACGTTAAAAGGAAAGTGCTTCATTGCCGCCCATCGAGTCATAACATCAGAAAAAAAATTTTGATCATATTTAAACAGAGGCGTACCTAACGAACCTGATCCGCCGGGTTGGAAGTTGAGTTGGGTTTGGGTAGAGGTAGTGTCGCATTCTACCGGATGCTTCGTCACCAAATGGCACCGGAGGGTGCCATAATCCATATCCTCCACCACTCGCAAATTTGTACACTTTATCGCAATAGTTGCAGTAAGCATGTAACGCCGATGTCTCTTCTTGAGAGGTCGGATCATGAGGACTTGGAATCACCACCGGGACTTTCTTGTAGTGTTTGACAAAAATGTCAGATTTCAAAGCTTTTGCCGTGTTAGTGGGTGGAGGGGGAGGAGGCATCTCCTCATTTCCGCCGGTGCTAGACGGAATACGAGAATGTGATCTATCCTCGTTGGTGTCCGAGTTCGACGATATAGCAATGTCGAACTTGTCAGCTTGTTGGGAACCACCTCCCCTACCCCCACCTTGTTGCATTTCAGCGAGTAGCATGACGGTCCTATGATCTTCTTCTATCTACAAATATTATATAAGTTGAAGTTATAACTTATAAGTATGAACGCAAAAAAAATTATGAACTCAATTGTATGAAATTATGAAATATGAATTGGAAAAATATTTTTTCATTTTTTACTTGCATGCGTTCAGCCTGCACTCGGGAAACCTCTTCCATAATTTCTCGACGACTAGGTCGCCTTGATTTTGTGGGACGACTAGTACTTTGATCTTGGGCAATTCCCTTGCCCCGATCACTACGACCCGATCCACCACGAGAAGAAGACATAGTGATAAATGAAAGTAGTATGGATGGAATATGTATGGAGTATATAACTGTATAAGTGATGAATTACGAGCACAAAAACAAATATAGTAGTAAGTAGAAACTAGTAAACAACTTGAGCAATTCAACAGAATGAGGAGAGAATAGAGAAATTGAGATTGAGAAGAGAAATTCTTGTTAACACAAGAATGGGGTGAGGAGAAATGAAGGGGAAGTGGGGTATTTATAGGAGTAAAATTGGAAGAAATAAAAAAAAGAAAAAATTTCAAATTTCAAATTTCGGCCGAATCGGCGGTTTACCGCCTGAACCGGCGGTTTTTCCACAAAACCGGCGGTTTAGTCCACGGTTTTCCGACACAAAACCGCCGGTTTCTGACCGTTTAGCATGCCTATGCGCCGCAACATGGCCCTATCCCTGAAAAGTTCCCGGAACCGGTGGAAACCGGTTTGAACCGGCGTTTCTGACGAAAACCACCGATTTTCATCATAAACCGGCGGTTTTCATCAGAAACCGGCGGTTTTCGTCAGAAACCGCCGGTTTTTCTGCTCCCTACTCTGAAACCCTACAAACCTACCCCGGAGTTAGCCGTTTGAACCGTTGAACCAGCGGTTCAAACCGCCGAACCGCCAGTTCACGTTTCATGATTTCGCCGACCTTGAACCGGCCCGTGTTAACCGGCAACCCGACGGACGGTTCAAACTGCCGGTTCCGGTTCATGAACCGGCGGGCCCGAACCGGCGGTTAACCGCCGGGCCGGTTCGGTTTGTGCACGTCTGGGTTTGGTTCATCTTACCAAATGTATGATAGAATTTAAGATTATGAAAGTGTATTTTATAAATTTCAATAATAATATATATAATTGTGATAAAAAATAATCACATCTTATTTCAAAAACTAAGATGAAATTATAGTATTTTTCCTTAGATAATCATGATCAACTGTTCAGATTATGACACAACAAATCTTTAAAATTTATTTTATGCAACAAGAGTATATTGCAAAATCAAATTTTTGGTAGTTACTGAATAATCAATGCTATAAATGCAATATATAATAAGGAGATAATCCAAACAAGAATGCATGATTAACCAAAAAACACTGAGGATCATTATTAGGCAGTTTTAGGTCATATTATAAAATTCAGGTTTGATGTCATATTAAGATCATTTTAGGTCATCATTTGTAATATATTTCCCTCACTTTCTAAAAACATTTTTTTGTAATATATTGTTATCTTCTTCATTCAGACGGGCGGCCATTTATTTCTTCCGTAAACTTTTTGATTTCCAGATCCAGCTCAGCCCTTTCTATCGTTATTCTTTTTTATTTAAGCCCTCTCCCCTCTCTTAGTCCGTCACAATCTGCACTCTTTTTTAAATATTAATCTCTCTAAATCCTCAATCTTATTATTCTTCTTTGTTACTAAAAATTTAAAATAATTTTGAAAAATATACCTTCGTCCCTGAAAGTTTTGTCTCATTTTTTCATTTTCGTCCGTCCCATAAAATTTATTACATTTATTCCACTAGTTCAATCCTATTTTATTATAAAAATAATATATAAAAATAAGATACACATTTTACTAATTTTTTTAACTAATATTTCATTAATTTTTTAAAATTCGTGCCTAATAAAGATAGACAATATTAATGTTTATAAAAAATCTGTACTATATGTGTATTGATTTTTTTTGTTTTCCAGATTTACTAATTTTATATGTATTTTATTTTATATTTCAATTAATGATATGTACTCCATTGATATTTCAAAGATTTCATCGAACATAAACCCTAGCTAGTTGGCTTTGGATTTGAGTGATTTTCATTTTCTTATAGCCCTAATTCTCTCATAACCGGAATCCTCTGAATCAGCCATGGCGAACTCCAGAGAAGCCGACCCCAATCTGGGGTATTTGACGAAGAAAGAAACGGAGGTGAAGCTGCCCCGACCTACCCGCGTCAAGAACAAGACGCCTGCTTCGATTCAAATCACTGCCGAGCAAATCCTTCGCGAAGCTAGAGAACGCCAGGAGGCTGAAATCCGCCCCCCAAAGCAGAAAATCACCGACTCCACCGAGCTCGGAGATTACCGCCTCCGCAAACGCAAGGAATTCGAAGATTTGATTCGGAGAGTGCGTTGGAACAAGAGCGTCTGGGTGAAGTATGCGAAATGGGAAGAATCTCAGAAGGATTTCGCCCGATCTCGCTCAGTGTGGGAGCGCGCGCTCGAGGTGGATTACAGAGACCACACACTCTGGCTCAAGTATGCTGATTTTGAGATGAAGAATAAGTTTGTCAATCACGCTCGGAATGTGTGGGATCGTGCAACCCAGTTGCTGCCGAGGGTTGATCAGCTTTGGTACAAGTACATCCACATGGAGGAGGTTTTGGGGAATGTGGCTGCTGCTAGGCAGATTTTTGAGAGGTGGATGAAGTGGATGCCTGATCAGCAAGGATGGCTCTCCTATATAAAGTTCGAGCTTAGGTATAGTGAGGTCGAGAGGGCTAGAGAGATTTTTGAGCGCTTTGTCGACTGTCACCCCAAGGTCAGTGCTTGGATTCGGTTTGCTAAGTTTGAGATGAAAAATGGGGAGATAGCGCGTGCCAGGAACTGTTACGAGAGGGCTGTTAATAAGCTGGGAGATGATGAGGAGGCAGAGGAGTTGTTTGTGGCTTTTGCTGAGTTTGAAGAGAAATGTAAGGAGACAGAAAGAGCTAGATGCATATATAAGTTTGCACTGGATCATATTCCAAAGGGGCGGGCAGAAGAGCTGTACAAGAAGTTTGTAGCCTTCGAGAAGCAATATGGCGACAGGGAAGGAATTGAGGATGCTATTGTTGGAAAGAGGAGGTTTCAGTATGAGGATGACATCAGGAAGAATCCTCTTAATTATGACGTATGGTTTGATTATATTCGTCTTGAAGAGAGCTGTGGTAATAGGCAGAGGATCGAGGATGTGTATGAGAGGGCAATAACAAATCTGCCTCCTGCTCAGGAGAAGCGCTACTGGCAGCGATACATATACATGTGGTAAGAATGCTTTAACCTTACATGAGCATGCCCGTATTGTATGTTGATCAAAGGGCTTGGCTGAGAGTCATATCTGTTTTGAATTTGTGATATTTTCAGGATTAATTATGTTTTGTATGAGGAGCTTGATGCCCAGGATGTTGACCGAACAAGAGAGATATATAAGTAAGATCCCTTGATTGTGTCTGTGCTATTTATGAAATTGTTAATTGAGTGTATGATCCCATTTCTATTATCCATATAAGTTGATGTTATAAAAGAGTTCATTGAGTTTATTATCCCTTATATTTTCACCCAATCACCCTCCTGGATTGATGACAACAGTTAAAATACATGGACATGTTTGTTGTACATTCACTTTTAAGTTTACTGTCTATGCTGTCTTGGAAGCTTGATTAGCGGAAATACGATTCAGAATATACATGCATTTCACTTGGCTATGTGACAAACTCCCCTGAAGCTGTAGGACATAGTATATGAATTGTATGTAACCAATATTCAGGGAAAAGTTTGTTTGTATTGGATGTATTGTAAGCTTGATTAAGCTCGTTCTGAGAAATTCAGTAATAAAGTTGCCAGTATGTTTATAATTTTGCTTTAACCGTGGTCGTTGTATTATGTGGATAGCTTTTAATGATTCTGGTTCCTGATCCGGATACATTTTTGAACTGAGCAGCTTGTGCCTGAAGATGATTCCTCATGAGAAGTTTTCTTTTGCAAAGATTTGGCTGATGACCGCACAGTTTGAAATACGCCAATTAAATGTTGACCGGGCTCGGAAAATATTGGGGTCAGCAATTGGTATGGCTCCCAAAGATAAGGCATGCTACAAATTCCATATTCTTTATTTGGTTCATGCTCTGGCATATTCCTCGGACTGCACCCTAAATGTATCATATTGCAAACAGATCTTCAAGAAGTACATTGAGATAGAGCTACAACTTGGCAACATAGAGCGGTGCAGGAAACTCTACGAAAAGTACTTGGAGTGGTCTCCCGAGAACTGTTATGCATGGAGCAAGTATGCTGAATTGGAGAGGTCCTTGTCAGAAACTGAACGTGCCCGAGCTCTTTTTGAGCTTGCAATTGACCAACCTGCTCTAGATATGCCAGAGTTACTATGGAAGGTATGCAATTTATTCATATTGAAAACATTGCCTGTGTTTGATATAAATGAATCCCTAGTGAGTTGACTGGGTATGTATTTTGATCTTCTCCCTATTTGAAACAGGCATATATTGATTTTGAAATTTCTGAATCCGAGTACAGAAGAACTAGAGATCTTTACGAGAGGCTACTGGACAGGACTAAACACCTGAAGGTGTGGATAAGTTATGCCAAGTTTGAGGCTTCTGCTATGGATGAGGTCCTTCAGGGCTCAGAGTTGTCTGAAAGTGAATATAAGAAAAAGTGCCTTCAGCGGGCCAGAGGTAAGAAATTGCAATGATCTTGAGTAAATTTTTTGAATGATCTTTTCTACTAACATCAATGCCTAAGTTGTATCATTATCATGAATCTGATCTCACTTTCTCTCTTTCATCAGGTGTATTTGAGAAAGCCCTTAGCTATTTTAGAACTTCTGCCCCTGAGTTGAAAGAGGAAAGAGCAATGCTTTTGGAAGAATGGTTGAACACAGAAAAAAGTTTTGGTGAGCTTGGTAATGTGGAGTTGGTTACTTCCAAGCTTCCAAAGAAACTAAAGAAGAGACGGCATATTGAAACTGAGGATGGTCCAGCTGGGTATGTATTTAATTTATCTTTTCAGTTCTTTTTTTTATTTCTGAATATTGCTGATCTATCTGTAGCTCTGTACTTGGCCTTCTCTCTCTTTAAAAAAAAGAAAAATTGATATGGTGTACTTATCCTTGTTTTGTGACATGGAAAATCATATCGCTGCAGCCGCATGTTTACTGGCTGCTTGGGTTTGTTAGCACTTGAGAGTTATTGATTTCTTCACCTAAATTAGGTTTTGATTGTTACTTGTATGAATATTTCTCCGAATTGGAATGCTTTTTGTTAATGGTTTGATTTTATTCGAATGTCAGAAATTCTGATGTTTTGATATGGTGCAGTTATGAGGAGTATATCGACTACCTATTCCCAGAAGAAACACAGACCACAAATCTCAAAATTTTGGAAGCGGCGTACAAGTGGAAGAAGCAGAAGGTTGTTTCTGACGATGATTAGTTGGGTAACGCCGCAGTGGCCATTTGATCTTGTTAATATTGTCATTGACATTTCTGTCTGTATGTATGGCAATTTGCCGATGTACACAAGATTCTTAAGCTGCAAAGACGAATTTTGAAATTAATCTGTTTCCAAACTATTTTGGATTGAGTTTTTATTGGATATGGGAAAATAGGAAAGTACCTCAACTTTATCTCTAGCATTTTTTGAGTATTCTTTTTCCTTATTCTCATAATTGTTATAATTTCTGTTTAGTTGTGTTTTGTATTGTACTTCCTGCATCCTCAAAATATCCTATATGAGAGAATGACATGAATTTTAAGAAATGTAGGTGACTTTTACGTGGTCGTGTATGGAGTATAATGAAGTTGGATATGTTTCAGGTGATATATTGTGTGGTACTACTAATAAAATGAATTATGATTATTTTGTGGATGGAGGAAGTAGGACTGTAGGAGTATTATTTAGTTTGAGGGTAAATTTTTGTGAAAAAAATTTGAATTGAAAATGATGATTTGGCAGGAAAAATGGAAAAAAACTCATATCATAAAAGGTTTGAACAGTTTCATCCCCCATTTACAAGAAGAATGTCTTAACATAAATACACGTTTGTACATGAAAGCAGAGAAAGATACACGTATACTCCTATGTTTGTTCTATTTGGATTCTGACCCACTGTATGAAAGCAGGCTCTCATTAGCATAAGGATCCTTGGATCCTTTACTAGTTCCTTCATAGTTGTCTGATGTTGATGCAGATTCATTACTTGGATTCAGCCCTGCAAGATCCATGATCTTCTCTATCTCTTTCACCACCTCACTCATGTTCGGCCTACTACTCCCCGACTCCTCGACACACCTCAGCGCCATCTCAACGAACCTCTCCACGCTCCCTGGCGCCATGTTGGACGCCACTATGGGGTCCAGCATGGCCTCCAGGTTGTACAAGTTCTTGCTCTTGTCCAGCGCCTTCTTGATCTCCCTCACGATGTATTTCCCCTTCGCGATGGGGGTCCTAGACGTCAGAAGCTCCAGCATCACCACTCCAAAGCTGTAGACGTCACTCTTCTCGGTCAGCTGCTGCGTCATGTAGTACTCGGGGTCCAAGTAACCCTAGACAAAGAAACCAAATGCTCACAATCTTGAAGTTAGTCAAAATTTGAAATGTACATGATATTCACCATTGTGCCTTTGACATTAGTGGTGAGATGACTCTTGTCCTGTTCAGACATTGGCTTACACTTTGAGAGACCAAAATCTGCTACTTTGGCATTCAAACGATGATCCAATAAGATGTTGTTTGATTTGATATCTCTATGTATGACGGGAGGGTTTGCTTCCTCGTGCAAATAGTGCACACCTCTCCCTGCCCCGAGTGCTATTTTCAGCCTTCTGCTCCAATCCAACCTGATCCCCGTTTTCCCTGCAACTCGAATCGAACCATCAGACCTCTAAACGTAAAGGAAAGAAACCTACATCAATCATCATCTACCTGTGAGACTGTTCTTCAACGTTCCGTTGGTGATGTACTCGTAGACCAGCATCTGTTCTCCCTTGTCGAAGCAAAAACCGACCAAACCAACGACATTTTTGTGATGAACCCTTGAGAGAAGCTCAATCTCAGTCTTGAACTCCAATGCCCCCTGTGTTGACCCTTGCTGAGCTCTTTTTATTGCAACTAGCTGCCCATTCACAAGTGTTCCTCTATACACCTAACCAAAATTAATACAAACATCAAATCTTCATTTTTGAGCAATGAAGTAAAATCATGAAACAAGCATACCTTTCCATAACCACCACTTCCAATCTCATTGCTTGTAGAGAAGTTGTTGGTGAATTTCTTGATTTCCTCGAACGTGAAGCTTCTGCCTCCTTTCAGCTGTGGGACTCCGCCACTGTCTGTTTTGGGGTCCCATGATCCTGCAAGAACCAACTCACCAAGACTGTCATATTCATATACATACCCTATGTATGGGGATGTGTATATATGTTAACATACCAAATGGATCACTCCTTTTGGAAGCTGATTTGGCTATTTTCTTCTGACGGAATGCATAAACTCCGGCCACCAGCAGCAACAGAAGCAGAACGAATGCACCAAGTGTGGCTCCTATAATGACACCCGTGCTTATACTTGATTTATGCGAACCTGCAGTGTATCCTGCCATCCCAAACAATGCATTCTTAGCATGCATGTATGCCATGATCAATTTTGTGTTACTGTTTACCTGCAAAGTATTGGTATGCGTTTCCGTGGAAAACAAAGGGTCCAAACTCATGTGGGGGCTTGAAAGTCTGATTACTTAGCATGAAGCCTATTCTTTCAATCCCTGTCCAGTTGAAGTAAAGCTGACTGTAGGGGAAGATATCAAGATGCAACTGAAAATAGCCAACGGAATCCTTCACCGGACTAGATAGTGAAACTGAGTCCACTGGTTGGTTGTGAGACTTGAATGATTTCATCAGTGCTTGCTCAAGTGATTCATAGACACTATTGTTCCCGTAGTTGGAGAAGGAGGGAGCCCGGAAGGTTAAGGTGCCCGAGTAAGGATATGCACATTGGCAGGTTGGGCTCAGAATCTGATACTTGCTGCATTGAAGAGGTGTGCAGTTTTGCTGTGGCGATGTGTATGTGTCATTAGACCGGTCGTTAGAGATGGTGCAGTAGTCCTCTGTGATCCCTTCTTCACATATTGGATTTCCAACAAGTCTGAGTTCAATTTTTTTAAAAAATCTTATCAGTCGAAATTATTGGTAAAAACAAGAACAAGATAGCAGTCACTAGTAGAGATGCTTACATAATTTCAACAGTACTATAATCATCACTTGCAGGGAATGCATCAATGAAGTTGTTCTGCAGATCGATCAGCTTCAGCTGGTTGTTGCGGTTGGAGCCAATAGTCAACGTGCCGTTTATTTGATTTCTCCTCAATACGCTAATACGGTACAAAAGAAAAGTTGCATAATTTTCCCATACAAAGCCTAAATTATGCAAGTAGTATGATACTAACACAGTTTGCAGCTGAGAAAGGCTAAACAATGAATCAGGCAGTTCCCCTCTAATGTGTGTATTCTCCATTATCCTGTAAAATTCAACATACTGTCATTGTATCATCACGCAAGGAAAGAAATGATCGACATCAAAATTCAGAGAAACGTACAATGAAGTCAAGTACTGCAGAGATGAGAACCATGGTGGAACATCTGTTGCTTCAAAAGAGTTATTGCTCAAGTCCCTGCATTACCATATACACTGTTACAACACGGGTACGTTGATCATTGAGAACATAATTGAACAGGCAGACGTACGCGTAGTTGAGGGAATCCATGGAAGTGAGGTTGGGCAGAGGTCCTGTCAGCTTGTTGTTTTCCAAGTGCCTGCAAAGGCTCGTTCAGATGGATATTTTCGATGCTAATACACACACGAACCATGAAAAGCAACGATTTACATACAGTGTTTGGACACTACTGAGGTTGTTGAGGTTGCCCGGAACAGCTCCAATCAACAAGTTCCTATCAAGGCGTCTGTTCGCCACCAAGATTTATACTTTTTTTTACTAATTTTCATCAGAAACTATATATTGTATATGCTGTAGAAAATGGGATATTATTGTTAGTTTACTTACATAACCTCCAAACTTCGTACTAGCCCCAACGTGGTAGGAATTCTGCCAGTAAACCGGTTGTTTTCGAGAAGTCTGCTCTAGATAAGCAAAGTTTCATAAAGTTCCACAAGAGTTGGAACCTTTTTATTTTTGGTACTTACAAATGCTTAAGAGTTAACTCTGAGGTAAATAGCTGAGATGGTATTTCGCCCGACAATAGATTCCCTCCAAAATGGCTGCATTGTTTTTGGTTGAGTTAAAAGGCTCTTTCAAGCTAACCAAATAAAAAAAGTTTCAACAGCAGAAGGTGATGATGGACATACAAATGCTTAGTAGTGACAAGCATATCAAGACCTGGCGTGCTTCCCTTGGAGACGGGGATGCTCCCAGTGAGCTTGTTATCAGCTATATCAAGCCAAAAAAGATTCGGTATATTACCAATGGAAGCCGGTATTTGACCAACGAAGTTGTTCAAGTTGAGAGACCTACAAAGATGAGGATTGTCAGTTTTCAACTAATCCTAGAGTTGTAAACATGATGACATATATGCTCACAGGTAAACCAGCTTTTGTAGGGATCCGATTGAGGGTGGTATCTGACCGCTAAATCCACAACCTACGACAATCCTGCAATACGTATAGATAAAGAATAGTGTCCCCAAATAAGAGATGTCATAAAATATATGGCATTTCTTACAAGCTGGTCAAGTTATTCAAATTTCCTATTGATGAAGGGAGCTCTCCTGTGATGCCTTTGTTATAGGAAAGATCCCTATATATGCAAAGAAATTGATGATCAGAATATGAATTAGTATGTAGAACAAATCTGGACAAGAAAACTTACAAAATCTGCAACTCAGATAGTTTTTCAATGTCTGATGCTAGCTGACCACTTAGATTTAAGCTTGCTAAAGTTCTGAAACAGAATAGTATGAACATGTTAGGTATTTTTCAATGGTTATTAAAGAAGCTAGTAATTACATGGATTGAACTCGATCGTTTGTGCAGGTGATCCCGTCCCAACCACTCCCGCATGGATCAGCGCCATTCCAGTTAGGTGGGTGGTTATCCCAGTTAGACATCAAGGCCTTCAGAGCAACAACTGCATACCATTTCATATATAATTTTGTTGAAGAAGCAATGTTTATAATCATCAAAAAGTGCTCACCATTGCAACTCCACAAATTTATGATGAAGAGAAACTATTTTTGCAATCTCAACACTTGATGTTAGCAATATTATACATAAAAGAAAAAAAGTAGTAGTAGTTGTTTATGTGAATTAGCTAATACAGTAAAAAAACTGGAGATAAAAAATATAGAACTTACAATCGTTTGTATTCGTCAAAGCTACTACACCAAGAAGTGGAAGGAAAGAGAGGAGACAAGAGAGATGAATTGGCCAAAGCATGATTGGTTATCAACAAACTGCAAAAGTGGAGGAACAAAGCTTCAACTGTTTGCTAAAAAAATTTCTACAGATTGAGATTGAGATTGAGTTTAGTAGTAGTAGTATCTAAGCTGTGCATTGATAAGATTGAAGCCAAATTTTATGATATGTAATACACTGCATTCATTAACTTGTCACAATACTAAATGCCAACTTGTCAAAAATTAGTTGAGCCCCTTTAATACGAAATGGATATTTTCAAGAAAATAATCATTCATTTTTAGAGGGAGACTTTGAAAAGTATTTTTGTCAAGTGGGACACTCCCATTCACTAACATGGTACCTCCTCTTCACTATCACTGCACAAGAATGGACTCTTCTTACTTTGTGTGCGCATATGCTTTCTTTCTCTCTCTTTTTTTTCAACAAATAAAATTAGTTGCCTGTTTGTTGTGCACGCACAAAATAGTTAATCTAGCAGACAAAATCTTTTTGCCTTCACATTTATTTGATGTGGTTTACTCGTGTTTTTCTACTTCAAGGATGTTGTTATAATCCACGCATATCAATCTGGCCAATCCATTCGGGTTGTCGGACTATTTGGGTGCAAGTTATTCGGGTTGACAAATTTTTGGATTATAAATTTTTAACTCTAATCTTTTAACTTTCGGGCTAACTCGTCGAGTTAATCAGGATCGAAATTTTTAGTAATATATTTTAACTAATATATTTCTAATTATAATTTTATATGTATATGATAAATGAATACACGTAGAAATGATGATTATTTCAACCCGAAACGAATATATATATATATATATATATATATATATATATATATATATATATATATATATCCCTATATATATATCACTTAATGTGACAAGAATAACTTTTATCCAAAATAATGATTATATAATATTTAGATAAACGTAAATGTAAAATAAAAAATGAAACAATCAGTATAATTTTCAATAATGAATCAAAATATATTTTTATGTATATTTAAAAAATTAACTAACTTTTAAAAGTTTGAAAAAAAAAGTAATGAAAATTGAAAAGTTAATATGAGAATTACCTTATTTCGGGCCAATTGTATGAGACTCGGTTTAATTTTGGATCAACCTTATTGAGTTGCGAGCTATTCAATTTATAGTAGTTTGGATTATAATTTTTTCAGCCTATAAATTGTAAACTAATCCTATAAAATTGTCAAGTTATTCAAAGCAATCTACGAATTTCAATTGTATAAAAAATCCCTAAAATATTACCCCCACGCCTAAAAATATACTCCCTTCGTCTCAAGGGGGTTGAGTCATATTCATTTTTTGGTTGTCATAGGGACTCTGGCCAACGATCGTCCTATCAGACGCCACGGAGGTAGAAACCAGCGAGCCGGAGCGACGGGAGATGGAAGTGGTGTAGGCCGAGGAGGTCACAAGTGCGGAAGAAGCCAACCCGAAGGAAAGTCGCAAGGACAGAGACGACGCGGACAAGCCGCCTGAGTCGGATCGGCCAAAATGGACGTCGCGAAAGCCGAAGAAGTATAAGGACTACGTGACAGGATAGTTAGGATTTACCTTTTGTTTAACTATTTTTATTTCCTTTCATGTTTGGAATTTGGATTTATTTAATGCTCGGATTTTCTTCTTGATTCTTTCCCGAGTTAAAAGAGGATCGAATCAAATAGGGTCCAATCCTATATAATAAGATCATTAGAGGTCTTAAATTTCATTGAGAATAAAAACAAATCTTTCTTCTCAAAACCCTAATTGCTCGAAACCCTAGCACTCCAACTAGGGGATTGTCTCTTTTGCTTCATCCAAGTTACGTGTACTCTACAAACTTCTTCATAGGGAACTCAAACTCTATTAACTGGTGCTTTCTCAAGTTCTCTTTTCCCACATGTTTGCAGTGGCTTTGGGGGCGATACTCGTCGAGGGCGACTAGCCGCCTCCAAGGACAGCCCCTTGCGTTTTTAGTAAGAAACTCATACCTAAACGTCGTCTTTCCTATACATATGACAAAGAACTATATGCCATTGTTGAAGCAGTTCGGACAGCGACAATATCTTCTGGGTCGCGAGTTTATTATTCGAAGCGATCAATGTAGCTTGAAGCTGAATAGTGCAAACCCGGATCTACAATTGTTGATTTACACCCAATAATCATAAATCTATACGAAAAATAATTGTAGAACTATACCCTTGGCACGTAGATCATGTATCTCACCTTTAATTTTTTATTGTTTGAACGGAAATGGATTGCTTTGTCTATTATACCATTTTTTATAAAGAAATGCTCAACAAAAAATGATGGTGAGCTGAACAAAAAATGCTCAACAAAAAATGCTCAAGGACAAAAAATGTTCAACAAAAATCTTCATTTTTTTGATGGTGAGCTGAACAAAAAATGCTCATGGTGAGCTGAACAGCAACGAACCACAAGGAGTTCACAGCTGTCCTAAAACGAGCTGCTCCAAACAGAAAAACGTACTCAAACAGAACAAAACAAAAAGGAACTAAAGCTCACAAGGGTACGACACAGCACAACACCCAAAAGAAGAATCGTAGCCAAACAACAAAAAAAAGGAAGGGGGCAGCCATTGAACCTGTTTCAAGCGAGCAACGAGTAGCAAAAGAGCAGTGGGAAATGGTACCACTTCAATCCAGGGTGAGGGCGTGGAAAAAGCACAAGCTTCTTGCTTCAGCTTGTCATAGAAGCGGATCAAAATAGTTAACCTCTAAAAATAGCCCTTGAGTTTGCCAAACTCCTAACATCATAGAAGCTATCCATCACCTGTCCGGATGAAAATGGGAGCTTCGGCTACCACCCTCTCATCCATATACCAAGGTGCCAAAAAAGTCGTTTCTTCTCAAACTCCCAGTTGGGCTTAAATTCATGGTATATGATCTTTATTCCGAATGTCCCATATTGACCATGAGATGACGTAGAACATGGAAATCCTCATTTGCTTATCAATCTTCATAAGGCGTGTGCCAGGCCATTGATCACAACAGTGGTACCAGAGGCTACTGGAGAGCTTGTAGCTGAAGAAGAGGTGATTGATGGTTTCTGGCTTCTCCTTACAAAAAATGCAATGATCGTCAGTAACACCCAGTTTGAACAGTCTCTCTTTTGTATTGAGCCTCCCTTGGAGCATAAACCACAAATGCAGTTGTGCTTGTGGCGGGGCAACGTTTCTCCAAGCTAGTCGTCCAACGAGATAAGGGCTCTCCTCACCCATCATCAGCTTTGTCACCTGCATCACAAAGTTAGAAACAGAAAAAGGAGTAGCCTCGAGACCGAACCACAATTTCTTATCACTAGTGTTTTCTCTCAGGGAGATACGATTCACCGCTCTAAAAAGCTCTTGGAATACCTCCTCTCCCCAAACAAAAAAATATCTCCTCCAACAAAAGGACCATCTCCAAACACCCATATCTCACTCACCCATCTCTTCAATAAAGTTGTCCTTTTGTGTGGAAAGCATGAGGCTCGTCTCCCCCAACCAATGATCGATCAAGAATTTTCCACCTTCACTTGAATACCCTTCTTGGCCACTTCTTCAATTTCCTTGCCAAATCTATTGAAATTATTAATTTGACCCCAAAGGCTTGTCTGACATTTTCCTTTCACTCTTTGGGCATCTCCATTGATAATTGGTCCGTGGATGGACACAAAGGCTTTTGATCATCCACGAACCTCCACCACCACTTGAAGCATTTTTTATATAAATGTCTCCAACTCCCAGGCCTCCGTGCCCCATCGGTTTCTGGATTGTATTCCACGCAATAAGATTACCTCCTTTACCACCATCTTTCTTACCCCAGAAGAACCGACTTTGTAGCTGGATGATGCGCCCCGCCCCGCAACTTTCTTAGGCATTCGGAAAAGGCTAAGGTAGTACATTGGGAGGTTGTTCAAAACAGCTTTAATAAGAACCAAGAAAAATCTTCATTATGAACGAATTGCCTATTTGGTTGATTCTTTTCAGCATTCTTTGTGTTTAATCGGAGTGCTCAAAATCACATAAACTAAACGAATAATCTCACTTAACTTTTATATGATTCACATTTTATGTTCAACTTCGAAGCAACCTTTCCATTTTCACTGCTAAGTCATGATATCCAAATTTCATTCATTATATATAAGTTTCTTGTTGTGTTGGCATGAGTAATATGTGAAGTGATGATATTTTCCTTGTTGTGAGCAGGAAATGGGAGAACCTCTGCGTAACTACTCCATGGTGGTGGATGTTATTAGAGCCATGACAGTTTTTCCTTTCAAACAGAAAATGGGAGAACCTCTACATCCCTCAAAACTTCAAGATCCCTGCAAAACAAATATACAAAAATCTCACTCTCATCTTTGTCTATTCTTCTACTCTAAATCCTTTTATGGATTCTCTTATTTTCTTTTGTGATGCAACTTTTTTTACTTATTTATTATTCTTATGTATGTGTTTGCTTTTTGCATTGTTGTTTCAGATTTCTGTATAGCATAGAATACCTGCAAGAGTTTTTATGCAACTCATAAAGAGAAGAAGTAGATTAGGTCAATAGCGGCAAGGAGCTTAGACATTATTGTATGAGGTGCCGAGTTCAAGCCCTCTTCACATTAGTTGTAATTTCATCCTTTCTATAGGAGTTATTTTTTGTAATTTCCTCCTTCATGTAGATTGTTTTTTTTTAAATGAAGTAGATTAGGTCAATATATTATACAACAAAATAAACAACAAACTATAAAAGATAATTGGGGAGAATGAGAGAAGTAAATTAGATAGAAATACTCATAAAAATATAGGCGGATGACATGGCATGGTATGAGAATTAAAACAAAATTGGTAAAACTTTTTTGAAATATACTTTTTAATTTTTTATTTTCTAAAATTACGTTTTATTTACTTTCCAAAAAGAAATTTGCTTCGTTGCTTTGGGCTACCAAACCCATTTATCTTTTTGTAAACTGATTTAATTGTTTTGATTGATTGATGATATAATCTATTTTACATATATAATCAGCCTTACATCCTATTAACGGTTGGTCTAAACAATTATAAGCAATTTAATGAAAGTTGATTGGTTTAAGAAATGTGTGTGATTCTAGCTTTAAAAAATACAATAATTAAAAATAAATAAATAACCGAAAAAACCTTTCCCATTGGCGCCATTCTCTACCAAAAATACCTTGATTTTAATAGTAGTATAGAAGTATGCATAGCAATAGAGACAAAATTACAAAGAGCTAATGAGTTAAGCATAGAGGCTTAAAGTGGAGCATGTAAGTCCCTCTTTTTGGAATCGAACAATCATGGCCACCAGTTCCACGCAGGATGTCGTCACATCAACTGCAGCCAAGCCAAGCTTGCCAACCAGTCAGGATCGGAACCATTAATATATAGGCAAAAAAAGATAGCGCCGACTACTACGAAATATGAAAAAAACATTAAGCCAATCTTCATTGCTACGCAAAATCTTTATCTGACCTGGCCCTTTTAGTTAACTAGTATTAACTCCCGTGCTATGCACGGGTTATAAGATTTTTATATAATGAATATTAATACAAATGAAACTATAGAATATAAGAATTCAAAACAATAGAATGATTTACAAAAACAAAAAAGTACTTATCATGTCCTACTCTAAATTAATAATTTATTCCTCCTAATAAATAAAAACATTTCAACTTGCAAACGATTTTATACAATTTTAATTTATGATATAAGTGGAGTAAAATAAATGATAAATAAGAAATATGTGACTAATGATCAAAGAGTATGAGTTAGTTAGAATACTATACATAAATAAAGAAAATATGTAAGAGTAGAGATCAATAGAACAAATCAAATTATTATATAAATATAATGATTATATAGTTTAATTATGTATTATTATATAAAAATAGAGTACAATTTTCACATATCACATGATATTAGTTAAATCTTGAAGTATGTAATAAAAAGAAGATATTTTAGCAACCTCCAATCTTCAAAAAAGATACTGTTAAAATATTCTATAAGTATATTTAAGAATTATATATATAGCAAGTAAACTAAATTTAAATGCATTACGTCTATTTATACTGTATTTTATAATTTAATAATCGATAAATAAATATGAAGTACAATTCATTTTATTATTTATGCTAACAGTCAAATTTCTAAAATTGTTAGAACCTAACTTTAAATATAATAATCATTATAGAGTTTAACATAAGAACTCAAATTATATGCTACAGTATAATAAAAGCCCAAAATTAGAGCTCAATTAGTATACAATAACTAATATACTATTGGGTTTTTGGCTTTAAAAACCAAAAACTTTCACCAAATTCCGGTTTTTCCCACGAACTATGAGATTAGTTTTTAAAACCACGAACTTTCACATCGTATGCCATTTCCCCCCGACGGGTCAACGGCTAAACCCGGTTTGTCTATGTGTCAATTTAATCCTACTTGGATCCTATTTGGCAAAATACTAACTTAAACAAATAAATATTATAGAAGATAATTTAATTCAATTAAGTAAATAAATTAAACAAAAAAGACTTAAACAAAAAAGTTTTCATAGTCGTAAAGTTAGGGCTTTTGTTTCACTCATTCTTCTTCTTTATCTCTCGCATATTTGGGGATTTCCAGTCCGCCAAAACTTCGATTCTTCGATTAGCGAGGAAGGTGCGCGCAGGTAGTGGATTTCCGTGCTAAACGTGGATTATCGAAGAAGGTGGAAGTTGGTCGGGTTCTTTTACTGGTGTGGTCCCGATTGTCGGCAATGTCTCACAGGTGCGGTCCTTTTCGTCAATGACCCCACTTTCGTTTAAAGAATTAGAATTATTCAGTGTTTGTCGGATGTCTCAGGCCCCATTTCGTTTAAAGAATTGAAATTATTCTATGTTTGTCGGGTTCTTTTACTGGTGTAGGGTTTTATACAGTGTTTCCTTTTTAAAACAAGACAAAAAATAAACGTTTCTTTAGGGTTTTTTTGTGCATTGGGATTGCCTGGGGTTTTTTGTGCATTTAAGTCGTATAGAGTTTTAGCTTGTACGCTGTGAAAAATATATTTCAGATTTTGCATTTAATGTGGTGATTTTACCTCTTTGAAGGGATGATTTCACTATACAATTCCATCATGGTGGGAAAATGGTGAATGATGGAGGGATGCAGATATATATTGGTGGTGATGAAACATTTAAATCCCACTTTGATGCAGATAGATTTGGTTATTTTGACTTGATTGATGAGATTAAGCAGTTGGGTTATGCTGAATGGAGTAGGGTTGCATTTACAGTCCCAAAAAGTATGAAAAAGATAGACATAAAGGATGACAATGATGTTATGTTGATGTTGTCATACCTTGATTTAGGAATATGTGTACTCGATGTGTATGTTGTTGGTGGAGAGCTTGGTGAAGCACATGTTGCAGACAGTGTAGGAGGAGAGCATGCTGATGATGGAGTGAATGAAACACATTTTGAAGAAGTTGAGGGCAGTGTAGGAGGAGAGCATGCTAATGATGGAGTGGGTGAAACTGAGGTAGAATATTATGGGGGGGATGAGGATGATTCTGAAGATGGTGATGGGTTAGGTAAGGATGAGCCTGAGGGAGAGGAGGATGGGCCTAGCTTGGAGAAGGGAGGGGAAGGTGAGGATGAACAATATGAAGACTGGGATGAGTTTGATGATGGGAGTTACATTCCATCAACTGACAGAGACAATGACACTGATTACTCCAGCTTAGATGGATTTATCTCAGAAGATGATGAGCATATCGAGGCCAGAGACAAATTTAAGAAATCAAATTTGAGGGTCATAACTGATGATCTGTTTAATGGTATTGTGCTTAATGTTGGAGTCAACAAAACTACAGAGGGTTATTGTATCACAACACCTGCTTTAGGGGGTATGTTTGAGGTGTCTTTTGATGAACATAGATTTGTGGTTACACCATCTTTGAGGTCTTGTGGGTGTAGGGTTTGGGATATTACTGGAATCCCTTGTATTCATGCTTGTTCTGTGATTACATTCTTGAACGAGAAGGTTGAATCATATGTCAGTGAGTACTATACTGTACAGAAGTACAAGTTGGCTCACAGCTTTGGCATTCCACCTTTGAATGGTGAGAATATGTGGCATGCGGCTGAAGGATACAATGTCATGCCACCGCCGACTAAGAAGATGCCCGGCAGACCCAAGAAATTGAGGAAAAGAGACCCATTTGAGAAGGATCCATCTAGGCCACACAAGCTTCGCAAGATTTGTGTCATGACTTGTCAAAGATGCCTTCAGCAAGGGCACAACACTAGATCTTGCAAAAATGATCCAATTGCAAAGCCAGCAAAGGAGAAGGTTGTTATCTTTACTTTGAAACTGTTATGTTTACTTTGAAACTATTGTTGGTCAGTCAGTAACTTTACTTTGAAACTGTTATGTTTACTTTGAAACTATTTTTCTCATAAGGGAAAACCAGGCCCAGCAGCACCAGCAGGTCGCCCAACAGCAGCACGCCCAGTAGCAGCACGCCCAGCACCTGCAGCACGCCCAGGTCCAGCAGCACGCCCAGGTCCAGCAGCAGCAGCACGCCCAGCAGCAGCAGCACGCCCGAAGCCAGGACAAGCAGCAGGTCACCCAAAACGAGGAAGGCCAAAAGCAAGCGCACACTCAAGTGAAGCACAATCTGGCTTATCAACACAAGAAAGCAAGATTTAAGTAGTTGATCGGTTTACCTGACCCTTTTTGCCATCAAACTATATTTGTCATGATGGTTTTTTGCTATAACTCAGTATTGGATGTGTTTTGGCAACACTTTATTAGCATATTGTCCAACACTTTATCTGTCACTTTGTTTTGCTATAACGAACTTGTGTTGATGAGGAGGAAACTAGTGTCTTTGATTAGTACTCTTTGATATTACTCGTGTGTCTTTGAGGCATCAAAAGGCATCAAAAGGCATCAAAAGGCATCAAATTTAGCATCCAAAAGGCATCAAAAGTGTTCAAATTTAACATCCAAATTACTACAACAGCTACACATTACAACAAAAATGTTACTACATAATGAAGAAAATTACGACACACAAAAGGAAGATCAACAGCTTCAACTTTAGCGTGGTGCTTCCTAAATCTTCAACCATCGATTTCAGCATTTCACACTCTTCAATCTTAGCATTACACTCTTCGAGCTTGTCATTGAACTCTGCAATCTTCGCATTTAGTTCCTCTTCCAGAGAAACCACCTTCAAGTGTGCACATCTCCATCTTTCTGCGAACTCGGCCTTTTCTTTACTCGTCCTATTAAGGAGAATTTCCCGGCTCAGGGGAGAAGTCGGTTCAATCCACCGAAAGAATTTACAGTCATCACTCTACAAAATGATACAAAAATCATTTTTCACTCCATGCTGCTTATAAACGGTTAAATGGACGAGTACAAAATACCTTCCAAGACGGACAACGATAAAATCGTCTTCCCGGATTATTATTAGTCCTCGAGGTCCCAAACTCAGCCCGAACTCCATGGTTACAGATTACAAAGTCACCTTCAGGCCAAAAGTGGTTGAAGTTTGAGGTTTGTGAAGAACTTGACATTTCAAATTCAACCTGCACGCAAGAGAATCAATGAAGTTTGAAATTTAAGAACGATTTGTGCGGACGATTATGAAGATGGAACCCTAACACCCAAAATTGATTCGCCTACCTGAGGAACTAATGAATTCGAAATGAAGATGACCAAAATCTGACTGAATTCGCACGAAGACGTAATGAAGATGAACAAAATCTAACGACTTCGTTTAGGGTTTAGGAGATTTTGATGAATTTTGATCGATTTTCATAATTTAAGTGTTTTAATTCCTGATTGAGGGTAAAACGACGTCGTTTAAAGGGTCATATTTCCGACATCCATGTCATTTCTGCGGCTGTCCACGTTGGACAACTTCTACACCGGAAATGTGTTATTCGGGTCGGGTTGGGAAATGGCATACGATGTGAAAGTTCGTGGTTTTAAAAACCAATCTCATAGTTCGTGGGAAAAACCGGAATTTGGTGAAAGTTTTTGGTTTTTAAAGCCAAAAACCCTATACTATTCCATGAAACCCTAAGTCAAAATGATGCGCCTCTTTTCTCTCTCTCTTCCACCCTGCCATGCGCCGCCGCCCAGCCAACTCCACACGCCAGCCTAGCTGTGGTGCACTCCGGCGGCTCCCTCGGTCAGCAGCCACCCTCTACTTTCCTCATCTCTCTTTCCGTCGTCGTTGCCCACTGCTGCCCGCTTCGCCCGTTTTTCTCCTTCCTCTTCCTTTCTTCTTCTCGTTTTTGTCGCACGTCTCTCTCACGGTTTCATGCCACCGCCGTTGTTGAGCCACCACCGTCGGCTCTCCTTCTCTTTATTCCGCTTCCATCGCCGTCGACCCTCCTGCACCACCACCGTCGGCTCTCCTTCTCTTTATTCCGCTTCCGTCGCCGTCGACCCTCCTGCACCACCGCCGCCGCAGTAACCCATCCTGCACAGCAGCAACATCGCCGCTTCCCTTCATCTCCGGCATCTCTCGTCGCCTCACCCGCCAGATTCCAAGCAGAACCAAACCTGCTATACTGCAATCACAAAATTAGTCCACAAAATGCAGATTCTAGTCCATCTATTTAAAAGTGTTTCAAATCTTCTTCAAGAAGTTTGCATTTGGTTGGACTATTTAAGAAACCACTATTGCTCCATAGGAGCAGCCTTTTTTCTATCCAATGATTGTCATTTCTCAAAATGACCAAATGGGCAAATAAAATAGCTTCACAATTTCCCGCCAAAAAGGGCAAAGAAGTCTTTTCATTAAACTGACACTTTAGATTATGATAGATTCCAATCCATATCTACTCATATCTACTCATATCTAGTACCTATTTGTGTATAATTAAAATATAGCTTTTCACTTGTTCATATCTAGTACCTATTTGTGTATAATTAACATATAGCTTTTCACTTGTTAATTATCCAGAAATAGGTAATAAATGAGGGTAGCTAAGGATAGAAATGAACTGAAAGTGCTGGAGCAGATGGGGGATTTTGTGTGGCGAAGAATATTGGCTTAATATTTTCACATTTGGTAGGAGCCGGCACTGGCTTTTTGCCAATGTATTTGAGATCAATGGCTTCGATCCTGACTTGTAAGCAGGTCTTGGCTTGGCTGCAGTTGAATGTGACGACATATGACGTGGCGCTGGTAGCCGTGACGTTGTTGATCTCGACGTCGTTGATCTGTATGAGGTACGACTTACCATTAACCCTTCTAATTATAGATGTGTAGCATCAAATCCAATATAGGTTTAATTGTTTAATGAATCCATGAGATTTTTCAAAATCTAACAAATACGTTAATGATTCCATGAGATTTTAGACGTCCAATAAATCTAACAAAATCAAAAACTTTTTTACTTCTACTTCCTTTATTATAAAAATAAAAATAAAACATTTCTATTTAATTAAAAATAATCATAATGGCAATCTTGCTATCAAGCTGCACGTTTGTTTTGGGTACAAAATGTCACAGGTTCAAATCCTGTCATCCCTACCTATTACTGACCCTTTGAGCAGTAACGAGGAATCAACGAAGATCGGTTCAAATTGCGTTGCGCGGAATCGTTCATTTTTATGAAACTATAGCATATATGCATATAAAATAAAAATGGATTCTTTTAAAAAAAAAGAATCTTTTCTTTACATTCTTTTCTATTCTGATAAGAAAGCGCTCTTAGTTCAGTTCGGTAGAACGTGGGTCTCCAAAACCCGATGTCGTGGGTTCAAATCTTACAGAGCGTGATTTTTTCTTCATGGATCCAATTAAAATGAAATGAATTCAGTCGCTTGCACAACAATTCAAATTGGACCTCCTGTGGATTAAAGAAAGGAGGAGGCCAATCAAATTTGAATTAATCAAAGGTCCAACTGATCGCCACGCCTGTATTGTAAATATGCAGTTACGAATAATCCAGCCAAAGTAATAGGAATTAGACCTAAGACGATTCCAAATAGAAAAACTTCAATCATTTCAATTTTGTTTTTGAAAAGGAGAAAAAAAGCGGTAATATCTATACCTAAATATTAATATGAATTGATGTGAATCTCAATGACCAAGAATTGGTAATTGACATGGTAAGTAACTCTAGAATACACAGAATCTCACAGAAGGATTTCCTTTCTAAATAGTTTCTTTTAAATAGAAAGTTTAAATAAGTCGTATCTTGCTCAGACCAATAAATAGAGCTGAAGTTATAGTTAAAGCCACTAGTAGAAAACCAAAATAACTGGTCTTGTATCAGACTGCCCGTCTTCTAGCTTGTATGAATCGTTATTGGTTTGATACCAATAATGGCAGTCGTTTCAGTATGTTAAGGATACATCTGTATCCGCGATTGAAATTTTGTGAATAATACATTTTTCTATATATCCTAGAATAGAAAATAGAATTTCTAGGGTATATCAAAGTAAACACATATACAGACCATCCGCTTTTATTGTCTCACATCTCATTCTAGTATCCAATATGTCTCCTTTTATATATGTATAGAGGTATAGATACATTTGGTATCTGTTTTTGTACTGTTAATAATGATTAATACGGTATAAAATATTCATATATTACGTGTCAACAAATCAACCAATGAAAGCAAGTTTTTCTTATCCCGCATAAAGCCACGTGAATTGAAGATAAATTTGCTCGATTAGATTCTATGCCCTTTGTTTAGGGAAATTGATTTTTTTGACATTATGCTATTGCTATAATGAGCTTTAAATAATAATGTCAGATTACATTTCAATATTGATTAAATTTATACAAAGTATCATTATTGATTATATTTAGAGGTGGGTTAAAATGACAACACCTGACACTGCGACACTATGTAGCCTGCAATATTATAAACGCTACACTGAAATAGTATAAACGGTACACTGCAATCTATAAATAGATTGCAGTCTAACGTATTGGATATTGCAGACGGAGAAAATTTACCATTGAGCATTTTTTATGATTGCCACATGGCAGCTGATTATTCGTCCACGTGTACAAATGATTGGCTAGAAATGGTGGTATGGTGTCATTTTAAAAGGTGTTGTCATTTTAACACAAACCTATATATATATATATTGATTAAATTTATACAGTTAAAACTACTCCCTAGCCGCGCTGATATCTAAACCCTAGAGGATTGACTGAAACTCGTGGACTTTGGCGATGGTTGAGTTGCTTACTCCATACTACACCCTAGCCCCAAGGATTGCTAAACCCTTGGGGAATGAATGAAACGTGCCCCAAACAATCAAACACTCCCAATCTTAAACTACTCATGAAATTGTATAACACAACCAAACAAAAGATACAGTCACTTTATGCAATGAACGATTACTCCAACAAATCGGTTTTTAAGTGAACAAATACGTTTAATAATCAATAAAGGAACAAATTAAATTACCTTCTTCCATTGTTGAAGAAAACGAAAGCAATGAACGACTGCTCCAACAAAAGCAATTTTGTACGAGGAAAAACAAATGAAGAAATTTTAGAAAGAATGTGTTGAACAACGGTTGTTTCAACTAAGAATGTCTTCATTGGAGAAGAAACGATGAAAGAGAAGATAGACTCGGGTAAGATTGAACAAAAACCACTGCAATCTTTTGATGGAGAAAATCAAGCAACTTACCATAACCAACTCAATTGTGTATACCATCCAAGCCCCCTAGCTCAAGTGGTAGAGGAGGGAGGCAAGGATACCGCGCCATCCTGGAGGTCTCGTGTTCGACCCCTGGGAGGCGTATCTTGGGGATTAATTTCCCCTGGGGGCTTATGGATTCACTGGCGTGGACCCAGGCATCGGGGGAGTGATCTGGACCCAGGTATCGGGGGGAGGCTGGTGGCTTGGACCAGTGCCAGGGGAAGGAAAAAGCTGGACCGTGCTAGGGGGAAGGTAGGTGGACCCGTTGGTTCCCACCTTGGCAACGAAGCGCAGCTCGGTGGTAAGATGCTTCACCTCCGACCGTTAGGTCGGGGGGCCGAGTCACTTTGGGGGTTGATGGGGAACCATCGTCGATCCTCCTTAAAAAAAAAAATTCAATTGTGTATAACCAAAAAGACCCTTTTCAATTTATTTAAACATTTTAATTAAATACATGAGACATTATTTTCGGCCATCAGATCTTAAAATTGAAGGGCCGAGATTCAGTTGGAAAATTGAACAAAAAATAGAAAAAGGATATGAATACATCGTCGATCCTCTTTAAAAAAAATAGAAAAAGGATATGAATACATCCCTATACTAATATGCTAACTAATTTTAAAGTGCTAATGTACATCAAATCATGTGCTGCCACATGACAGAAAAATGCAATATTGTATACAGAAAAATGCAATATACATTTGTCAAGCTGTAAATGCATTTTCGTTGATTGCATTTTAGTTATAGGCAAATTGCATTTTATATTGTTGAGTTTTGCATGTTAACATACATTGTCTACAATGCAAAATAAATTATATATAAGTGCAATCCGTCTATATATAAAATGCAAATAAATAGCCTATATCTAAAAAGCAAAACTCAACAATAAAAAATGCAATCTGCATATAATAAAAATGCAATCTTACGAAAATGCATTTACAGCTTGACAAATGTATATTGCATTTTTCTGTATACAATATTGCATTTTTCGTGCCACATGGCAGCATGTGATTGGATGTACATTAGCACTCTATTTGTGGATGCGCCCTAAATATATATATATATATATATATATATATATATATATATATATATATATATATATATATATATATATATATATATAGGATTGTATTCAATGTCGAACTAATTTTAAAGACCGAACTAAAAAACAAATCTCATCCACCCTTTATTCTAATCTAACGGTTAATTCATTATCAATTATATCTCATTTGTTTATTCAATTAATATTACAAAAGGGTTGTAATGGAAATTCATAATTCATACTGTTATTGATTTACCATAATTCATGCTAAGTTAATTAAGGAAATTTGATTAGCATTATTGTGATTCACGATTATTTGGAATGAATTCTACTCAAGCAATCTCTTCAGCTATCGTCAATATATGAATCGCAATCTTTAATTCAGCGTCTGCAATTACATCTCTATCGGCTGCAATTCAGCACCTGCAATTACATTCACCATCTCCAATTTAATCTCCATTGATTTCACGCCTGCAATTACATCTCCGACTGACCTCGAGTCGGTTACTGCCCATAACTCGGCTCCCAACACCGCGCCTCGGCCCTCCCTACCCGCGGTTCAGCGTTGTTGTTCGGGCACCGTCTCGAGGTCAATCCCGGGTTGAAATTCACCCGCAACTCGGCCCCAATGTATTGTGCCACCGCCACCGCTGCTACAATGTTGTCGTTCAATCACTTCATCTTATAATTACTGTACTTCATCTTATAATGAAATAACTTCATCCGAGAAATGGAAACATGTCGGTTAAATGAACCAAATTTTAACAGTCCAAAAAAATAACTTCATCTTATGATATAATTTCTTCATCTTTTTACGAAATGACTTCATCTTATAATATAATTAATTCACGGTATATATTTAAAATGAACCATCAAACAAATCGAAACTGAAATCTTGAAAATCAACTCATCACAAAATACACTAAAAATGAATCGAAATTAGAAATTAAGGTATGCAATCACTTCATCTTATAATCACATTATTTCATCTTGTAATGAAATAACTTCACCTGAGAAATAGAAACATTTTAGTTAAAATGAAACAAATTTCAACAATCCAAAATAAATAACTTCATCTTATTAGAAAATCATTTCATCTTATATTATAATCAATTCACCTTATACAGTTAAAATGAATCAGATTTGAACCATCGAAACAAATCAAAACTCATATATTGAAGATCACTAAGAAATCCCGAATTGAGAATTAGTTCCACAATACTAGCAATTTGATTCACCATAATACATAAACAATTCAAACCAATTGAAGTTTAGTAGAACCAAATTGATAATCAGTGTGAACCGAATAAGATTTCAAATACATATAAAAAATCTTATTCGATTGAGTTAATATGCAATGAAAATGGATAGTGTGTGCTTGAATTAATCTTCTTGTTTTGATTTTCGCCAACAATGCATCCGTTTTTTCCCTTCATATGCGGCTGTGCGCTTGGCCTTGACATTCCTCTTCGCAACAGGCTTCTTGGCATCACACTTCTGATTTAATACAATTGAAAATACACATATAATCAAATATTCAAAATTTGAGCCTCCCAAAAAAATAATATAATAACTTCATATTCTAATTTAAACCTTCCACAAAATAACCTCATAACGTAACAATAATTTCATCTTATACTTTTTATTACTTGATCTCGGTTTCCCATTCTGAGCACGTCCAACTTTAGAGGTTCCAATTGCATGACAATGCACTAATTTGATTAAAAAACATGAAATAAAATCTATTAAATCTGAACTGAACTATGTGTAATCATGATGTACCTCTATCAGATACCATTTGCGAACGCAACTGCCATTCATTTAAAATCTATAGTTTAACAAATCAGTATGTAGGGTTTTCAAAGAATGAAAAAAATGTAGAACTCACAAATCAGAAATAAATACTTTATCAGATGAAGAACAAATTTCAGTTTATACTTAATTAAAATATGCTAAATCATTTTCATTTTCATCCAATAAATACTTCAGCTTACGTTCAAAACACTTCATCGAACAATTTCATAACTTCAGTTACATCGTAAAACTTTATGAACTAAAATCAAACGAAAAATGGTGGACGAATATCAAAATTCCTGAATTGTGGATAGCTCACCAGAACGGTATTCCAATTGAATACAGTTGTCGTAGCATCCGAAAACACAAAATCAGAAAACAAATCGAGAATTTGAAATCACAAAATTAGGAAATATAAAGGATGAACTAAATTACCATATGCACTGGACTTTAAAACGAGAATCAGAAAACATGAAGGATGAACTAAATTACCATAAGCGGTGAACTTATTTGAACATCTATGAGAATTTGCAAACACAAAATCTAAACAAAATAAACGAATGCTTTGAACTCACCGACTCCAGATGAAGTTTTGGAGCGCAAACTCCTCTCACCTAAAACCAAAATTTTCGAGGTTAGATTGTAAGGTTTTTCGTAGATTGTGAAAAATGCTGAAGACAACAAATACCGTTCAGTTTTCCAGATCTTGTCTCCACCATGTTGAAATTCCACATATAATTTGTGGTGGAGAATGCCGACGGGAGGAATTAATCGGTGAATGAGTGAAGAGAAAGGGAGTAAGACACAGCCGCGTTGGGGGAGAAGAGAGTGGGAGGAAGATGAAACGTGACTGAAAGGGTGTCTTTTGATTTACCCTAATACAGTCTCCCTAGATTTACGCCACATTCAATTTTTCCCAATTACACTCATTTACAGAATGACTAAGATGCCCTTTGGCTGAACAATTTAACTCATAGGATGAACTACGAGTTTAAGATGTAGGAGCTCTAATCTCAGCCACTAAATTAAAATCCATTGGCTAATATTTAGTCTCTAGTTCTACACTAAGAAGGTGTTGTGGGAATAAGGGGACCCTATATATATATATATAGGGATGTATTCATTTCCTTTTCATATATTTCCTCCTTTTTCCTTCTTAATATCAGCCATTAGATTAGAGAAATGGACGGTCAAGATCAACATTGGGTAATTAATCCCGTGTTGCATTATTTGTCCTATTTTGTGCATTATGAGGGTACAATAGTAATCTAATAATGGCTGGAAACCGCTACGAATAATGCACCACATGGTCACGAGTAATGCATATAATTGCCTATATAATGCACAATATGTGAACTGCAATGCATACGAACAAGATGTGCTGTGTTATGATGTTTGACACACGTTTATTGTTTCCCCTAAGGGTTTAATAAGCTTAGGGGCTAGGGTATAGTACGGAGACACGTATGTAATCTTCACATGGTAACGAGTAATGGATATAATTGACTATATAATGCACAATTTGTGAACTGCAATGCATACGAACAAGATGTGCTGTGTTATGATGTTTGACACACGTTTCTTGTTTCCCCTAAGGGTTTAATAAGCTTAGGGGCTAGGGTATAGTACGTACGCATTAATAACAAATTATAAAACGATACGAATAATTCACCAAATTGTCACGAGTAACGGATGTTATTAACTATATAATGCACAATATGTGAACTGCAATGCATACGAATAAGATGTACCATGTTATGATGTTTGACACACGTTTCTTGTTTCCCCTAAGCTTAGGTGCTAGGGTATAGTACGTAGACATTACTAAATGCACGTATGTAATCTTCAATCCGTTGATTAACCCATATACACAATACCTCTAATAATGCATAATATACTGAGATAATGACAATTAACAGCTACATAATGCACTACCTAAACCAAATAATGCACATACGTATATTCCAATAACAACAATTTGTTAGTAATGTCTACGTACTATACCCTAGCCCCTAAGCTTATTAAACCCTTAGGGGAAACAAGAAACGTGTGTCAAATATCATAACATGGTACATCTTATTCGTATGCATTGCAGTTCACATATTGTGCATTATATAGTTAATAACATCCATTACTCGTGACAATTTGGTGAATTATTCGTATCGTTTTATAATTTGTTATTAATGCGTACGTACTATACCCTAGCCCCTAAGCTTATTAAACCCTTAGGGGAAACAAGAAACGTGTGTCAAACATCATAACACAGCACATCTTGTTCGTATGCATTGCAGTTCACAAATTGTGCATTATATAGTCAATTATATCCATTACTCGTTACCATGTGAAGATTACATACGTGTCTACGTACTATACCCTAGCCCCTAAGCTTATTAAACCCTTAGGGGAAACAAGAAACGTGTGTCCAAACATCATAACATGGTACATCTTATTCGTATGCATTGCAGTTCACATATTGTGCATTATATAGTCAATTATATGCATTATTCGTGACTAGGGATGTCAATGTAACCCGAACCCGCGGGCCGGCCCGAATAACCCGATAAAAATACAGGGTTAGGGTTGTAATTTCACAGCCCGAATTTAAAATCGGGCCATTCGGGCTGACCCGTTCGGGTTGTCGGGTTAGGCGGGCTGACCCGTTCGGGTTACGGGTCGGCCCGTCGGGTTGAAGGCTTCTGCACAGCGAGCAGTTTTTGTAACGGTCATAACTTTCTCTACAAAGCTCCGATTGAGGCGTGCAATATATCCACGCGAAGCTCTTTCGAAGACGAAGAGAATGATATGTATTAGAGGTTTATCAGACTTCAAAATCATGAGAAACATTGACTCAAACAAGGCTGCTGCACATCCACATATTTTGTTTACATTTTCTAATCAATTTTCTATCATTTCTCAACAACACATGTAAACATACCAAAATATAGAAATATAATCAAAATCATCAAAGACAACCCTCTAAAACTATGCAAAATCCAAATACGTCAACCGACTATATAAGATCACGAAAAAAATCACCATGTGGTTCATGGATTATAAATACTCGTATATAATAGTGCAAAGTGTTTTGACGCCGCTTCGTCATTGAATTATGCGTACTTTGATGATTCTTAAAACAAAGATAAATTATTATTTGACTTATTTACAGCTGGAATAAATTAAATTTGACCAATCATAATTCAAGAAAACTTAGAGTTACTCTAATTAGCTAGCATCATGATAATTCACTCTTTAACAATTCAAAATATTTTTGTTACGTCTACGATGCACCTCTCACGTTATGAACATTTTATTTAATTTTCTACGAATTGATTTATGTTTGAATTTTGAAACAAAGTGTTGATTTATGTTTTAAATACATAAACATAAACATACTGTTGATAGATATTTTGTAAATAATTATGTAATGAATAAGTTATTTAAATTTAAATAACTTAATCTTTTTTAAAAATATTAAAGAAAATTAAAAATATGTATTTCATTGTTGAATGATTAATTAAAAATATGTATATAATTAAAGAAAATTTAAAATATGTATTATTTTTTGAAAATATTAAAAGAATTAAAAATATGCATTGGCCCGAATAACCCGGTGGGTTAGCCCGAAACCCGAAGGGTTAGGGTTAGGGTCGAACTTTTATAACCCGAAAAAATCATAACCCGAATAGCCCGTACCCGAATGGCCCGACAACCCAAACGGGTTGGCCCGAACCCGAACGGGTTGGCCCGATTGACATCCCTACTCGTGACCATGTGGTGCATTATTCGCAGATACCAAAATGTGGCAGTTACTTTTCCGTCAAATGTCAATAATAACCCTGTAATGCATACAACCACCTTTTATAATGCAACACGGAACCAGTTTTATAGAATCAATCTGATCCGTTGATGCCTTAGATCTAACGCGTAATATTAAGAAGGAAAAAATGATCTAAGATGTGAAAAGGAGAATAACGCTCCCATATATATATATATATATATATATATATATAGGTGTGATCAAATACAAACTCTCTATAATACAAACTATACAAACTGATGTCAACGGAGTGCACAAATTCTGTCAACGGGGGCTAATGTCAACAGGGGCTGATGTCAAAGGAGTGTACAAATTCTGTCAACGGGGGGCTGATGTCAACGGAGTGTACAAATTCTGTCTACGGGGGCTGATGTCAACAGGGTGTACAAATTCTGTCAACGGGGGTGTACAAATTCTGATTGTTCGATGTCAACGGAGTGTACAGACGTGTAGGAAATGTTGACATTAGAAAAATCTCTTATATTAACCGTTGGTTAATTGTATTAAGTGAGTAGGATTAATGTTTGTATAGTTTGTATTATAGAGGGTTTGTAGTTTATCACACCCTTATATAGATAGGGTCTTCATCTACCAAAAGAAGCCCTTAAGTATAAAAATACAAACCAAATCTGGAGCAGACGATCTGTTTATGAACGGCCACGATTTGATTTTGTCAACGATTTTTTTAGGTCATAATAATGTCGAATTGAGGCATAAATGATTTGGGTACTAAAAATTTAATAACATCTAACCTAAACGATTTGGGTACTAAAAATTTAATTAAACCGTCGTTTCATTTTTTAATGGGGAATTCGTGGGATCATTACTCCACACGCCATCAACCTGATTCTTCAGTTCCCGCTCCATTGAATTCATCTCTCCCCCCAATATATCTACTCCACCAATAAAAACCCTAGTCACTAAATCAACAACTACTTCTGGGCATACGAAGCGGCAAAAATATACAAAGCTCCAACCATTAATCGTTTCAAACTAAGATTCATCGGCTACTACACATAAAGCGGCCACCCACAAGGATCGTTTCAGCCCAGAAAAACCTATCCCCGTTTCCAGAAGGCGACAAACAAGGAGAGCCAACAGTCAAATACAACAATGGTGAATACTCGAGCATCTGCTCTGAAAATTCAAACTGCTAAAGGAGAGATTATTGCTGACCCTTTCAAACGAACCAATGTTACTGACCCTGAGGAAAACAGAGAGTTCCGAAAAATTATCCAACAAAGTAATTTTTCAAACCAAATCCTTGGTACCATTGCTGAACAACTAGATACTATTTCATCAAAGTTATTTACTGTTAATAAACAGAGCATCCTCAATGATACTTCCAAACCTTTTTTCAAAAGCAATGATAGTTTGAAAAATAAGAATATTTCCTTCAATTCAAAAACAGAGGAAATTCTTAACAAAATCTCTGGAAATCTTGCTGGTCCAAGCAAGTCAACTACGAATGTTATTCAACATTTCCACGGGTCTAGTTCTGAACAGTCAAGTCACTCTTCCTCTGAAGAAGAGGATAATTTTGTTGAAAAACTAGAAGATGTTTTCAAAGAGTCTAGTAACTCCCCTCTTAAAATAAACAAAATTTTCAAAGGGAAAAAATTTAACAGTAATAAACCTTATTATAGTAGACCTTCGCCAGCAGATCTGCTGTATGAAGAAAGAGGTCAATTTCATAGGTCCAGTTATGATGGAACCTCAATTACTGAATGGAATATTGATGGAAAACCTGAATATGAAATTCTCAATACTTTACAAGAAATGGGAATGGCAAAAATGGCATTTAGATATGCTGGTATTTCTGAAAAAGAAGCTTGTGTCCTCCTTGTTAATGGTTTTACGGGCCAACTTAAAAATTGGTGGGATAATGCGTTAAGCCTAGAAAGCAAGGAAGAAATTCTTAATCATATTGTTAATACCGAAGATCAAGATGGTGAAATACATGAAACAAGCGATGCTTGTGATTTCCTTATTATTACCATCTCTATGTATTTTGTCGGAAACCCTAGGGAAGAATATAATAGCTCCTCTATGGTTTTAAATAACCTAAGATGCCCTTCCTTATCCGACTACAGATGGTATAAAGATGTCTTTATAACTCATGTCCTCAAAAGAAATGATTGTAATCAAGCCTTTTGGAAAGAAAGATTCATAGCAGGATTACCCAAACTATTTAGTGAAAGAATAATACAAAAACTTAAAGATGATATTGATTCTGAAAATATCCCTTTTGAAAATATAACTTTTGGTCAATTATTTGCTTTTATCAAAAAAGAAGGATTAGCCCTTTGTATGGAAATAAAAATACAAAACAAATATAGGAAGGACAAACAAAATGCCAAAAACGAATTAGGGTGTTTCTGCGAAATGTTTGGAATAGAAAAAATTGAGGCTCCTTCGTCTAAAAACAAAAGAAAGATCAGAAAATTCAAGAAAGATACTCAAAAGCATGATTATAGAACGTCACGAAGTAAGTTTACAAGACCAAAAAGAAAATTCAAACCAACTAAAGAAAAGGATGGGGATAAGCTAAAATGTGAATATTGCAAAAAAATGGGTCACACCGAAGAACGATGTTGGAAGAAAAGAAATAAAAACATTAGGTTACTAAGTAAACAGATTAATAACCTTCTAAGAGAAGAAAATAGTTCCTCCAATTCTGAAAGTGAGTCAGAAATTGAAGAAATTCAAAACACCTCTGGAAGCAGTAATTACCATAGTAGTAATGAAAATGAAAAAGATATTTGCAAAATTTGCATCAATACCATTTCCAAAGAAAAGAAGGAAGTTATTCTTGATCTCCTTCACCAAATCCCTGACGCTGAAACTAGGGATGATTATCTTACCAAGTTAAAAGACTTAATTCTTGAAGAGCCGTCTACTTCTAAAAAGGTTAATATAAAAGAAGATTTCAGCCTAAACAAACTATGGGATAAATATCCTTATCAAAGTATATCAAAACAAATAACTACAAAAGACCTTCAGAGTGAAATTAATAATCTTAAAAAACAAATTAATGAAGAATTTTATAGACTTAAAGAAAAGGATTTTGAATTAGAAACAAGACTTTCTATCATGGAAAGAAATACAGAAGTTAACAACTGGGAAAATCCGGAACAGAATTCAGAAAATAATTCCATAAAAGTCATCCAAGAAATGAATTATCAAAAATGGCATGTTAATGTAACTCTGGTTATCGGTAACTTCAAAACCAACATAATGGCGTTAGTTGATTCGGGTGCTGACCAGAACATTATCAGAGAAGGAGTTGTTCCTACTAAATATTGTGACAAAACAAAAGAGAAACTTTACACAGCCAATAATAACCCTTTAAGAATCAGATACAAACTCTCCAAAGCTCATATCTGCAATAATGGTTATTGTTTCCGGAATATTTTTACAATTGTTGAAGATATCACCTACAATATGATTCTGGGAACACCTTTCTTAACTCAAATCTATCCTTTTAGTGTCGATGATAGTGGCATTACTACCAATATCCAGGGAAGAGAATTAAAATTTAATTTCATCTCCCCCATTTTGAAACAAGAAATCCTTAACCTTCAAAGAAGTTCTATCTTTAAACAAATCAATAAGATAACCCAAAAACAAAAACAAATAAGTTATCTTAAAGAAGAAATTCCTTTCCAAAAAATTGAAGAACAACTCAAAAATCCTAGATTTGTTTCAAAAATCAAAGAAATAGAAAATAGTTTTATCAAAAGGGTTTGTAATGAAGTCCCCAATGCTTTCTGGGAAAGAAAGCATCATGTGATTAATTTACCTTATGAGGAAGATTTCCACGAAAGTAAAATCCCTACGAAGTCAAGACCCATTCAAATGAATCAAGAACTTCTTGAAGTGTGTAAAAAAGAAATTAAAGACTTACTTAATAAAAGGCTTATTAGACCCTCAAATTCTCCCTGGAGCTGTTCTGCTTTCTACGTCATGAAACAAGCAGAATTAGAAAGGGGAACTCCCCGACTTGTTATTAATTATAAGCCTCTCAATAATGTTTTACAATGGATTAGGCATCCAATTCCTAATAAAAGAGATCTGATAAACAGGCTTTATAATGCAAAAATATTTTCCAAATTCGATCTTAAATCTGGATTTTGGCAAATTCAAATCGCTGAGAAGGATAGGTATAAAACAGCCTTCACAGTTCCCTTTGGACATTACGAATGGAATGTAATGCCTTTCGGTCTCAAAAATGCTCCTTCGGAATTTCAAAAAATTATGAATGATATCTTAAACCCTCATAGTCAATTTAGCATTGTCTACATAGATGATGTTTTGATCTTTTCCCAAGATCTTGATCAACATATAAAACATTTAGGAATCTTCTTAAGGACCATTGAGAGAAATGGATTAGTTATTTCTACTCCAAAAATGAAACTTTTCCAAACTAATATAAGGTTCTTAGGTCATGAGATTGGAAAGGGAGCTTTTAGACCCATCAGTAGATCCATATCCTTTACAGACAAATTTCCTGATGAGATAAAAGAAAAGAATCAATTACAAAGATTTTTAGGATGTTTAAATTACATCTCAGATTTCTTTCCCAACCTCAGAGAGACTTGTAAACCTCTCTATCAAAGACTTAGGAAAAATCCTTCAAATTGGACAGAAGAACATACCAATGTGGTTAAAATCATAAAACAGAAGGTCAAAACTCTACCTTGTTTAGGTATTCCTAATCCAAAAGCCTTCATGATTATTGAAACAGATGCTTCAAACATAGGCTATGGGGGGATATTAAAACAAAAGCTGGATTCAAAAGAGCAACTAGTAAGATACCATTCTGGTATCTGGAACAATGCCCAAATGAATTATTCTGTTATTAAAAAAGAAATTTTGTCCATTGTTTTATGCATTCAAAAATTTCAAGACGACCTTTATAACAAAAGATTTTTAATCAGAATTGATTGCAAATCTGCAAAAGAGGTCCTCACAAAAGATGTTCAAAATATTGTCTCAAAACAAATCTTTGCCAGATGGCAAGCCCATTTTATCTGTCTTTGATTTTGAAATTGAGTTCATAAAAGGAGAAAATAATTCTCTACCTGATTTCCTAACCAGAGAATTTTTACAAGGTCGCAATGACGGACTCTAGGATGTCCAAGAAACAAAGTGTCAAAGATTATGAAATCTTCCCCTCAAACAAAACCTCAAAGGCCTTGGTCTCATCCTCGGCTCCCCTCACTCCTCAAAAACCCAATCAAAGACACCTTTCAAATCAAATTATTTCAAATAGATTTTCCCCACTTCAAAATATTCCCGAAATCCCTTATAATACTGTCCTTACCTCAAATATTCCAAAGGCCGCTAATATTCAAATCCCTAATGCTCCTGAAGAATTCAAATATTTTCCAAAAGAATGGCATGAAGATTGTGGGATGACCCCTTTCACTGATTTTCCAGCCAAACTCTCTCATACTGATTTCATTAGAAACCGTTTTCCAAATCCTTCCCAACTCTGGGAATCAGATGATTGCCTAAAGGACCAAAAGTATTATGAGTTTATTCTTGTTGATTCTGATTCAGTGGAAATAACTCATAATTACAACAGATCCAAAGAGATTGAGTATTCAAAATGCATTATCAAAAAAGTCCATACTACAACCACCTTTGGTGGCCTTAGTGAATTCAAAACCTTCAATCACCCAGCTCAGGGGTATAATTATATCGACTATAAGAATGCTTGGTTCAGAGCTTTCTTATTAAGATATTATAACCACTCCTGGTTCATGGCCTTTCACCATAACTGTGAGAAACAATTTCCAATCTGGTTTTCTGATTGGTGGAGGAAAATAGGATCTTCCATCCATATTCTTCCTTCTGAAGTTCAAAAGGGTTTTCACGCCTTTGCGGAATACTCTACCCTCAAAAATTTTCAAAAATTTGTCATGTTCCATGTTGAGTTCAAAGTACCTTGGATCTTTTCCTGGGATTTTAACTTTGAAAAAATCTATCCGGATCCTTCTCCTTACTCTTTAACAAGAGTCTTCAGAATCAAATGGTGGGCTAGGTTTCAAAATCATATTGGAACCGAACCGGCTGTCAAAAAATTCTTTACCACTGGTGAAAAGGCGGTTTTCCAAAGAGATCAAAAGGGAAAAGACAAAGCAGAAAAACCAGAAAAATCTAGCAAAACAGAATCAAAACCTGGAAGTTTCATGGATAATCTCCCAGAACATCTCAAAAGGGATTTCTTTGAATTTTTGGCTCAAAAGTCTGTCTCTTCAAAGTCCAGGTCTGAAGAATCAGTCTCATCTGACCCTATCGGGGGTCAAGACCCCTTTGATTTCTGATGACAGGTTACTTTAGAAGAAAGAATACTGAAGCCTATTCTAGGTTTCTTGTTGACAATATCAAAATTGATACCGATATGGTTACCTCTCTCTCAGAAATAGTAAAAATTGTTCTCGAAGCCCCTCCTGAAGAAGTGGATTTTCCTTTTATTAGAGAAACCATTGATGACATTTTCCATAGAGTCAATAGGATCAAAAGGATGAAAAGAACTCTCAAAATTATCTCCATTATGACTGCAGCCTGAACGATGCATCCCTTCCAACGGTTCGATTTTAGATCAGAGCTCAGATGGCTCCAGGCGGCGATTATTAATGAAGAAAGATGTCTTGAAGAAATGTATGAGTACCGCTTCAGAAGAAGTCATCATATGGACTACTACTATGATGATGAAGAATGGAGACGTTGTCAATACATCAAACGTTGCAAAAACAGGATTCGGTTAATCAATATCATATTGGCTGCATAATTGCTTCATGGGCCACCCTCTTCAAAAAGCTCTCTTCTCAAATGTCAAAAGTTACGGCTATCATTCACAAGATGTTTCAAAAGCTTCTCAAAAGTCAGGAATGACGGCTACTTTCTATTATAACTATGTAAAAATCGTGTGAATAGTGAATAGTGAATAGTGAATAGTGACTTTTTGTAATAGTACTATGTAAATTAGTGTGTTTTTCGTCACTGCTTACGTATTTGTAAGATACTGTACTCCTATGTAGCCAGGGGTGTTGGCTATAAATAAGAGGTCTGGAATGTAGAAAAGCACACCGAGTTCTGATCTCAGACTCATTGCTCTTCTCCCTCCTTCCCTCTGCTACCTTTTCAAGTTTTAATCCAAAGTGAGTTTTCAATTTCATATCTTCATACTGCAATTTATCTTCATACAAGTTTTAAATCTGTATTTTCCTTTTCAAATGTGTTTTCATCTGTGTTTTCTTAATCAAATGACTTCCAATAACAGAATAATTCATAATAACTCCATCATAAACAATACGATGTTAACCAATACGTTATTACACAACACGGCCACGGCCAATACGTGTTCTAACAACAAGGTTGTAATCATAATGTTCATGTTCAAACTAAACTTCAAAATAAATCTGGGACAAGATGGTATCAGAGCCATTTTAATGGCGGTAATGGATGTTATTAGACCTATAAAATCAACTGTCTTAATACGTGAAATTGAGATGATCAGATTATCCTTAGGAATAACCTTAGTCAAAGAAACGTTGGAATTCAGGTTTGGCAAACTTGTAAGACGGTTGGTAAGCCTTAAGTTTAGGTGTTCCACGCATAGTGTTCCCCTGCGACCAGTTTCTTAGATCTAAACCATCTCCTAATCTTAATCTATCCCTCCTTTCGACTATGGCCAGTAAATTTAGAAGTCTTTTAGTACCCAAAACCAAAAATAAAATGGATAAAAGCATTGTTCCAAGTAGGGAAACTCATGCCCCTATAGATTATTCTAATTGGAGCATCCCTAATGAAAAAATAGAAAACTACTATGATATAAGACTTATTGATTTCAAAACTGCCTTTTCTATAAGAACTCATGAAGAAACTAGAAGCATATTACAAAAATCGGAAAGCTTTCCTCTTCTTAATGGAGAATCCCTAAAAAAATATAGGGAACAGAAATATAGATATGCACATTTTGGTCTTGCCCAAATTGCTGTCAAACCCTTGGTCCACATAGGAGTTGATGCCCCTATTTTGCTTGTTCTAAGAGATAAAAGACTCAAAGATTACAAAACTTCTATTTTAGCCATGGTTCAAACAAACATATGTAATGGTCCCATCTACTTCAACTGCTGTCCAAATTTCTCTGTCGATCTCACTGACCCCATGATCCTTGAATCTCTCATCCTTGATGTTCAAATCCAAGGGGATAAGTTTCATGTATGTAAAAACTTTGCTGTCATGTTTAGGGTCTATCTTAGACTAATGACGTCCAACCTAAATCCCAAATTCAGCAAGAATCCCTTTTCAAAAGGAGAAACTATCCTTCTTCAGGTTGATGCTGAGCAATCCTCAACCTATACTCCTAAAAGATTAAAATGGGATGAAATTACTATCCCAAGCCAGTTTACTATAATGGAGCCTCAGGCTCCTAGAAACTTAGAAAGAACGGAACCTTCTCAGATCATTGAAGAACCAAATGGCACTATAACTGTCAAATTTGATAGAACAAATTCTTTCTCAACCTTTAGAAACAGTAGGAGTTTCAACTACGAAAGTAGTAGAGCCTCCTGTTCTGACATGCCTAGCACATCTGAAAGAAATTGGACTTTCAAAACACCCATACCTCGACCAAATTCCCCTACGGAATAAAACATGGATGACTCTTACTCTCCTACCAGAAGTACCATGGTCATAATTACTAACAAAGAATTTGAACCTGACATGGATTATCTTAAGAAAGAATTAAGCAATCCCATCTACAAAGAAAAAGAAAGATGGTTCAATGAATTAAATGATAAAATTAAGAG
This sequence comes from Salvia splendens, assembly GCF_004379255.2. Lineage (NCBI taxonomy): Eukaryota > Viridiplantae > Streptophyta > Magnoliopsida > Lamiales > Lamiaceae > Salvia > Salvia splendens. Next base: position 15,175,339 of record NC_056042.1, read on the forward strand.
CGAAATAAAAGAGAAATGGATGAGAGAAATGAAAAAGATCAAGTCAAATTTCCTTTTTTATGATTTCATAGCAATTCATCTATCCTCGGAAGGATGGTATAATTGTTTCAAAAAGCCCGCCATAGAAGTTGGTTCAAGCCTTATGAAAAGATGGTATTCTTCTGAAAAGGATATAGTTATTTCAGCTGTCCATCCCCCTCTTCAAGCTCTGAAAATTCAAACTGCTAAAGGAGAGATTATTGCTGACCCTTTCAAACGAACCAATGTTACTGACCCTGAGGAAAACAGAGAGTTCCGAAAAATTATCCAACAAAGTAAATTTTCAAACCAAATCCTTGGTACCATTGCTGAACAACTAGATACTATTTCATCAAAGTTATTTACTGTTAATAAACAGAGCATCCTCAATGATACTTCCAAACCTTTTTTCAAAAGCAATGATAGTTTGAAAAATAAGAATATTTCCTTCAATTCAAAAACAGAGGAAATTCTTAACAAAATCTCTGGAAATCTTGCTGGTCCAAGCAAGTCAACTACGAATGTTATTCAACATTTCCACGGGTCTAGTTCTGAATAGTCAAGTCACTCTTCCTCTGAAGAAGAGGATAATTTTGTTGAAAAACTAGAAGATGTTTTCAAAGAGTCTAGTAACTCCCCTCTTAAAATAAACAAAATTTTCAAAGGGAAAAAATTTAACAGTAATAAACCTTATTATAGTAGACCTTCGCCAGCAGATCTGCTGTATGAAGAAAGAGGTCAATTTCATAGGTCCAGTTATGATGGAACCTCAATTACTGAATGGAATATTGATGGAAAACCTGAATATGAAATTCTCAATACTTTACAAGAAATGGGAATGGCAAAAATGGCATTTAGATATGCTGGTATTTCTGAAAAAGAAGCTTGTGTCCTCCTTGTTAATGGTTTTACGGGCCAACTTAAAAATTGGTGGGATAATGCGTTAAGCCTAGAAAGCAAGGAAGAAATTCTTAATCATATTGTTAATACCGAAGATCAAGATGGTGAAATACATGAAACAAGCGATGCTTGTGATTTCCTTATTATTACCATCTCTATGTATTTTGTCGGAAACCCTAGGGAAGAATATAATAGCTCCTCTATGGTTTTAAATAACCTAAGATGCCCTTCCTTATCCGACTACAGATGGTATAAAGATGTCTTCATAACTCATGTCCTCAAAAGAAATAATTGTAATCAAGCCTTTTGGAAAGAAAGATTCATAGCAGGATTACCCAAACTATTTAGTGAAAGAATAATACAAAAACTTAAAGATGATATTGATTCTGAAAATATCCCTTTTGAAAATATAACTTTTGGTCAATTATTTGCTTTTATCAAAAAAGAAGGATTAGCCCTTTGTATGGAAATAAAAATACAAAACAAATATAGGAAGGACAAACAAAATGCCAAAAACGAATTAGGGTGTTTCTGCGAAATGTTTGGAATAGAAAAAATTGAGGCTCCTTCGTCTAAAAACAAAAGAAAGATCAGAAAATTCAAGAAAGATACTCAAAAGCATGATTATAGAACGTCACAAAGTAAGTTTACAAGACCAAAAAGAAAATTCAAACCAACTAAAGAAAAGGATGGGGATAAGCTAAAATGTGAATATTGCAAAAAAATGGGTCACACTGAAGAACGATGTTGGAAGAAAAGAAATAAAAACATTAGGTTACTAAGTAAACAGATTAATAACCTTCTAAGAGAAGAAAATAGTTCCTCCAATTCTGAAAGTGAGTCAGAAATTGAAGAAATTCAAAACACCTCTGGAAGCAGTAATTACCATAGTAGTAATGAAAATGAAAAAGATATTTGCAAAATTTGCATCAATACCATTTCCAAAGAAAAGAAGGAAGTTATTCTTGATCTCCTTCACCAAATCCCTGACGCTGAAACTAGGGATGATTATCTTAACAAGTTAAAAGACTTAATTCTTGAAGAGCCGTCTACTTCTAAAAAGGTTAATATAAAAGAAGATTTCAGCCTAAACAAACTATGGGATAAATATCCTTATCAAAGTATATCAAAACAAATAACTACAAAAGACCTTCAGAGTGAAATTAATAATCTTAAAAAACAAATTAATGAAGAATTTTATAGACTTAAAGAAAAGGATTTTGAATTAGAAACAAGACTTTCTATCATGGAAAGAAATACAGAAGTTAACAACTGGGAAAATCCGGAACAGAATTCAGAAAATAATTCCATAAAAGTCATCCAAGAAATGAATTATCAAAAATGGCATGTTAATGTAACTCTGGTTATCGGTAACTTCAAAACCAACATAATGGCGTTAGTTGATTCGGGTGCTGACCAGAACATTATCAGAGAAGGAGTTGTTCCTACTAAATATTGTGACAAAACAAAAGAGAAACTTTACACAGCCAATAATAACCCTTTAAGAATCAGATACAAACTCTCCAAAGCTCATATCTGCAATAATGGTTATTGTTTCCGGAATATTTTTACAATTGTTGAAGATATCACCTACAATATGATTCTGGGAACACCTTTCTTAACTCAAATCTATCCTTTTAGTGTCGATGATAGTGGCATTACTACCAATATCCAGGGAAGAGAATTAAAATTTAATTTCATCTCCCCCATTTTGAAACAAGAAATCCTTAACCTTCAAAGAAGTTCTATCTTTAAACAAATCAATAAGATAACCCAAAAACAAAAACAAATAAGTTATCTTAAAGAAGAAATTCCTTTCCAAAAAATTGAAGAACAACTCAAAAATCCTAGATTTGTTTCAAAAATCAAAGAAATAGAAAATAGTTTTATCAAAAGGGTTTGTAATGAAGTCCCCAATGCTTTCTGGGAAAGAAAGCATCATGTGATTAATTTACCTTATGAGGAAGATTTCCACGAAAGTAAAATCCCTACGAAGTCAAGACCCATTCAAATGAATCAAGAACTTCTTGAAGTGTGTAAAAAAGAAATTAAAGACTTACTTAATAAAAGGCTTATTAGACCCTCAAATTCTCCCTGGAGCTGTTCTGCTTTCTACGTCATGAAACAAGCAGAATTAGAAAGGGGAACTCCCCGACTTGTTATTAATTATAAGCCTCTCAATAATGTTTTACAATGGATTAGGCATCCAATTCCTAATAAAAGAGATCTGATAAACAGGCTTTATAATGCAAAAATATTTTCCAAATTCGATCTTAAATCTGGATTTTGGCAAATTCAAATCGCTGAGAAGGATAGGTATAAAACAGCCTTCACAGTTCCCTTTGGACATTACGAATGGAATGTAATGCCTTTCGGTCTCAAAAATGCTCCTTCGGAATTTCAAAAAATTATGAATGATATCTTAAACCCTCATAGTCAATTTAGCATTGTCTACATAGATGATGTTTTGATCTTTTCCCAAGATCTTGATCAACATATAAAACATTTAGGAATCTTCTTAAGGACCATTGAGAGAAATGGATTAGTTATTTCTACTCCAAAAATGAAACTTTTCCAAACTAATATAAGGTTCTTAGGTCATGAGATTGGAAAGGGAGCTTTTAGACCCATCAGTAGATCCATATCCTTTACAGACAAATTTCCTGATGAGATAAAAGAAAAGAATCAATTACAAAGATTTTTAGGATGTTTAAATTACATCTCAGATTTCTTTCCCAACCTCAGAGAGACTTGTAAACCTCTCTATCAAAGACTTAGGAAAAATCCTTCAAATTGGACAGAAGAACATACCAATGTGGTTAAAATCATAAAACAGCAGGTCAAAACTCTACCTTGTTTAGGTATTCCTAATCCAAAAGCCTTCATGATTATTGAAACAGATGCTTCAAACATAGGCTATGGGGGGATATTAAAACAAAAGCTGGATTCAAAAGAGCAACTAGTAAGATACCATTCTGGTATCTGGAACAATGCCCAAATGAATTATTCTGTTATTAAAAAAGAAATTTTGTCCATTGTTTTATGCATTCAAAAATTTCAAGACGACCTTTATAACAAAAGATTTTTAATCAGAATTGATTGCAAATCTGCAAAAGAGGTCCTCACAAAAGATGTTCAAAATATTGTCTCAAAACAAATCTTTGCCAGATGGCAAGCCATTTTATCTGTCTTTGATTTTGAAATTGAGTTCATAAAAGGAGAAAATAATTCTCTACCTGATTTCCTAACCAGAGAATTTTTACAAGGTCGCAATGACGGACTCTAGGATGTCCAAGAAACAAAGTGTCAAAGATTATGAAATCTTCCCCTCAAACAAAACCTCAAAGGCCTTGGTCTCATCCTCGGCTCCCCTCACTCCTCAAAAACCCAATCAAAGACACCTTTCAAATCAAATTATTTCAAATAGATTTTCCCCACTTCAAAATATTCCCGAAATCCCTTATAATACTGTCCTTACCTAAACGATTTGGGTACTAAAAATTTAATTAAACCGCCGTTTCATTTTTTAATGGGGAATTCGTGGGATCATTACTCCACAAGCCATCAACCTGATTCTTCAGTTCCCGCTCCATTGAATTCATCTCTCCCCCCAATATATCTACTCCACCAATAAAAACCCTAGTCACTAAATCAACAACTACTTCTGGGCATACGAAGCGGCAAAAATATACAAAGCTCCAACCATTAATCGTTTCAAACTAAGATTCATCGGCTACTACACATAAAGCGGCCACCCACAAGGATCGTTTCAGCCCAGAAAAACCTATCCCCGTTTCCAGAAGGCGACAAACAAGGAGAGCCAACAGTCAAATACAACAATGGTGAATACTCGAGCATCTGGATCTTCAACTCATGACGGAAAAGGTTAGATGTTTGTAGTATCCCATGACCTACATCCCACAAAATCATTCAAAGCTATAACGTCATTTTTTTTGTTTACCTAGTGTATCAGAGGACAAACACTAAAAAAAAGCCACCGCGGATTCTTAAAGCTCAGACGGGTAAATAGATTTCACCTTCTAGTTTTTTTATGCATGTACTTTTGTTTCGATTGTGGAAGCTAGTATGTAATTGTGAATTTTTGTTTCATAAGCAAAAGGCGAAACTGCATCCAAACCAACAACTGAAGCAAGCGATGGTATACATGCCATAAACCCAGGTTAAAATTATCTATTTGTTACATTCATGTAGCACTGCTCTTTAAAAAATGAAAAATAAGTATGCCATAAACTGGAAAAAAGTTCTGGAATAACAGGCATATTTATGTGCTTTTTTGGATGTAATGTTAGAAGCTAATGTGTTTATGTTTCAGGGCTTGCACCACATAACAGAACAACCCCGCAATCTAAAAAAGGGAAGGAGACTGATGCAGAAATAACAATTCCTGATAAAGGTCTGTGATCCTCCCAACTAGTACTTACTTGTTATGTTTGAGATGATATATCTAATTCCATTTGGTTATGTTAAAACACTAGGGATTAAGATGGAACTCGTTTTAACCTCTCTCTGCTATGTAAAGTAACAATTGTTTGTGGGAAAAAAGGGTGTGATCTGTGGTGGCATCTATGTGGTTGTATAAATGTCATTGAATTTAATGATTGTAAAGTATTTCTTCAAAAATAGCACTAAACTGGAATATGCTATCAGATACGATGCCTCATACCAAAAACGTTGAGGGACGGGATAAAGAGAAAGACACGGCTGTACCTGTTTCAAATTCTGGAAAAGGTATGCACATGAATATACTGTACATAACTTGATGTGTTTGTTGTGATTTGAGTATTAGACAATTGTTTTGTTATGAAGATTATGCCTCAATATAAACTTGTTTATTATGGTTAATTGGACATTGGACATGATGAAAACTAAACCAAATCTTACTCAAACAATGAATATACACTTGAAATGATTAATTCGTAGTTTTTGTTAATGGAATCTAATTATCATTACTTTTAAGGAAAAACACGTAACTGTGGATGCAGTTTAAACATCAATGTCTATTGCACGTATTATGACCTATCACTAGTATACATCCAATGGGACATGTCATATAAACCTCTCTCTGATATTTAGAAAGAACCAATAGTTTGTGGGAAAAAATGGTGTGATCTGTGGTGGCATCTATGAGTTTATATAAATGTCATTGTATTTAATGTTTGTAAAATATTTCTGTAAAAGTATCACTAAGCTGGAATATGCTTCAGATACGAGGCCTCGTACAAAAACCGTTGAGGTAGGGGATAAACCTAATGAAGACACAGCTGTACCTGTTTCAAATTCTGGAAAAGGTGTGTACATGAATACACTTTAGCTGTCTTGCTATCTTTGTTAAGATTTGAGTATTAGACAATTACTTTAATATGTTCTGCGTTAAAAGTCGTCTTGACATGAGTAATGTATTACTGGTTGATGACCACTCACCACGGAAATGAGTAAGTGTTTTCATATCAACATAGATATTGAATTTTTGCCATAAAAACAAAAAAAAATAATTGTTTGAATGACAGAGAACAAATTATATACAATGACCGAGTAGTTGAAGTCATGCTTTTGGAATTCTGTTCGCTACTGCCGCATCATGAGGTTTCAAGTGGAGTAATTAGCGCCTTCTGCTCCGTACTTAACCATATGGAAGCTTTGAAATCGGTCATTTCTCCCAAAAGGCTGTTTTTCACAACCTACCCTGCTGTGAGTTAACCTAGTCGATTATTTATTAACCTAAACATGTGAACTAACTCTACTGATATAAATATGTGCAACTTTACACGGTTGTTATGAGTAATGGAAGGGATGATGATGCGGACAAACTAGATGAATTTGCCTCAAACATTGACAAAGAGGTCAGCGAAATACCACACTTTACATGGGGAGACATAGATATGGTATGTTGCTGTAGAATCCATGACATAATTGTAATTTACTTTGAGAAAGACCCCACTCATTTTAACAAAAATCACTAACATATTACACAAAATATGTATTCTTTGCATTCTGCGTTTCAAAAAGGTACTACATTGTGTGCTTTTGTTTCCAACGAAGATCAGTGGTGATTATAGATGCTTGTAAAGATGGAGAAGACCATGACTTGCGATACACCTACGGCTGTATTCCAGAGGCATTGGTATGAATTACACAATTAGAACTCACAGTACTACTAGATAATTGTTGATACTAACACTTTGCATGCTTTACAGAGGACGTTCTTTTGTAAGTATTTATCAAGGATTGGTTGTCACAATCAATTCAAATCAGTGATAAACGTGTCTATTCAGAGGATGAAGATGAGTTGGAGAACAACAGACAATGCAGATGACAACGGCGTTTATTTGCTTAGACACCTTGAAGTCTACATGGGTGAAAGAGAGGGACAATGGAATTGTGGACTGTCGTCAAAAAACAAAGGTGTGCTACAGTATTTAAGAGCTAAATACAACCATGTGTTGATGTTGGCAGGAAATAATCACAGCGCGTTATTGAATAAAGAGGCGGCATATAAACATTATGCAAAGGAGAACAAGAAAACAAAGATCAACGTAGAAAACATGATAGCAAACTATTGATCTCTCCAAATGTTTATTGCGTAGTTTAAATTAGTGGATCATTTTGTTCGTTTCTTTAGGGATAGTGTTACCCTTGATTTTGAATTGCGTTTTACTCGGCTAGAGGATAGCAAACAAAACTGTATACTGTTTCATCTATAAGTTGCGAAAAAATTTCATTGCAATGCCCTTTGATTACTTCCCTATTGGATGTGTTGGACGATAACTGATGCTATTAACAGTACTCCATAGACCGGGTCATAATAAAGTGCATATGTGAGTCATAGAATTGTTAGTATAATTTGTGTCAAAATATACAACAACAGAAAGCATGACCTAAAACTACTATAAAACGGAACAGTCTGATATAAATGTTTACATAAAAAAAACTGATTAGAAGTACGTTCGAAGAAAATTTTTAGTTGTTTAACAAATTCAAAAAACAAAACCGCTTTTCTACTCATGTTTTAACCATACTAATAAAGCTTGTACAATTCAAACATGCAAAAACATGTACTAAAAAATATAGTCATACCTTTGGGTCATACTATCAACTGTTATGTGTCATAACAAAATATGGGTACATAGGGTCACAATAATATTAAACTTGAGTCATGACATAATGATTAGGTTTTACATTACAAAAAATTAATCTAGTCTATTATATCATAATAGATGAATATATAAGTCATGAAAATGTAAGGGTAAAATTAGTCATAATAAACCAAAATTTCATTCATGAAATCAACCTATTGACAAACAGAAAGCCACACGCATTGATGACTGACATCAGTAATTTCTACATACGTAACTTTGCAATCTAAGTGTTCTCCAGAAATGAATTAAACGAACATTACTTAAAAAAATAAAAAACTTGAATCAAACATCAGAATTTCTTCTGGACCGCATCTTTTCTTTCTCTTTAAATTTGTCGCAATTCCTTGAATCGTGGTGACCCCACTCCTGACATTTCTTGCATTGACGCATAGGCTTGCTCTTAAGCTTCAAAGCCTTCTCGACTCTTGAAGGGAGTCTACTACCACATCCCTTCGTGCTAACGACTTCAGGTGGATGTACATCTACTTCCTGGGGTGCCTCAGCCCCATAAAATTCATCCATTATTTTCTTCTTCTGGGCTGTAGACGTTACAACCCCATCGACAAAAATCTGTTGTCGAGCTTCACGCACTGTAGATGTTAGCTCATGAATTTGATCAATATCAACAGACACAGCCTAGTAAAGACCCAACATCTCTCCCAACAAAATTGCTTGGGCCATCTTCTCATCAACATAAACATGCGTTGCTACATCTGGGTTTTGGACGGCATGAACAACCTTAAGCAGAGGAGATTTCAACCATCGACCTCCAATCAGATACTCAGGAATCAATCGCAATTTTTTGTTCTTCAACACAAGGAAGATGTGGCAGCATACAAGACCAGTCCTAGAAAACATCTTACAACCACATAGACAAACAGAATCCTCCACAGATAATGTGACAGACCATATGTTTGAAAAATGATCTACAACCTTGTAAACCTCTGGACTTGAATCATTAGATATTGATACCAGACTGCAGTGGTTATAAGTCTCCAGAATCTGTTCTTGAATTTCCTTGAATGCACCATCAGTAAATATTGTGGATGCATGATTCTCAATAGACCATTCTGTTTTCATCTTTGCAGTGGTATTATAATCCATATAATCCAGCTTTGCGGAGTAATTTCGTCGGGCATCAACAACATTATTGAAATTCATTAAAAAACAACAAGGTTCGCCCTGGACTGATTATACCTCTTGAAAAAACTATTCTGCGATTCCGAAACATATGTCGTCTTTATCAAAGAACTATTAGGAAAGTCCCTAAAGTAGGCTGGAACCCAATACTTTCTTGATTCGAACATAGAAACGAACCATTCAGAGCCAACAAGTTCATAAGTCTCCATCACATTCTTCCACTTGTCTTCAAAGTAAGTGGGTTCAATTAACTCAGACCAAACGCATGAATTCAAATCCTTTTTAAAATCAGGATTACCAAGAAGTGACTTAGGAACCTTTTCACCAACTTTTGCCATGATGTGCCACATACACCATCTGTGATGTGTATTCACAAGCACTTTTTCAATGGCTACTTTCATGCCCTAGTCTTGATCAGTAATTATCAACTTGGGATGTATGCCCATGCACTTCACAAACTGCTTAAACAGCCAAGAGAACGAATCCGCGCTCTCACTACAAAGCAAACCAGCTCCAAAGGACACTGCGCGCCCATGGTTGTCCTTACCAGTGAACGGAGCGAAAATCATTGAGTACCTTCAAGGAAACATAAAATAGTATTAAAAGATTTACACGTGTATAATGATATATCAAATAATATGTCATAATAAACTCAAATCGTAGCATAACAGATAAATGCATCAATTTTAATAAAAAAAACTTCTACCTATTAGTTGAGTACATAGTATCAAACGAAACGATGTCACCAAATTGCAAGAAATTCATATTGACCATAGGATCACACCAGAATAAATGAATAGACGACTACAGGAATCAACTTCATACTCGTACGTGAAGGCATCACAATTTTCCTTCTTCTTCTTCTTCTTCTTCAACTCATCTATAATCATTTGGGCGTCATATCCTTCAGCATATCTTCTGATGTCCCGTGTGTAGTTACGGATGTCCAACACAGTACACCCAACAGACTCATAACCGCCCATCAATTCGGTCAACAGCTTGAAAGTGAGAGATGGCCCGATATTAGCACCAGCACAATCTGAAATAAATTTTTGATGAACTGGTTCAAGTTGACGATTTAATCTCATGAACTTCTGGTGTTGTACCTCAACCATGGGTTGGTTGTGTTCTTCGTTAAAGTGTTGAATTACGTAACCACGGTCAGAATGGAATTTGAATGCAACACAAGCATTACATCCACATTTTTTGGATTTACGTTGTCGTTTGGGTTGCTGATCGTTAAACTTATGTTCACCCTCTCTGTTACACACCATGTAAAACCATATGGGGATATCATAAACCTTCTTTGAACCGTTCTTCCTTGTATCAAATCCGACACGTCGATCATAGTTCTCATAAAATTCAATTGCGTTGTCCAACGTGGGGAAGCTACGACCAACAAATGGTTTAAGCTCTATAGGGCATTCTGGTATATTTAAATCTGTAAAAATTCATAAACAGAACACACGAAACAAAAACGATTAAAAACCAACAAGCAACCATATACTGGGTGTAGAATGATAATGGGTCATAATAGGCTTAAGTCGTGGCATACATCCAACACAAATATCATATATGAAAATGAGTCATACTATACTAAAATAAAAGCATAGTGAGCAAAAGGCTCAAAAAAGCCATTTGAAAAAATTCACACAAACAATGACGACGACATAAACATATTAGAAAATATGAATAGTAGCATAGCAACCTAATGAAAATAAAAAAATATAACGATAACCAGTATTCCCAAAAACGTCAACAGAGTATGATGTATATTAACAAAAAAAAACCATCATACACTGGGGGTAGGATGATATTAGGTCATAATAGGCTTATATAGTGGCACAAAACTAAAAATAAATAAAAATATGAAAATGTGTCATACTATACACAAATAGAAGCATCGGACAAAACAATCAGATAATATATTTGCAAAGTTTCACGGAAACACCTACGGAGAAATAAACAGATTAAAAGATGTGAAACGGAGCATAGCGAACAAATGAAAAAAAAATACAATGACCATAACCTGCATTCCCAACAACGTCATCGGAGTATGATTGATTATCTACATGCGAAGTAGGAAGAGTTTCGGATTCCATTTTTAAAGTATGGAAACTGCAAACTATGATTAAATATAATCACAAATTGAACAGATTAAACTGGAACGCAAATGGAGATGTGTTCTTCAAACGATGATGATATATTTTTAACGCTTGAAAATAATACTCTGGAAGTATTACACTGCAAATTTGGTGTAAGAATGGCTACAAATGATGAATCACGGAGAAGATGCGGTTGAAATAGATATAAACCAGAATTGACGTGTATTCTTTGATAGAGGTAATATAGATTGCTAGATTATAGGAGATCAATTAACCAACAAAACATATATAATTACTTAATTAACCTTACCGTATTATACTTGATTAAAATAAAAAAACCAGGAATTAACTAAGCCGCCAGATCTTATTAATAACAGATGATCTAATCAAATCCAAAGGCTAAAAAACGGTCTGTATTTCTTTGTTTAAGGAGATACTTGTTTTGATCAAAAGCATATATATATAGGGGAGTGTTATATTGCTAACTCAATACTTAATTGCTAACTATAATTAAATAATAGACCTAAGATATTCAAATCAAGGGCCTATATCATCAGCCTCGGAATGTCAATATGATCAACAAAAAACGTCAATAAGGGTATTAAGGTCAATTTACGACAAAGTAGTTGTAACTAACTTTTGAAAAATATCACATAACTTTAAAACGCATATAACTTTGTCAGGTGGACCCCACATTCCACTAACTTATTAAATCGAGGTGGAAAAATGCTGGCAATAAGGATATACTTTAAAATGATGGAGAGATGGAATGCTGGAAAAATGTATTCATTTCCTTTTTGTATCTTTTGTTCTATTGTTCTTTTTAATCTCAGCCCCACGATTTTGTCATCCGACTGTTAGATTGGTGCCACGTGTCATTTAATAATGCAGATTTACAAAAAGGAAATGAATACATCCATATACATATATGGATGTATTCATTTCCTTTTTGTATCTTTTGTTCTATTGTTCTTTTTAATCTCAGCCCCACGATTTTGTCATCCGACGGTTAGATTGGTGCCACGTGTCATTTAATAATGCAGATTTTCAGTTGAATAATGCACGCCGACTAATAATGCACCATAATAGTGTAATAATGCAGATTTTCAATTGAATAATGCACACCGACTAATAATGCACCATTATAGTGTAATAATGCAGATTTTCAATTGAATAATGCACACCGACTAATAATGCACCATTATAGTGTAATAATGCAGATCATCACAACCATCCAATTCAAGGATCCAAGGGCTGTGATTAAAAAGAAGCTTGGACTGAAAAGCTGCGAAGGACCTTAACACACCCCTATATATATATATATATATATATATATATATATATATATATATATATATATATATATAGAGGTGTGATCAAATGCAAACTCATATCTATAATACAAACTACAAACTTTAATCTTACACACTCCTTGTAATTGATCAACGGTTCACGTTTGGGATGCATATGGGGATGTCAACGCTTAACACAAATTATGTCACTGGGGGTGTTTATGGAATGTGATTCATGCATCGGTTACAAAAAGCCCTCATTTCACTCCAACCATTCCTTAACTATGTCAATAACATTTCACTGATCTGTTCCAGATATGTTCCCAATTTCGTGTTGCCATTTGTGTGGTGCCTTTGTGGTTCTACTGATATTCCGTTGATATTACCCAAATATTCTGTTGACATTATCCACTGCCCATGATATATATATATTCTGTTGACATTGTGGTTCTACTGATATTCTGTTGACATTTCCACATAATTAGGCGTTAACATTGCAAAGTAAACACAATACCCAAATATTATGTTGACATTATCCACTGCTGACATTGAACTTTTTTTTTATGATGGCTAATGAGATTATGCATAGAGAATTGGTGCCTTTCTGGTATGTTGCTATTGAACTTTGCACGCATAATTTACAAATATGATACTGACATGATAATGTTTTATTCCTCTACCTAACTTTCAAAATCGAATTGAAATCACGAAGATTAAAATTGGTGCAAAGGTCACCGGAGAACTCATGTCACCGGAGCATAGGTCGCGTCAACACCGATTATTAGCACTCATGTCACCGGAGCAGAGGTCGCGTCAACACCGATTATTCGAACGATTGCTGGAGGCTTGGTTCCTTGAAGAAACGCGATTGACTGCAGTAGATTATCGAAGGGGTTCGAATGGAGGAAAGGGGAGAGAAGAAACGTGAATAAGGGGTGGGTGTTGAAAAGGAGTAACTGACTGGATTCTCAATCACAACTGAACACCTAATTATGTGGGCTGCTTAGTTACATCACTAAATTATCCTTAGTGAACAATTATATAGGTAATGTTGACATTATGTACACAATCTATACTAACCGTTGGTTATTTCTATTAAATGTGTAGGATTAGAGTTTGCATAGTTTGTATCTTAGGGGGATTGTAGTTTATCACACCCCACCCTATATATATATATATATATATATATATATATATATATATATAGGAAAATGATCAATACAAAACTTGATCTCAATACAAAATCCAGACCAAATCCTGACCATGAGATTTGACAATCCAATGGTCAATAATTAAACAAAAACACGGAGGGTCATTGTAAAGCAGTTTTAGGTCATATTATAAACTTTGGATTTGAGGTCATGTTAATATTATTTCATGTCATCCTTACTATAATGACGTAAAAATAAGCTTACAATGACCTAAAAATGACTTTTGTATGCTTGGTTCTGCATTTTTGTATTAAGAATGCTTTTGCATGGATCAAAACCCTATATATATATATATATATATATATATATATATATATATAGGGTTTTGATATATATATATATATATATATAGGGTTTTGATCTATGCAAAACCATTCTTAATACAAAAATGCAGAACAAGCGTACAAAAGTCATTTTAAGTCATTGTAAGCTTATTTTTACGTCATTATAGTAAGGATGACATAAAATGATCTTAACATGACCTCAAACCCAAAGTTTATAATATGACCTAAAACTGCTTTACAATGACCCTCCGTGTTTTTGTTTAATTATTGACCATTGGATTGTCAAATCTCATGGTCAGGATTTGGTCTGGATTTTGTATTGAGATCAAGTTTTGTATTGATTATTTTCCTATATATATATATATATATATATATATATATATATATAGGGTAGTGATCAAGATATAACTAATCTTAAGTGTATAATTAGAGAACAAATCTCAACCACACATCTTAATGGAACAAATATTATTTATTTTAATAATATAAAATAGGCAAAGGGTATTTTCGTAAATTATATTATGAAATTTAAATCTGGGATCAAATTACACGGTTTGTTCTCTCCCTCACGTCTAAAATGGCAATCTCCCTCTCGAGCATCTGAACATTGGCTCCGTCCCTCCCCCTCCGCTTCCTGTACAAATGCGGCGGCGACCGTGGCTGCGGCGGGGGCGGCAGAGACGTCGTTGGCGGCGGAATGTGCTTTCCTCTCTGGCGGAGCTGTGGAAGCCATCCGAGCCTGCTGATCCCAAAACATGTATGGTATTGATTACGACATGACCTTGCCTCAGGTGCTCAACAAGTGGCAGGTGCTCGAGGGAATGAGCTTGATTGATGGGGATGCAACCTCCTCGTCTTACCCTGGGATTCGACATAGTAGGGGATTGTTGCATTTGGGTTTTAATTAGCACAAATCGTGATAGGTGGATTATACAGTTCACACACAAACAATAATCATAAATTTCAATTTGAATTATATAGGACGATCACTTATTATAATCTTAAATGATAATTACACGCTTGATCTAATTTTAAAATTTGAGTGTATATTGTCTCCACGCTTAGCCTCAAACATTATTGATTATCGTTGATTTTGTGTAGATAGAAGTAATTCTTATGTTAAAGCTTTAATGTTTATCTCTTTGAGTTTTGTAAAAACACAATAGATAATTTAATTACTGACCAAGTAATGAAACCAGTAAAGAGCATATATTATTAAAGTTAAACGAGGTCTGGATGTTGAATAAAAAAATATTCGAGTCAATAAAACACATCACTCTTATTTTGATTTTACTTCACTCTTGTTCACAAAACACCTCACTCTTATTCTGATTTTACTTCACTCTTAATCACAAAACACATCACTCTTATTCTGATTTTACTTCACTCTTGTTCACAAAACACATCACTGTTACTCAGATTTTACCTCACTCTTGTTCACAAAACACATCACTCTTATTCTGATTTTACTTCACTCTTGTTCACAAACACATTACTCTTATTATGATTTTACTTCACTCTTGTTCACAAAACACTTCACTCTTATTCTGATTTTACTTCACTCTTGTTCACAAAACACATCACTCTTATTCTGATTTTACTTCACTCTTGTTCTCAAAACACATCACTCTTACTCTGATTTTACATCACTCTTGTTAACAAAACACATCACTCTTACTCTGATTTTACTTCACTCTTGTTCACAAAACACATCACTCTTACTCTGATTTTACTTCACTCTTGTTCACAAAACACATCACTCTTACTCTGATTTTACTTCACTCTTGTTCACAAAACACATCACTCTTATTCTGCTTTTACTTCACTCTTGTTCACAAAACACATCACTCTTATTCTGATTTTACTTCACTCTTGTTCACAAAACACATCACTCTTACTCTGATTTTACTTCACTCTTGTTCACAAAACACATCACTCTTACTCTGATTTTACTTCACTCTTGTTCACAAAACACATCACTCTTACTCTGATTTTACTTCACTCTCTGACTTTACTTCACTCTTGTTCACAAAACACATCACTCTTACTCTGATTTTATTTCACTCTCTGATTTTACTTCACTCTTGTTCACAAAACACACCAATCTTGTTCACAAAACACATCACTCTTACTCTGATTTTACTTCACTGTCTGACTTTACTTCACTCTTGTTCACAAAACACATCACTCTTACTGTGATTTTATTTCACTCTCTGATTTTACTTCACTCTTGTTCACAAAACACACCAATCTTGTTCACAAAACACATCACTCTTACTCTGATTTTACTTCACTCTTGTTCACAATACACATCACTCTTATTCTGATTTTACTTCACTCTTGTTCACAATACACATAACTCTTTAGACATGTTTAGAAGAAGAATCTCAGTAAACAGTTCCAAATGCGGCCACCTCTGAACCAAAATGCCACAATTCCATTTCCATCATCATTCATTATAGGAAAATCTATAAACAAGAATAGAGTATAAATTATTACTCCCAATTGCATTTCATTTCGTATCCATCCAAATATCTCTACCACGCTAGAACATGAAAATTGTTCTTGGTTTTCCTAATCTTTATCATTTCTCATCGATTTTCACAAATGCACAACAATCAGACCTCCACATACTCCTGAAGCTCAAATCATCCCTCCTCGGCCCCTCCGCCGCCGCCGCCCTCCATGACTGGGCTGTGCCACCGTCTCCTTCCCCTTCCGCGCACTGCACCTTCTCCCGCGTGATCTCGCTCAACGTCACCGTCCTTTGCGTACTACATTTCAGGCAAGCGCGGTCGTCGTCATAATAATTATTTTCAATCCTGTAGCTGAATTCACCAGTTTTTGAACTAGAGCTAGAGGTTTTGTTGGAGTAGATTTGATTAGAAGCTTTTGGAATTTTGGATTGGGTGGAATCGGAGTGTGACGAATAGGAAGAAGAGGAAGAACAATTGTTGATTCTAGGTTGGTAGGGCTGAGGACTTCTGTTCGCCATGGTTGAACACCATGAGCTGCTCTTCTTCTACTTCTCCTTCAATGACGTAAATTGGCTGCAATGACAATTATACCCCCGCCTTGTTATTGTGGAGTAAATTTGTGATTGAGGGAACTAATATCTCCTTAAATTCGAAAATTAATACTAGCCCTTGATTTTTTTGATCTTGTGGCTATGATTTGTTCTCTAGTTATATATATAGGGTAGTGATCTATGGAAAATACTCCTTAACCAAATAACTAGAGAACAAATCATAGCCACAAGATCAAAAAAATCAAGGGCTAGTATTAATTTTCGAATTTAAGGAGATATTAGTTCCCTCAATCACAAATTTACTCCACAATAACAAGACGGGGGTATAATTGTCATTGCAGCCAATTTACGTCATTGAAGGAGAAGTAGAAGAAGAGCAGCTCATGGTGTTCAACCATGGCGAACAGAAGTCCTCAGCCCTACCAACCTAGAATCAACAATTGTTCTTCCTCTTCTTCCTATTCGTCACACTCCGATTCCACCCAATCCAAAATTCCAAAAGCTTCTAATCAAATCTACTCCAACAAAACCTCCAGCTCTAGTTCAAAAACTGGTGAATTCAGCTACAGGATTGAAAATAATTATTATGACGACGACCGCGCTTGCCTGAAATGTGGTACGCAAAGGACGGTGACGTTGAGCGAGATCACGCGGGAGAAGGTGCAGTGCGCGGAAGGGGAAGGAGACGGTGGCACAGCCCAGTCATGGAGGGCGGCGGCGGCGGAGGGGCCGAGGAGGGATGATTTGAGCTTCAGGAGTATGTGGAGGTCTGATTGTTGTGCATTTGTGAAAATCGATGAGAAATGATAAAGATTAGGAAAACCAAGAACAACTTTCATGTTCTAGCGTGGTAGAGATATTTGGATGGATACGAAATGAAATGCAATTGGGAGTAATAATTTATACTCTATTCTTGTTTATAGATTTTCCTATAATGAATGATGATGGAAATGGAATTGTGGCATTTTGGTTCAGAGGTGGCCGCATTTGGAACTGTTTACTGAGATTCTTCTTCTAAACATGTCTAAAGAGTGATGAGTATTGTGAACAAGATTGAAGTAAAATCAGAATAAGAGTGATGTGTATTGTGAACAAGAGTGAAGTAAAATCAGAGTAAGAGTGATGTGTTTTGTGAATAAGATTGGTGTGTTTTGTGAACAAGAGTGAAGTAAAATCAGAGAGTGAAATAAAATCAGAGTAAGAGTGATGTGTTTTGTGAACAAGAGTGAAGTAAAGTCAGACAGTGAAGTAAAATCAGAGTAAGAGTGATGTGTTTTGTGAACAAGATTGGTGTGTTTTGTGAACAAGAGTGAAGTAAAATCAGAGAGTGAAATAAAATCAGAGTAAGAGTGATGTGTTTTGTGAACAAGAGTGAAGTAAAGTCAGAGAGTGAAGTAAAATCAGAGTAAGAGTGATGTGTTTTGTGAACAAGAGTGAAGTAAAATCAGAGTAAGAGTGATGTGTTTTGTGAACAAGAGTGTGAACAAGAGTGAAGTAAAATCAGAGTAAGAGTGATGTGTTTTGTGAACAAGAGTGAAGTAAAATCAGAATAAGAGTGATGTGTTTTGTGAACAAGAGTGAAGTAAAAGCAGAATAAGAGTGATGTGTTTTGTGAACAAGAGTGAAGTAAAATCAGAGTAAGAGTGATATGTTTTGTGTACACTATATATATATATATATATATATATATATATATATAGGGTGGGGTGTGATAAACTACAAACCCTCTATAATACAAACTATACAAACTTTAATCCTATTCACTTAATACAATTAATCAACAGTTAATATAAGAGATTTTTCTAATGTCAAAATTTCCTACAAATCTGTACACTCCGTTGACATCTAACAATCAGAATTTGTACACCCCCGTTGACAGAATTTGTACACCCTGTTGACATCTGCCTCCGTTGACAGAATTTGTACACTCCGTTGACATCAGCCCCCTCGTTGACATAATTTGTACACTCCGTTGACATCAGCCCCTGTTGACATTAGCCCCCGTTGACAGAATTTGTACACTCCGTTGACATCAGTTTGTATAGTTTATATTTTAGAGAGTTTGTATTTGATCACACCTCTATATAGGGTCCCCTTATATATACAACATCTTCTTAGTGTAGAACTAGAGACTAAAAATTAGCCATTAGATCCAATTTTTGATGGATGAGATTAGATACAGTACATCTTATTTCCGTCATTCATCCTGTAAATAAATTACTTCGGCCTAAGGATAGAGTAGTAAATTCTCAAATTATGTCAATGCTTTCTAAATGGTAAGTTGCGCCTGCGGAAAAAAAGAATTAGACTTTAGGGTAAATCCATCACCCATTCCCCTTCTCACTTCAACTTTCTTCTCCCATCACTTCCTTCGTCAACCGAGGCAGGCAATTTTTAGAGATACTTCCGAGGAATCTCAACCTATCATACGATCCCACCATGGTTGACACGAGGCAAACCAAAATCAAAGGCATTTGTTGTGTTCTATATTTTTTTCATTCTTTGAAAACCCTACATACTGATTTGTTAAACTATAGATTTTAAATGAACGGCAATTGCGTTCGAAAATGGTATCTGATACCGGTAAATCCTGATTACACATAGTTCAGTTCAGATTTAATAGATTTTAATTCTTGTTTTTGAATCAAATTAGTTCATCCTCATGTAATTGGAACCTCGAAAGTTGGACGTGCTCAGAAAGGAAAACCGAGATCAAAATCTATGCCAAATGAACCAGACATTTCTGGTGAGTGACCCGATTCATCATTTTATATTTGGGTCCCTGTTTTGTAATTGAGAGAATTATAGTTCTATTTTTTCTTCATTTTATTACCGTATGGTTCTCCATTCGAGATTTCTTAGTGATCTTCAAGATATGAGTTTTGATTTGGTTGATGGTTCAAATCTGATTCATTTTAACTCTATAATGTGAATTGATTACAATATAAGATGATGTGATTTCCTCTTAAGATGAGGAAATTATATCATAAGAAGAAGTTATTTGTTTTGGATTGTTGAATCATTTTAACTGAAATGTTTCCACTTCTCGGGTGAAGTTATTACATTAAAAGATGAAGAAATTTGATTATAGGATGAAGTGATTTCATACTATAATTTTGAATTTTGAATAAATTTTAGTGTATTTGTGGTGAGTTCTGGCTATTCTTTTTTGTTTATTTATTTTGTTTATTTCAGTTGTAAAGATGATTTTGTAGTTGGAATTTGGTCTCTGGTGAAGTGTAGATATGTTTTTGTAATGAAATTGTTGAACGCACGTAAAATAATTGTTGCTCGTAAAGGTTGGGGGTGTGCAATCCAGTAGGCCGGACCCGAGATTGCCGCCCGTGATTGAGGAAATGACTGGTAATATAAAACAATCGATATCTTTAGATTGCTGTCTAGGATGGTTCAATTGTTGTCTACTTTTTTTTTACTATTTTGGTTCTGATTTTTGGAGTTAATGAAAACTATTCAAGAGATGAGTGATTTCAGTGAAGATGAAGTACTGTGTAAAA
Organism: Salvia splendens; assembly: GCF_004379255.2. NCBI lineage: Eukaryota > Viridiplantae > Streptophyta > Magnoliopsida > Lamiales > Lamiaceae > Salvia > Salvia splendens. The sequence continues at coordinate 15,195,989 of NC_056042.1, forward strand.
TGTGGTTTTTGCATTGTTATATGAAGTGATTTGATTCAAATTTTGTTTGCTTCAAATTTGGATTAATTTTTTGGAAGGTTTAAATAAGAATATGAAGTTATTTCATTATTTTTTGGGTGGTTTAAATTAGAATATGAAGTTATTACATTATGAAATGAAATAATAAAAGTATAAGATGAAATTTTTACATTATAAGGTGTAATGTTTTCTTTCAAATTTGGTTCTTTTTTAAATGACGTGTTCCAAGTCTCGGTTTAAGTTATAATATTATAAGATGAAGTGGTAATAGTGGTAGATGAAGTTATAGCATTATAAGATGAAGTGATTTGTTTCATATTTGGTTCATTTCTTTAGATGAATTTACAACATTACATGATGAAGTTATAACATTATAAGATGAAGTTAATACTTTGCAACATGCATTAGGGAACCAATGAATGAGGGAACAAATGGTAAGGAAACACTGCATTACTTTGTCTTACATTAAGTAATATTTTGTATATTTGATTCATCACTGACACTGTAATTGTTCTTTATGTAGACAAATCAAGTCCCACTAATGATATACATGTATTGAATCAACCACCCGTGGCGCTTTCAACATTCAAACCAAACGAACCACTTGGGCACTTTTGAAAATATTGTTACTATTGTATTTCAATATATATTATTTTTTGTTTCATTACTTATTAGATATAGTTCATTAATAACTTTCATTTTGTTTAGTTCATATACTACTCATTTGAAAAAATGTGCTTTAAATTTAGATTTGATGGATTTTGGATGATCGAGGTGAAGATTGTACAATATGACATAATTTGAGGATTTAATTTTCCATAATTACAATATAGATATTTTAGTATGAAATTAGGAAATAAGAAATAATAAATCTTTTCAAATTTGATTAATGATTTGAAAGATGTGATTATCCATAATCATAATATGGATATTTTAGCATGAAATTAAGCAATAATTTGATGTGTTTAACCGATATAACAAGAAGTAATGTTAAAACATGCAACTATAAAAAGTTCTTCCTAAAAAAAACAATTCAATACACAACTATAAATAATTCATCCCAAATAAAAAATAGTTCATTACGTACATGAATTAAAGTAAACGAAATATAAAAATACAGTTCATTACGTAGGAAAATTACTACACACGAAAGATAATTGTTAACCTACAGATGGATGGACGTCGTCTTCTTGAGTTGACTCTGAATCTGAATCAAACAACAAGCCTATCGAATGTATAAACTTCAACACCGAATTCTCCAATCAGATGTCGGATTCGGTTTCCCATTCGCCAATCTGAATCAGATCGATGGACGTCGTCGTCTTCATCTTGGTTTCTCCAATCCAAATCAGATTGATAGATGTCAAGGACGTCATCTTGGGTTCTCCAATTTGAATCAAATGGACGTACTTCGTCGTTGTTCCCTGTTTTCCTCAAACAACAGTTCTCCATTAATCTTCCGATGAACAGTAAACAATTTGTAAATTATTTTTGCTTGAATCAATAAGAATATTAAGATCTGGAGAGTATAATGAGTGTAAAAGGATAGAATTTAGACGTGGAGTATGATGATTTTAATTCATAATTATCTTTCCATGAATTTAGGGAAGTGTAAAGCTGAAAAATATCTTCATTACCAAATCACCCCTATGCGTGTATTTTGTGATTAAATAACCAAGAATGGGTTGATTTATTATATCCATTAGATTATAATATCGGATGACTGTGATTTGTTCTCTGGTTCGGTCTTTAAAATTAGTTCGACATTGAATGCACTCCTATACATACATACATACATACATATATATATATATATATATATATATATATATATATATATATATATAGAGGTGTGATCAAATACAAACTCTCTAAAATACAAATTATACAAACTATGTCACCGGAGTGTACAAATTCTGTCACCGGGGGTCGATGTCAACGGAATGTACAAATTATGTCACCGGGGGGATGTACGGAGTGTACAAATTCTGTCGACGGGGGTGTCCAAATTCTGATTTTTCGATGTCAAAATGTTGACATTAGAAAAATCTCTTATATTAACCGTTGATTAATTGTATTAAGTGAGTATGATTAAAGTTTGTATAGTTTGTATTTTAGAGAGTTTGTATTTTATCACACCCCTATTATATATATATATATATATATATATATATAGGAGTGATCAATTGGTAACTCACTCTCTAGTTGCTAACTACAATTAATTTAAGACCATTGGATTTTAGAAATCTAGTGGTCTAAAATTTGCCATGTGTAATTTTCGCTTTTATTAATTAAATCGAAAAAGATAAAAAACAACCAAATTAGAGTTTTGGATGGAAATGTCAATATATTGTTTTGAAAATATCAACACAATGCTTTGAGAATGTCAACACATTGCTTATGTCAACACGTTGCTCTAAGAATGACATTCTACATGTATTATATTGACATATTTTATATACTATATTGACATTTGTTGTTGTACGAAAAAATTGAAAAATTTTGATTTTTTTTTCAAAATTTGACATTGGAACATATGCAAGTGAGATCTCGTTAGAATCCTTATGAAATGATCTTTAATTTGATAAATGTTATGTGAAAAATTATTTGAATCGAAAAAGTTATATGTGTTTTAAAGTTATGTGATATTTTTTAAAAGTTAGTTACAACTAATTTGTTGTAAATTGACCTTAATACCCTTATTGACGTTTTTTGTTGATCGTATTGACATTATGAGGCTAATGATCTAGGCCCTTGATTTGAATATCTAAGGGCTATTATTTAATTCTAGTTAGCAATTAAATATTGAGTTACCAATATAACACTCCCATATATATATATATATATATATATAGGAGAGTGTTATATTGCTAACTCAATAAGTGAAATTAAATAAGTGAAATTTTGTCAAAAATTAAAGCAAATCTCAGCCCTTGGATCCTTAGATTGGCTGGTTGGGATAAACTACATTATTATACTAAGATGCTACATTATTAGCCGAACTACATTATTAGACTAATAATCTACATTATTAGATGACACGTGGCATTAATCATTCCGTTAGATCACAAGTTCCAATAGACTACAAGTGTTTTGATTTTGAACACTATTTAACTTATGAATTTGAATACAAATATTATCTTATTCTATGGGTTTATATGGATTTACTCCAAGATAAATCCTAGATGAATTAGTATAAACATTTATATTAATTTATTTTATCTTATGGATTTGAATAGATTTAATTCTACTAAGACAAATCTTGGATGGATTAAAATAAATATTAATCCAAGTTATCCTTATCTTTTGGATTTATGTCCTAGATAGATTAGGATGTTAATGATATATAAGAAAATCCTTATTTAATTGGATTTAGATAAATTTATTTATCTAAGAAATCCTAAGTAATGTTTGATATATTTTGGATGTCTATTCTAAATAGAATTAAGATTTGTATAATCTTGGTTGATAGGATTTTACTTTTATCTTATGGATTATGATGGAATTGTTTCAATCTAGTAATATCCTAGTACGATTTAAATAATGATAATCCTAGATCAACGTTATCTAGGATTTGATTTTATTTAAATAACATCTAGAATAATCCTAAGTGGATTTGGATAGTTAACTCTATATAGACAAGATCTAAATGAGTTGGAATAATAATTATCCAATATAAAACTTAATTGTTTAATTGAGTCTCCCTAGACTAGAATAAATAATTGTCGATAATTATCCTGTGTGTTTAAATACCATGCATTAAATGGATTTATCTGTTTATTTGGTGTTTATCTATTTTAAGTGGATTATCTGTTTTATCTGCTTATGTGATAATTATGCAAACACCATATTAAATATCTAAGTGATAATTACAACAAGTGCGTTGTATACGGTCTCCATTGGTTGGTTTGCAAATTTTATGAAGCCAGTTTCTAATATTATCGCCATGCATTATGTGGGGACAATAATCCTATGAAATAGCAAGTTCATATGGGAAAAATTTTCAAATATAAATAATGTGAACTAGAAAGTAGTTTCTAATATTATCGCCACCCATTATGTGGGACAATAATCCTAAGAAATTACAAAGTTTCAAATAGAATTTATAAGATAGCTTGATTTTGTTATCAACACATGAGCATTGTTATGGGATTGTGTGGTAGAAACAAAATTCTGTAATGCGAAACTGATGGTCGTGCTTAGGCAACATTAGGCGGTCATGCCATTATGTGGTCTCTGGACTATTCATCGGTGTTGTGACCAGTAAAAATGTTAAAGTTGCAAATGAGTATTGACCTCTTATGGAGGGTACATGTTTTTGATTTTACAGTTGCAAGATACATAATTGTTTTGTGGTTATTTGTGATTATGTATTGAGCATAAGTATGTGATAATAAGTTTATTTTCCAAATCTTCCTGATGTCATTCAATATTTTGTCTGCGATCCTTAAAGAAAGTAAACTCGAAGGCCAAAATTATTTAGATTGAAAATGTAAATGGATAAGATTCTCATCACTGAAAACTTAGAGTTTATACTCACCGATTCATGTCCTCCATTTTATTCGACATAATTCCACGAAGAATGTTCGAGAATGCATTATGCATGTACTTGACAAGCTCTTTAAGGTCAAGCTATTTTCCTTTAAGTATGGAGCTTTCTACTCACATTTGGATAGAGCTGGACTCAGCGGCTCTGGTTAGTTTGTTGTCGTCTAGACACTTTGGCTCCGTGGATTTTAGACACCATATGGCTTTGATCCGGAGCATGACAGCTCAGCGGCATGTTCGATTCTCACACATCTACAGAGAGGGAAACCGGGCTGCTGATTTTCTGGCAGGTAGGGGGTCCAGACCCCTGCCCTTACATATTTTGATCCAATCTCTGCGCCTCGGTACCTGAAGGCGCTAGTTAGGATGGACCAGCTGGGATATCCTAACTTCCGTTTCCGACGTAGAGATGTGGGTTGATCTAGTTCTTCTGGTGGTTGATTTTGGTCCTTTTTCGACTCTCCCTTTAGTGTATTTAGTCATCCGTTTTCCACTTGATAGAATGGAGGATCCCGGCTTGTGGAACCTCTATTTTGCATCTCCATGTACTTGTTTAGATCTTAGTCACTTTTGGGCTAAGATCATGCTTTTGGAACATTACATTTTAATCTTATTTACGGGTTGGGGGTCTGCCTAAACCCCCCGCCCACAAAGGGCGTTTTACTTTAAAAAAAAGCTATTTTCCTTTAAGTAGCTCGACAAGTCTTAGTTAATGACGATGAAAGATGGATATCAGTAGAATCTGTCAAGATGATTCGATTGGAATATCCTAGAGTGACATAATGTTTTGAGGATCTTTTGATCACTTAAATAGTTTCTGACACAAATCATCGCCTAAAGTAATAAGAAATTACTACAAGAAGGTTTAACTAAAAAGTAGAAAATCTTCAGAATAATAGTCGTTATATTACTGTTAGAGGAAAGTAACATGATAGATGATGAATTCATTTGAACAAAAGACTAGATATGGAAATCGGGGAGCCTGAATTGTCATCAATGTTTGTTTGAAAGCGAAGTGAAGATGCTTTGTAAGTTGGATTGACCTCTTTTAGAGAAGAACAATGACTTACATGACAATGCAACTTCTAAGTAAGAGATCTTGATCCAGTTAGGCTTTTGTTGCAGTGGGAGCTATTAATGCTCAATTATTGTTTTATGATTGATGTTTAATGCATCATAGTATTAAAATAATACAAGTGCAACAAGATTGAGTATTCAACAACACATCAACTTCTTAATCAATTAATGATAAAGTATTTATGGCTTTTAATCTTAAAGCCAAGAAAATACTTAGCGATTGTTCAAACTGATCTAGACTATCAACATTTTAACAATTAGTTTGTTAAATAGCTTGAAAGTCGAGAATGTCTGTTTGATGCACTACGAGTTAGAATCATTTGATTACTCAAGAGATTCAAAATACTTATAGAAGTGCGACATAGAAAGACTAGCAAGTCTCAATGGTTTACACCATAAGGAGACGAGCAGAGGGTTATGATAAGTAGTGGGAGTCTAATATTGACGAATCCAAGTATTCTTCTAAAGAACGGGATAGTTTTGTAAGAATTAATCGAAGTCTTTCTAAAACAAGTTAGAATAAATGATGAGTTGTACTCATAAATATCTTATCATTGATGGATAAGCGTTAGATACAACGAGAAACACCTTAAAGAAACTACCAACATCAGTACCTTCTACAAAACACGAGTTGTGGACTAGAACAACTCTAGTCTAGCATATCTCAAGGTGTAATGTTGTTCCAACACGTGTTGGAAAGGTGTCCAAGTAATTGGAATTGAGTATGAGGTATGTTTTAAGGTTGTCCCAAATGATGTAAGGTTATAAGTTCTGTAATCTTCAAAGATAGAATTCTTATATGAAGATCAAGAGAGGAACTACAAGCCTAACAGCGTGATAACTCTCAAGATAAAGAGAGAGATATCCGATTTTCCACATTACCAAGAAGTCATACCATTAGAAACTTTTGCACTAATAAAATCAACTTAGTACCTAAGATTGTGAGAATCATGTCGTAGTGGGAGCGTTCCTTAGGAACATAACAAGTTTATGGGTCTAAGAGTGTCGCAAGACTGAATCTTAGATTAACTTGAACATAATCCCTTTAACTACAATGTATCGTCAGTTCATTTGGACATTTATCCTTGAAAAGGTGATAGATTCCAAACTACAATCTAAGATAGACAACATGTTTTATAAGATTCACAATAATACCTATCAGTGGGAGCTAGTAAAGTTGCAAGTGTAAATGTGGATCTCAAAAGGCTAGACAATGACAAAGGGTTATGTCCAAAGAGAAGAATCTTCTCGTCTGTCGTTGTGCCAGGATTTATTCGATCCTATTGTCTATTAGAATTTACAAAAATTAGAATGTATGAATTATGATTATCAAGACAACCTTCAATAAATAGAAGTATTGAGAAGATCATCTGCATAGAACATCCTAATGAGTATGTAATGAAGGGCCAGGAACACATGATTGGAAGCTTATGAAGATCTTCGTGGTCTTAGGCAAGCATCTAAATCAAAGTATATGTGTTTTATCAAAATTGTCAAATGTTTGGAATTTGACATGTGCCCTTAACCGTGCTGTAAGCACAAGGAAATTGAAAGTGCATTAAATATGGTATTATTGGTACTCTATTGCAAACAACTAAGATTGGCATCTGGCGTAGGAAACTGGTTGTCTATCCAATTTAAGATAAAAGATTTAAGAGAAACTAATTACATTCGGAGCATCTAAGTCTTTAAATTGCTAGAAAGAATGTTGAGATTCTCTTAGGAATTCTATATCTATACATTGCTTGGAACATTTTAGCATTAGAAATCCCATGAAAAGGTTTTTACCATTTAAGATGAAATTGTCTTGTCTCTAGTCAAGTGTCGTTGACGCTGGGTGAGATCAAGAATTATGAGACTAGTTTTGAAGATAGATGTCTCATGTATGCTATGATGTGTACTAAGTTTGATATTAGTTGTGCTCTTGCATAGCAAGTATATATCATATTAACCATGGCAAATGACTTTGATTGAGGTAAAGAATATACCATAGTGCTTGAGAAAGACTAATCGCTATATTCTAGTTTACCAGTCATTCATGTAATGTCCATGAGGTTACACTGACTAAGTTTTATGACTGATCAGTGATCGAGTGAGTCATCCTCTGAATATGTGTTTACCTTAGGAGTATCTTCCTAATAGATTTAATCGTAAGACTGAGTATGCCTATGAGTATTATATTTTGTTATGATTACTCTAGTGAAGGCTAACTCAAGAGACACACGAGCTAATAAAGCTAAGCAACCACATAAAGAGATGAAATTAATTAAAGATCAAGTACGCAACAAGACATTATGGTGGCAAAGATATAATTAGAGAACAACCAAACAGATTTTTTCATAGAAAATGCCTTTGTGGCAACATGTTTCGAACATGATGTGAAATGAATGGTGGTTCAATATATCTAGCACCAAGACCTGCTTTGAGTATGTGGGAGAGTTTTTGGCAGTGGGTATATTCGACAGCATGTTTTGAGTATAAGTGGGAGATTGCTAGGTTTGGTATACTGAAAAGCATGTTTCGAGCACGAATAGAACCTTGCTTGTATACGAAAAACTCTACAAACCACTTTTAACTCGATTCAGTATTATTCGAGCAGTTTGCACGAATAGAATCAATATATTATTACATTGTGTTTGCTTGTGCATTTATAAGATGGTTTTTAAACATTTAAATGTATAAGAAGCAAACAAAGACTAAGTCTTTTGCTTAGTAGACTAGTTGTCGGCGACGTTCACTTTAAGGTAACACAGTCGGTTCTATGCAATGCTTTGCAAAAGAAAAAGAAGAATTTCACAACGCAGATAGGCTTAGACTACCTATCATGAAAGGTTGCAATGTCAGTCTGATTATTTCTAAGCCTTACTGAAATAAGATGACGTTGGTGTGGTATAGCACTGAATGGATCTAACAACAAGTCGTGTTTTTATGCTATCTACTTAAAGACTAGGTCATGATAAATAATTATTTCTTAATCTACATACATTAGCATTGAGCATACGGTATTGATTATGCACTACTTTGACTTATCAAATGGTGCGGGTTTTTCGCAACCCAATAATCCTGATATATTGGATAGTGATGATTAATATGTAGTGGTGCTAGGATTGCTATTATGTTAAATCGTGCGCGAGGTGAGTCTCGTTTGATAATGTCCTCAAGAGGAGCTCGAACAAGGTTTTATTATTCGGAAACTGGCCTGTTGGAATTTAATTGTTCCATGAATAATAAATAAGTGTTTCTTGCTGAGTCCACTCTTGAAATAAATAAGATGTTAATTAATTAAGTCCATAGCAGACATTAATTAATTAATTGACATTTATATCTTAAGCGCGGGAAATAAACAACAAACAAAATGGAAACCCGGATTACTTGTAATTTCGGATTTGGATGGGCAGTTGAAAGGTTCGCTTTTGTTCTGCTATAGTGTGTCTCTCTCCTCTTTGTCTTCTGACATTTTGGATTACTCAAGTTAAACAGTCAAACTGATCTAGCCGGCCAGATGTATGTCTTCTACCTGCAAAATGCCGGCGAGTGGATCCTGTGGAGATTTAGACTGGTCAACTTGACTTAGATCCGACTTGAGTGAGAGCTCAAAAGCGCTTTCAAAACCTTAACCCACGATACTATTAACTAGTATAGGGAAGTAAGGATCGATCCCACAGAGATGATTTGTTTTACATTGGTTGCGGAAACGAATGGGAATGGTTGTTGCCAAGCTTTACTACAGTGGGTTAAGTTAAACTACTTGACTTGAGAGACTAAACTAAATAAACTGATCCACTTGCTAAATGGAATAAAATCTACTTGATCAACTCATCATGTAATTTCCTTAAATGGACAAACAGAATAAAGGTAACTAGTGTCAGAAATTTGAAAAGTGTACGATAAAGCAAAACTTTACTAACAAACTCATCTTCTTCTACAACCAAATCAAGGAACAAAGTAAATCAGATGTGCAGAGACTTCCATCAGAACAAACTTAGCAAAAAAGCACAAACTTATAAATCTAACGCATAACTTCCAAATCAAGCAGAGAGCAACTACTGTTAAGACATAAACAAACTGACCTACTCATGCTCATGAAAATAATAAAATGAAACTTCAGATCTACAACTGCCGAAACGAATCAAACATGATCGCATCTTCGATCAACGCAAACATACTCAGATCTACACTACCATGTTACCGATTAGCACATCTAAACGTCCTAACGTATCCCATCCATGATCACTTCATAAATGAGTAAAATTCATAGACAACAGAGCAGATCCAATAGAATAAACAACAGCAAAACATTTGAGCTAAGATACGCGTCATAAATCAGAAATCAAACATCAGAGTTCATGCATAATAACAAACTTCCACAAAACATTGATCAATAAACTGAAATCCAAGTCTGAACGTCAAGAATAAACTAAAAGTAAACAGAACTAAAAGTAGAAATTGTTTCATCGCTTCTTCTCGAAGCGGAATTACAGAACCAAAAGATAGAGCTGGTAAAACTAACACCACCACGCTGCTAAACTAAACTAAACTAAGACCAAGTGTGTGAGTGGTAGAATTCAGGAGTGTTGAGTGTTGGGAGCTCCCATTTCAGCCCTTGAAGAGAGCTGAAATCAGGAATGTGTTTCTCTCTATGTGCGCGCCCCTCTCTCCTACTCGCGCTTGGCTTGCTATTTATAGAGAGGCGTAGGGCTCTGATCCCTAGGGTACCGTCCTCTCGAAATGTCATTCCCGTCCTTGGCTTTTGGTAGGGGTTTTTAGCTCCATCTTCTATGCGGGAACTCCTGTTGGCTCCGGTTAATCTGACTTGATCGGTTCACGCAGTAGTTTCACTCCTTTTCATCGATTCGTCTGTCCCCCTAGTTGATCAGTTCATCCTTTGAATATGGCGGACTTTCACACTCACTTGGCTCATATTCGCACATTAGATAGTAGAATTGGGTGCAGTTTTATCATGGAACACATGCATGAAACAAGCCCCATCAGCAGTGCAATATTAATTCTGTAGTGGCTGCTAATAATATTCCAATATAAGCTTGTATTAAATTGTGGGTTCAATTTAATTAGTAAAAAGCTAATTGGGTGAGGCCATATCCAAAACCTTCCATAGATCCATGACTGGGCCCAATATGAACTTAATATAAATAGGAGAATAAATGAGACAGAAAATACAATTTTATTTAGTATGAAATTTTCGTCACTCTCTCATGATTGGAGGAGATGATTTTTTCTTCAACTCTCCTCCGTGAGGAATTTCTGTCTTGTTTATTTGAGTCGTAATATTTTGATAAGATCAGCGCACACTAATTTCAGAATACAGTTCAGGAACTAGTTAGAAGATCCATGGTCTATTATTGAATATCATCGTGGAGAAGGCGCGAGTAATCGATTATTCTTTGGAGAATCAAATCAGTAACTCTAAACCATAGTATTCATGTTTTAGGATTTATATTTTCTAAGCATGAATTATTTGCGTTCTAGCATGCAATTATCTGTTTAACATGTAAATTAATTAATTGCATAATTGATCAAATAGATCCTTATCTGATTAATTTATTTTGTCCAAGTCTTCCGCTGTGCAAGGGGGCACCAAACCCCAACACTTTCTAGTCGAGTCCTTTCGGTTTTGAAACGCACGATGCAAAGCTTAATGATTTGGAACGCACGGGGCTTGGCTAATGCTAAGACCCAGAGTGTGTTGAATCATTTAATTATACTACATAAATTGTCCTTCGTGGCTATAATCGAGCCATTAACTCTTCTGAGACAAGAGACCTGCAGGCTGGCCAAACTGGAATTCAAAGGGGGGAACATGGCTAATAAAATATGGCTTTTTGCGGAGCGAGAATGGAAGGTGGAGGCCTTGATTGATACGAAACAGATGATCCATGTGCAGATCCCAACCATCTGTTTTAGAAAGCCAATCTTCATTTCTGTGGTCTATGGCAAGTGTTCTCGGGGGGGCAGAGTACCTCTGTGGGAATCTTTACGGGACATTGCAGAAGGGATGGAGGAGCAACCGTGGGTAGTAGGGGGAGATTTCAATACCTACTTAAATGAAATGGAAAGACGGGGTGGGGCATCGGAGGTGTCGAGGACCAAGTCACTGGAAATGTTGGATTTTGCAGAGACAATTAGCGACTGCCATCTACTTGACCCCGGGCATGATGGCCCCCTGTTTACTTGGACGAGGGGGGAACTCTTCGAAAGACTTGATAGAGTCCTCATCAACGAAGGCTGGGCGATTAACTTCGATGCAACAAGAGTCTCGGTCTTGCCAAGGATTGTATCGGACCATGGGCCACTCTTGATCCGTACCAAGGAGTCGAGAACCAGAGGAGGTTGCCCGTTTAGATTCCAAGCCATGTGGACCAGACATCACTTATTCCTTGAGGAAATCAAGAGATTATGGAATGTGGAAACTGGATTCCTCGGAATGAAAAATCTACAAATCAAACTGGGGCTAGTCAAAGAGGGACTGAAACGATGGAACAAGGAAGTGTTTGGGAATCTGTTTGTACGCCTCAGAAATGCAGAGCTAGAGGTTTCAAATGCTCAGACCAATTATGAAACGGTTACAACGGCTGAAAACAGAGTATGCTTCAATAGGAAAACAACGGAGTATCTGTTATGGCTCAAAATGGAAGAAGATTTTTGGTGTCAGAATGCGGCGGTCCGTTGGGTGGTCGAGGGGGAGCGAAATACTAAGTTCTTTCAAAGTTTGGCTCGACAAAGAAGAACCAAATCCCGCATACATGAAATTCAAGCGGGAGATACTGTAATCACAGATGAGGAGGATATAAGGAACTCAGCAGCAACATTCTATCGAAACCTCCTCACCACAGATAATCTCACACTCGAGGAACCGCACATCAACATCCTCAGACCAATGCCAGAGAACATGGGTACCGAGTGTCTAAGTGACATGCCGAAAATGGAGGAAGTTAAGAGTGTGGTATTCGGGATTTCGTCTGATAGCACCCCAGGCCAGATGGATTCTCCTCACTCTTCTTCCAGGTATGCTGGGAGATAGTTAAGGAAGACATCTTAGCAGCAGTTAGAGATTTCTTCAACGGGGCGTTCATAACTCGCAGTTTCACCGCTACCATGATTGTGCTACTACCAAAAAAAGGATAACCCCCATACGTGGTCAGACTTCCGGCCGATCAGCCTCTGTAACGTCACAAATAAAATTATCTCTAAAGTGATCTCAGAGAGACTCGCGCCCCTACTTCCCACCCTCACTGCTCCAAATCAAAGCGGATTCGTCAAAGGTAGACTCCTAAGTGACAATGTACTTCTTGCACAAGAAATAATCTGTGACCTGGATAAGTGCTCTCCTACGCAAAATGTTGCTATCAAGTTAGATATGGCGAAAGCATATGACCAAGTGCAGTGGCCGTTTCTCATGAAAGTTCTACGTCAAATGGGGTTCAAAGAAAAGTGGATCAGTTTGATTGAACGGTGCATTAACTCTTGTTGGTTCTCGGTTTTGATCAACGGGACTGCAGCAGGCTTTTTCAAGTCTTCAAGGGGCCTTCGACAAGGTGACCCCCTTTCACCATCCCTGTTTATCATTGCGGCAGAATATCTCTCAAGGTGCCTCGATAATCTTATTATTGGAAGACGAGAAATGAGATTCGCCACTACACGGCATGGGCTGGAAATCTCTCATCTAGCATACGCTGATGATATCATTATCTTCACTCAAGCTAGACAAGAATCGATGCAGGAGCTCGTTGAATGCCTGAACCATTATGCTGCAACGTCCGGCCAGAAGATAAATATGGAGAAAAGCCAGTTCTACCTAGCTGATAAACATTCCGATTAGGAACAGAACATTGAGAGTATCGGTGGATTTCAACGAGGGGTGTTCCCATTCATTTATCTTGGTGTCACAATCTTCAAGGGGAGGAAGAGAACAGACATGTTCTTGTTCCTCAGAGAGAAGATTTCAGCAAGTATACACACATGGTCACACAAATACCTATCTTTCGGGGGCAGACTCCTGCTAATCAAGAGCACTCTCAGTGCAATCCCATTGCATGTGTTCCAAGTTCTAGAACCTACAAAGGAGGCACTTAAACAAATGGAGGGCCTTCTAGCCAGGTTCTTTTGGGGCACAACACACGAGAAAAAAGCTACGCATTGGTTAAGTTGGGAGCAGATTTGTCACCCTACGGAAGAAGGGGGCTTAGGTATTCGGAAGTTTGAGGAAATGGTTGAAGCCTTCGGAATGAAACTTTGGGTAAGATTTAGGCAACAAAATTCGTTATGGGCGGCCTTTATGCTACAGAAATACTGCCGAAATGTGGCCCCATCAAAAGCCTCTTCCTCAAAGAAACAAAGTCTCACATGGAAACGTATGGCGAGAGCCGAAAACAGGATTCATAATAACATCCAATGGGCCCTCGGTGATGGGGATATTAATTTCTTTGAGGACATTTGGTGGGGTGACAAACCAATCAGTGATCTATGTAACCCAGGGGCGAGACTACCATTTTTGAAAGTAAAAGATTTTTGGAGGGCAGGGGCATGTGATGAAAATCTGGTACAGAGTGTGCTTGCACCACTTGGGGTACCTTCGGAAGTAGCTGCGGACATCGTAAAAACCCCATTTGATACAGGGGCCAAGGATACACTCCGATGGAAGCCATCTCCTCACGGAAATTTCACAACGGGTTCAGCGTGGGAACTTTGCAGGGATCAGTTACCCCCCTGCAAGTCCACCGGCTAACTTGGAATGAGTTCATCCTCCCCTCTATCTCTATCTTCATCTGGAGGCTTCTAGCTAACCGAGTCCCGGTCGACGCAAAACTCCAATGGAGGAAAATCTAAATGGCGTCTAAGTGTAGGTGCTGCCGTGCGCCGGGTGGGGAAACAAGAGAGCATCTTTTCTTGCAGGGTGAAGTGGCGAGACAAGTATGGGATATGTTTGCAAGCTGGTTCTCAAACCTGCCTGCATGGAACAGGGCATCCACTGATTTGGAGGGGAGAATCAAGTTCTGGCAAAGATGGTTAAATAGGTCTGATAAACCACACGTAAGCTCGATCATCCCATGTTTGGTTCTCTGGTTCTTATGGTCGGAACAAAACAATAAGATACATCGAGGGACACAATTCACAGCAGAAATCGTGTTCAACTGAGTCAAACAACACTTGCAGCATCTAATCACGTCGGGGAGGCTCGGGAAAGAATAGTGGACCGGTTTTGAAGTCGGAGAAGGGCTTGATACCTCCGTGTGGAAAGGGATGCCGCGAAAACAAGTAAGGATGATCAGGTGGATCCCACCTGACACGGGCTGGATCAAACTTAACATTGACGGAGCACGGAGCAGTGCGGGAGCGGGAGCAGGAGGTATACTTCGAGACGCCACCGGCAACCTCATCTGTGTTTTTAGAGCAAAGATCATCGCAAGCTCCCGGAGGGATGCAATTCTACAAGTCACGTGCCTCGGTATTAATTTGGAGATGGGAAGAGGTCGAAGAATTTGGATTGAAATGGGGGATCAAGGATTGGTTACAATGTTAGCCAAAAGGCAGCATGGATCAGCCGAGATACGACACAGATTTACAGAGGCAATATACAAAATGAAATCGCTGGAGGTAAACTTCTCCCACATCCCAAGAGAAGGTAATAAAGTGGCCCATCACCTGGCGCAGCAGGGGTGCAACACATCAACTTTTGAATTGGTTGAGGGTCATTCAGCATCAAATTTGTTCACGGCCATGGTTAGGTTGGAGCAACTGGGGCTCCCGAACTTTAGGTTCAGCAGATAGAATAGACCTTGTAACGGATTGTTTGATCAGTTGTTTATTTTGTCCTTGTATTGTAGTGTACTGTATGATAGATAAGAGTAGAGAGGTATCCGCCCCGGAGGGTAGGATACCTTGGTACTCTGTCTTTGGTTTTGAGTCCGTAAGTTCGATTAGGATTGTACAAGGTTGTAACGGTTTCTGATGATGATATAAAGGGATGAGGGACCCACGAACCCTCCGCCGCGAAGGTGTTAAAAAAAAGCTTTGCCCACCCGAAGGTCATAACTTGAGTTCAAGAACAGATTAGAAGATCCGTGGTCTCGTATTGAAGATCATCACGTGGAGAAGGTGCAAGTAATCTATGATTCTTTGGAGAATCAAATCGGTAACTCTAAACCGTAGTATTCATGTTTAGGATTTATTTTCTTTAAGCATGAATTATTTGCATTCTAGCATGCAATTATGTGTTAACATGTTATTAATCCCATAATCTGTCAAATAGATCTTTTGTCTGGTTTATTTGTTTTGTACAAGTCTTCCGTTGTGCAAGGGGATTCAAACCCCATAAAAAATAACAACAATAAAAATTGTAAACACATTGTCAATGGTTGTGTTGACATTTTTGTTGTTGTTATTTGGTCATTTATTGACATTTTCTAACGACCTTGATCATAGTTTAGAGTTTGTACCATATATAGAGTTTACATTTTATCATTACCCAATGATTCATTACCACAATTAATGCAATATTATGTATGAATTTTCAAAAACCAAACTTTAAATGAAACTAGAATAAAAAGATGCATGAATGTCCTTCCCTCAGCGAGTAATCATATCCACCCTCTGCTTTTATTTAGTATCTAGTAATTCATAATTTATGAAAAATATACAAATTAGCAGTAAATAAAGAAGAAGTAATACAATTGTACTAATGCTACATAAATTAGACTAATATATTTCTTAAAGAAGAAGTAATCATATCCACTCACATTCTATTATAAACCTAATATGTATAAAAAATGGGTCCCGCATTCTACTATTTTTACCCACCCACTTTCCATTATATTTCTTAAAACCCGTGCCAAACTCAAATGAGACTCCTAATGGCCACAAAGGGAGAGTACTGTTATTATTCAATCCTGAGTTCAATTTACTTTTTTAAGTAAATGGTCTCACACTACACATAATTAATACTTCCTCACTTCATCTATAAATAATTGTCTCATATTTTCTTTATTAGTATTTCGTGTACTGTAAAATATTTTTCGAGTGCTTGAATATTGTAAAAATTCTTCGATTATTTTTCAAGGAATAAAACAAATTATTTTTTTCATATGTGTTTTATTTTTACATTTAATGGTTGTTTTACATATTTAAATGTATAATAAACAAATAAGTCAACGTCATTTGTTAAGTAGATTGGTAGTGCCAAAGTATTTATTTTTTGGAAAAGAAGTTTTGTTAAGCCAAATAGGTATGCTCCCCCCTTGCTAGTCAAACAAATAGAAAGTGATCAAAACAAAACATGGCATTACATAACATACATAACATCATTTTCTCATAAAACATACATGAAACTAACTTATACTCCCTCCGATATAAAAAATAGTCTCATTTGTGGACGACACGTGTTCTAATGAGAAATTGATAGAGTAAGAGAGAAAAAAATAAAAAATAGATAAAATATGGGAGTGAAACTTTCTATTTTTTTAGAAATGAGACTATTTTTTATGAAAATCCCATAATGACAATATAAGATTATTTTCCATGGATGGAGGGAGTATTTAGGAAGAAAAACCACACAATAACAATAATGTAGGATAGAAAATCCACCATGTTTGCTTAGATTATTAATTGAAATTCTCACTTCGATCTTAACTTTCTTGCCGGTATAGTTCCTTCTAAAATATGAATAACATACTGGCTAGAATCAATAAAATATTCAAACTTAATTAGAATGCATGTGTGTTAATTTTATTTCCTGCCTTTACAACATTATTTTGCATGAACTTAAACTAGCAATTCCTGCCTTTAACTTGAATATGTTGAAGAATTAAATAAATATGGATATTAATTCGTGTCGAAGTTACTAAAATAATCCAACATATTAGCCACCATTAACTAAATCAATTTAGACCAAAGAATTAATTAATCAGCCAATTTAAAGAATTATTTAAATATTGCCCACTTAAAGTCAGCCCTAATTTGTTCAATTCATTGGCCCATCATAGAATTACTCACATCCCAAAGAATTATCCTTAATAGTTAAATTTTTTGTCGATTAAAGCTATATTTTGAATTACACTCAAATTTCAGTTGCCATTACATCTGGTCATTTTTATTTTATCAATCAATTTACTAGTATGATATAATGTGTGCTCGGGGGCCTACTTCCTCTATCTCTACAAACAAGTTGGAAGTCAGAGCCATTTTAATAAACCAATATTTTGGCCATTCAAATGCACCTACCTTACAATATAACAATGATATAAAGAGGTAAGTATGCTCATTGATTTTAGGGATAAAAATGTTAAATAGCATTTAATACAATATCAATAAAATACGTGTAAAGCATTGGGAAGTTTTTCATCCAACAATTCTTGGGTGTATCAAACTCAAATATATGAATTCATTTTCTTTTTGTTTTCTTGGTCAAATTCTTATTTTGTTTCCTAACATTGTTTGACCAACATTTCCCTCACGACAATATCAAACACGTCCTAAGAGCATCAGCAATGGCGCCCGTCTCAGCGGAATTCCAACCGGCATGCCGGAATTCTGCGACGGACGTCCGCCATTGTGCATGGTAGGCACATTATTGTCAAGTGCACATTATTTTGTCGAGAGAAGAATTTTACTTTTTGAGCCAAACAATTATTCTTTCCTAGCCTAATTTGAAACCTAATTGTTATGAGTCCAAAACACATTTTATTTCTTTCTTTTGAGCCCAATTTTGGAGAAGCCCAATCAAGATTTTAAATGCATGAGATTTTCTTCCGCTCAAATCTGATACAAAGAAATCTGTCACGATTTGCACAATCTGAAAAATAGGAACCAAGTTAGTTTTAGCAAAACCCTAGCAACAATCTATATATATCATCATCCCACGTTCACACGTGATACACACAGTTTTTTTCAACCATCACTTTCATTCAAAATCTGGGCGAGACGGAGAGGGAGACAGAGACGAGCATGGGGGGTACAGCGAGTCCTTTGAGTTGTGCCACGGCTTGGATGCGACGGCGGAAAACGACTCCGCAGCGGCTGATCGGGACCGCTTGGGGTAGAGTGGCGCTGGCTGGAGAGGACGAGCTTTTGTGGCAAGCTAGGAGACGGCAGTGGCGGCGAAGTGTCACGGAGAGACAGCGAACAGCAATGAGCAGCAGCAGCGCGGCAGGCTGTCCCGGTGGAGAAGCAGTGTCCATACAGCAGCGGCGATCTCTGCGACTGCAGCGCGGCGGGTAATACCGCAAAAACACGACGGCGACGACTCCTACTCCGGACAGCAGCCTCGCAACCAACGGACAGCAGCATCAACGAGCAGCGCCGGGCAGCAGGTAATCACCGCGAGAATGACGGCGGTGGTTGGATGTTGATGAACTGGGCGATGAAGTCTCGCAGTGGCATGATTTCGGGTGGAGCAAGGCGGCGGTGGCTGGAGACAGTGGCAGCGCAGTATCGATGGAGGGTCGTGAGATAGGCGATGCTGCCTATTTGTGAGAAAAGGGGGAATGCATTGGAGTCTGATTTGGGAATTTTAAATGGAAAGAAATTTAGAATAGAGATGGAAGAATTTCGAGTGTTACGTCCTTTTATTTCTTGTTGGCCTTTTTAAAAATAGATGGAATATGGTGTTTTAATGAGGCGGATTTTTGATAAATAATGGGCCAAGGTATTGTTTTGAATGATGGGTTGATGAGAGAAGAAGCTCAGGCAGACTCGGGAATAATTGGAAGAAGGGAAGCATGGACTTAAAGGAAGGATTTTCTCCACGAACAAAATTGATGTCCAAGTAAGGAGTTCAAATTCAGAAAATTAAACGAACGAGGTGGGCTTTCTTTTTAAATAAGGGCTATGCCCTAAGTATATTTTTTATGTGAAAATATTGTGAATATTTGTCATGCCGTGTTTTGTTTTATTCTATGGAACCTATCTGATGTGGCTTTTGCCATCAATGGATAATCGAATTCGGGTCTGTCTAGGGAGTGAGTCCCTATTCAGGCTAGTGTACACCTATGGAGATCATGAGCCGTCTCTTGGGTCGGCCGGTCTAGTGACTTGGAATGTGGCCACGTTCCTTGTCATCAATGGATCAGATATGGTAGACATCTATGGGAAAATGACTGCAGTCACGAGTTTTACGATGGAAATGATTTTAGTGTCTTGGGTGATTTTTTTTTAAGTTAAAACCCCAAGGTCACTCAATGGTGGCATGATAAATACTTTTTGTAAAATGTTTTCGGCATGAGTCCACTGAGTGCATCAAGTACTCAGCCCTGCATTTCTTTTTAAAAATGTGCAGGTTGAGCGTGACGGGTGCGGTGGGTGTTGAGCAAGACCGTTGAAGAAAGTTAAGTGTGTAGAATGTGTCATGTCTTCACACGTGGCATATTCCTTCTCTCAAATGCTTCCGCTAAGTAGTTGTTTCTTTTGAGTCGTTGATTGTTGAGATACTCTGATTTTATTCGAGCTATTCCCATTTGTTTCGGGCTTTGGTTGAGTTGTGTTGTTTTCCCCTTTCTTCCCCGCTTCTTTAACCCTCCCCTAGTCGCGATCAACCGTGTTTTCTATCCTTAGAAAATGCGGGCGTGACAAAGTGAGCCGGTTTGAGCCCCAAAAGCCTATTTTCTTTGTTGAAAATTTTGAAGTCACTATATTAGCCTACTTATTGTATCCGTTTGTTGGCCTATATTTTCTACCCTAGTCACTAAAATTAAAGTGCTAGCACATTATTGGGAGGGTATTTATGGTGGCAAGAAAAAGATGGAAGTCATGGAACATTCATTAGGTGGTATTCATTTATATTGAGATACAAATGAAAAAAGCTGTCTCGTCAAACAAAAGTAAAATAAAAAGGCAGACTTTAATGTGTAAAAAAAAGCCAAGGCTTGAAAAAATAAAAAATAAAAAGGCAGCCTTTCACATGTAAAAAAAAGCCAAGGCTAGAAAAAAAATAAAATAAAAAGGCAGCCTTTCATGTAAAAAGCCAAGGCAAGTAAAAAAAATAAAATAAAAAGGCAGCCTTTCATGAGTTAAAAAAGCCAAGGCCAGAAAAAAGAATATCGAGCGAAAAGCAGAAATATGCTCAAAAGAATAAGATCACTTGGTTTAGATGGTAGAAAAATCTCAAGTTTGGGGTGTTGAGCTATCATAATTTTGTACGCATTTAGTGAGATGGGAAGGATGTTGTGAGGGATGTGCTAGTATTTTAAGAATGGTGATAAGCTACTTATCCAAATATGATCACACCTTTACCAAAAGCCCCGTTACATCCAAATGAAAAGACCTTTTGATTTATGCATCATATTGACTTGTGAGCGATGAATTTTGCTTGATTTTGGGAGAAAGATCTTATGTGCTTAAAATAAAGAATAGCTGGAAGAACTTCTCTTTATGAATTAGTGACGATGGTTTGAGACTCCCAAGACATAAATCGAACTTACATTGAAGCATTGGATGCCTAGCTCTTAGGGAATTAGTTCGTGTACAATTCTTGTTCTAAAAGTCTTACTCGCGAGTGAATTCGGGCTCAACCTAATTTCTCTAAATGATTCGTGTGATTTGACGTGACTTGAAGTAGAGGATTATCTAATTTCTTGTGAATGTGCTTATTTATCTAACTTGCTTGAGGGCGAGCAAGACTTTTGTTTGGGAAGTTTTTGATGTGTGTGGGTAATTGTTTAACTTGTTAATACATAATGGATGGAATGGAGGGTAGTGTACTACTGCTCCGGTTCAATTTTGACCACCTCACTATTTATTCCAGCGAGTTGAAGGGTATAAAGTTGCAACCAATATTTGCTTCAATATTCAAACATTTATTTACTTTAGTTCGATATTTAGTGTGTCATTTCATACTAAAGCCATCAATGAAAAACTATTGCCAAATCTTTATGATGCTCTACACTTGTTGGACTTGCTTTGTCTAATTCTGAAGAACACAATATCACCACGATACCAGGATGTGTGGTTAGTTATTCTCTTCTTTGTACATACATTTTGACATAATTTTTTGTTTAGTTGTAGGAAGTGGAATACATACAACAGTTTATTATTTTTATCTGCTTGGAATTCTTCTACTTGTTGCTAAACCTTAACCCTTTGCTTGGCTGTATTTAGGAAAGACTTTCTGTTTGAGTCAGATTGCAGAGCTGCTGTGTACCAATCCTGTTGCGTTTGAGGCTACTGAGATAATTCAGCATATTCTTGTGTTACTCTTAGTCGATTTGAAGGCCTCTCTAAGCATTTAGATTCGTTCTTGCAAATTTTATCTCTCGTGGAACTAAAGTGTTTTTCGTGATAGTTCCTACTGCATAAATAGACTAGAAAGTACTTAGTCGATCCGAAGGTCGAGGGTGGTAGGGGGCGACTGAGTTCTTAACTTAAAAGATGAGGGGGAAAGGGTGGAAAACTGAAGGCACAAGTCTATTTATTGATTTTTGAGCTTGCTTTGTGATCTTCTGTTTCTTGGTTGTTGCGCCTATATTTTTCCTACTTATTTAATTCATTCTTTGCTGCATTTTACAGCTTTATAATTGATCTGTTACACATATTATATTTTTGATTGTTATAATTGATCTGTTACATATATTATATTTTTGTTTGTTATACTGTGCCTGCCGTTTTTCTACTTTTTCTAATCCACTTTTTTGCTACCTTGCACCATAATTAATTAATACATATGTTAAATGTTTTTATAGGCTCTTTCCTAGTTACTTACTACACACATTTCCTTTTTTACTTTGGCATTCGGTTTGCTGTAATTGCATCTAAAAAAGAAATCGTGGGCCTTGGAAGTTGGTTGTGCACTCAATTAGTGTCAAGTAAAGATACTTTCTATGAGGTTAGTGTTGCCACTACTGTAGCAGAGTGACTGATCTTTTTCATGATTTTCATATTTTTACAATGCAGGAATGGAAACTCCAGCTTGTTGCCACTATGTAGTAAATACTTTGGTCAAGTTCCTCAACAATTTAATTTGACTTAACATCTCTTATATGCCAGTTCAGTAGTTTGTACATAGTCTACTGTGTTTGAGTTTGTTTTCTTTACAACTATGAGTTGTAATGTTACCCCGTTCTAAAATTTTCAGCTTGCCTGTAATGTTTATCCTTTGTGAATGTTTCTGCTTCAGGATCAGTCAATAAGCATCAACTTGTGACTCACCATATGCTGTGTATTGCTCTACAAGCTGCTTTAGATGCTTTGGGGAAGCTTGCAAATTCAAGAGTTTGTTCCTTCCTAAGTTATTGGTTAATGTTATTATTGTGAATTTCAGTCTAACCTTGGATTTATGACATTCCAATGTTTTCCTTCGGGAGTAAGGCATTAGAGCAGTTTCTGGACCATCTCATTCAGTATCACTGCTCCTCTTTTTTGACCACCTCACTATTTATTCCATCGAGTTGAAGGGTATAAAGCTGCAATCAATACTTGCTTCAATATTCAAACATTTATTTGTTAAACCTAACTTTAGTTCGATATTAAGTGTGTCATTTCATACTAAAGCCATCAATGAAGAACTTCTGCATAATCAGTCTGATGCTCTACACTTGTTTGTATCTGATAAAATTGAAGTTGGTCTAGCTTTGTCTAATTCTGAAGAACACATTTCCTCTTATATGCCAATTAGGTAGTTTTATACATAGTCTACCGTGTTTGAGTTTTTTAACTTTACATGTCCGTTTGATGATTATGATTGATAAATCAAATTATTGGTTTACTGAGTGAACATGGTCCCGGATAAATAATGTTGTAAAATACTCTTCAACCTAACTATGTTAATTGTAATGTTACCCTGTTGTAAAATTTTCAGCTTGCCTATAATGTTTATCCTTTGTGAATGCTTCTACTTCAGATCAGTCATTAAGCATCAACGCGTGACTCGCCTTACGCTGGGTATTGCTTTACGAGCTGTTTTAGATGCTTTGTGGAAGCCTGCAGATTCAGAAGTTTGTTCCTTCCTAGGTTATCAGTGTTATTATTGTGAATTATAGTCTGACCTTGGATTTATGACATTATGATGTTTTCATTTGGAGTAAGGCATTGGAGCAGTCTGTGGACCGTCTTATTGAGTGGCCACAGTACTGCCATCATATCCTACACTTTGCAGCATTTCTAGAGAGGGAACTTAACAGTATTTCAGCGGCTTATGCTGAACCTGATGTTGGCCATAATGCCAATACTGATCACCGACGCGGTCATTTTGGTTTCAGATTGCAGGCCCACGATTTTCTCTGATCGGACCCGGCAGCATATTGTGTGGATTAGCAATTCCCTCTTCAATATCACTACAACAGAGACCACCAAGTTCTCTAGATGAGAGTTGACTCCTAATTACATGAAGCCATCACAACACACCTACCCTTCCTAAGGCAAGTAATAGGGTCTTTGTCTTCTTTGATGTAGTTCACTTGATACTTTTTTCTATTTTTACCTTGTTTTTGGCTTTATTTTTTAGAGCTAATCTACTCAAACCCACAATGCAGTCAATCAGTGGTGCTTTGCTGTCAATACAATCTGCCTCGTCGGATTTACCACGGTCTTCTAGATCAACCTCAGTGAGTAAATTATGACGTTTAACTGTGCTACTTTCTCTCATTGTGCGCTTTATGGATTACATTAACATTGGGACCGGTGTTACAACTATGAGAAGAGAATTTTCTTCCTTGTTATGACTTAGTATATTACAAGTTCTATTAATAACACATATAACTTTATCCCATTGGTTAACTAAAATCTCATACTTCTGAATTCTTTCTTCATTCTTGATTACTTTCTCGTTTTCCTTTCCCCCCTTTGTTTCTTTATTATTTGTTTTAATTCAGGAGTATTGGGGCAATGGAGGCATTCTGATTCTGGTTCAGGCCGTCATGAACTTAAAGTTATCGGGCTCAGACAATATTTCCTCATACATGGCTGCTATCTCCCGCCTAAAATCTAAAGCTTTATCTATTGTGAGTGCACTTTCCAATTAAGATAAATTGATATATGTCTTTAAATCTTACAACTGTTGGTAAAGTTAGCACACCTTAAAAATTTTATGTGCTTGTGCTTGTACTTGTGCTTGGTGTGGTTGTGTGAACAGGCCCTTAATTCTTTAAAGTAAGTGTGATTTTGTTCGCTGCAGCTTTTGCAACTCTGTGAAGCTGAAAGCGTATCATACCTAGATGAGGTGGCTAGCAACACAACAACTCATAATATGGCAAAGTCTGTTGGACTCGAGGTATTGGTTTCTAAAATCAAAGCATCATGCAGTTTCTGTCATAACTCTGAGAGAGATACATGTTCATTGCATTTATAATAAAAATGATTTCCCATACCCTTTAGATCTATTGTTACAATTACATTGATAATCCAGCAAGTTTTGTACTCTAAAAATGAACTGAAATAATCTTAAATGTACTGCTGAAATTTAACTCATCGAGAAAATCCAAATATGACACATTTCCAACTTTTTCTTGTGATGTTTAACTACTTATTAGTAATGCCTAGTCGCAATTGGGTCTATAACAAATATTTATAGCATTTACTGTACAATAAGCATTGCAATATCTGCACTATGAGAAGATTTTGCCTTCTATACATATGTAGTTATCAAAATTTTCATTTTTCCTTACTTGGTGCTTTCATGGGCATTTGTTTTGTATAGGTTCTTGCATTGCTGGTAAAAGCTTGGTATAGATTCAAGACAGTTATATGCTCCCTCCGAGGCAAGTTACCAGACTGGAACTTAATATAAAGCGCTTGGCAGATGTCGTCTCAGATGATTCAAATTTTTTGGTCATTCAAATTTTAGCTTTCTCATCATTTTATAAATTTGATCATTCTATAATTTTTTGTGGGGATTGGATCTCCTTGAGGAAACCCTTTGGTTCCTTTCTTGCATTTTTCTGCGCTCTCCTTAGTATTATGTGTTCCGCACCTTCTACCTCCTCTTATGAATACAGTCGGCAACATATAGTTTTTGGTATCATGATGATGAGAAAGCTGAAATTCATTGTGCTGATAAATGACATGATTGCATCTGCTCAGCAAGTTCAGTCTACAAAATAAGTTGCCTTCAGAAACATTCTGGCATCTGAGAAGATTAAGAAAATTAGCTTGGTTCCAGAGCATGTGTTAATGACAAAGCTCTGAAGTATTTGGTAAGATTTACCTTTTCCTTCTATGGTTTGAGGGTGTTCAATACATTTGGATATATCGCCTAGGTTAATCAATAAGATTTGTTTTGTGTGCATTTGCATCCTTCTGGTGTTATCATACATGGTTATGTATGTGTCTCAGTGAGAAAAACTCGACTGTTAAAAATTTAAATTCTATCATCTTTCATGGAATATAGCTTCCTGATAACTGCTTGGTTTCCTATGTGCAGGTACTGGCTGCAGTCATTAAGGCAGGTGCTTCTAGAGAGCATGAAATCCTGGCTGAAATATGAGATGTTTTTTCTTTCATTCGTAAAATGGAGCCCAGAAGAGTGATGGATCCGATGCTTGTCTCTCGTGTTAGGATTTTCTATATAATGTCCCTGCTTGCTCGATCACCAGAGCTACAATCAATTAAGGTGCCCTCCCTGTCATGTGTCGATCTACCTGTTGAATAGACAAATTTTTCTACTTGAGTGAAACATGAATTCTTATAATATGATAAGGCATTGAGGGTAAAAGTGAAAATGTCTTTTGTGATGTAAGGTTTCTCCGGTTGAGCGCTTTCTTGAGAAGCCAAATAATAGAAGCTCTAGCCGTGGTAGCAGCCTTGGAAGATCTCCAGTTCGTTACGATTCTAGTTCAAGGAATATGCTGGTTGGGGACCAAATTTAAGGTTCAAAGTAAATATAAAACCAGAAAAGAAGTAAAAGTTGTCATCGGTAGTTCTGAAGATACGTGGAGTTGATCAGGTAAATTAGTTGTGTTTTCCTTCTTGATTCCATTTGTACTCATCACTAGATTTAATGTGTTTTCCATTCTAGCATGTTTATGTTATTCTTTATTTCTGTATAGTTGAGTTACACCTCTCTAACAACGGAAGCCTGAATAAGCTACTAAATTGAAACGATTTCCTTGTAGCCAAGCAACAAATCCACACACAGTGGATGGGCGGGCTGTTCTAACCTTGTCATTTCAGAAGCAAAGCAACAATCAATGATTTTTTATATTCAGGGAGTGGTTTTGGTACCTCGAGATTGTTAGTTTTGTATTATTCTTTCGTACACTTTTTAAAAATATATAGCATTTCAAAGTTCAAGCCTGACCTTAAGATAAACTGCATAAACGTAAAAATGGGAAGAATGTTACCTCCTCCTCCTTATCTCTTTGCTCATCGAAGAGGATTTAGCTATTATTGTGTTTCTTCAGGTGGTGCGTTCTTTCTATTTCCATTATGAAAGCATTATCTCAGGTCTTTTGCTGATTTTTTACAATGAATAAGTGAGATCAATGATGCTGAGCAGTGTGTTTGATTCATCCCATTTACTAATATAGGAGACCTGGCGACAGCATATACCATGTGGAAAGCTCAAGGAAATAACCGAAGCAGCAAAAATTTATTTAATTGGAAAAAGGCTCTTGCGGCTCTTTTTTGTTCATATAGCATGTAGTGTTTTTTTTGTATGTATGTGTAAGTGTGTGTATTTGTGTGGTGTATAGAGGTGTGCAATGTGTATTGTGTGCTATGATGTATAGTATATAGTACGCACGCACTGTTATTTATTATTTTTATAGTGTGTCGTATGTTTATTTGAGTATGGTGTGTGTGTTTTATTTATATTGTGTTTGTGTATTTTATTTATATCGAGTTTAATTTTTGTATAATATGTACCATGTGAGAAATTGTGTATTTTATTTGTGCATTTGTTGTATAGTGTATAAGTAGTGTATTTTGTATTAGTATTTGTAGTATGTGCAATGTGTATGTATATATGTTGTGCTTGTGTTTTATGTATTTTATTTATAGTGTGTGTAATGTTCGTTGTATGTGCCGTGTATATATTGTATGTTTTATAATATTGTGTGTATTGTTTGTTTTATATGTATGTATTTAAAGTGTGTATTTATGTAGTTATGGTAGTGTATGTATCTTGTGTATAGTGTGTGTATTGTGTATTTTGTGTGGACAGTGTGTATTATGTTTATTTTGTGAATTGTTTATTAGCGTGTATTTTGTATATAATGTGTGTAGTATGTGCATTATATTGTTTGTTTTATATGTATGTGTTTAAAGTATGTGTATTTATGTAGTTATGATATTGTATGTATCTTGTGCATAGTTTGTATTGTATATTTTGTGTGGACAATGTGTGCATTTTGTCGGGAAAGTTTTTATTTTTGTGTAGTGGTGTTTAGTATATTTATTTTGTGAGTTGTGTACTAGTGTGTATTTTATATATAATGGGTGTAGTGTGTGCAGTCCATTTAATGTTTGTGTATTTTATTTATATTGTGTTTAATATTTGTAATATGTGCCACGTATGTATAAATTGTGTATTTTATGTGTATATTTTGTTGTATAGTATAGAAGGTGTATTTTAGTATACGTAGTGTGCACAATGTAGGTATATATGTTTTATACTAGGATGGGAAATTTGTTGGCCTTTGTCTTGGGATTGGAGCCCTAACTATAGATAGTACTTTATTTCATTTTATTAGTTGGATGATTGCTTATTTTTAGACTTGAGAGATTGTTCTTCCCCTTTTGTGAGTTTATCCAATTGTTGTCTATTAGGTTGTTTGATTTATCAATTGTTAGTCAAGTATGGATCAAATAGAGGTTTGCATCATGGTTTGTGGATCCTTAATAGCGTAGCCATAAATAGTATTAGTATGGTGTAAAAGTTTTCCTTAAGTTTTTCCATCAATGATATTATCTTCATTTCCATGTTCTTCCTTGCCTAATCTTCCCATTTTGATCTAAATTTTGTGGTTAGATCTACACTATCTTTGTTTTTCCTTGTGTTGATTTGTTTTAATTTGAAAGATCAAACACTAATTTGGGGTTAATCTTGGGTTAATGGATCTCAACATACATGGATCCATATCACTCCTTATATGAGAAAAGTATTGAATAACAACAGTATTCTCCCTCCGTAGCCATTAGGAATCTCATTTGAGTTTGGCACGGATTTTAAGAAATATAATGGAAAGTGCATGAGAAAAGATAGTGGAATGTATGACCTATTTTTGATATATTAGATTTATAATAGAATGTGGATAGGATTACTTCTTCTTTAAGAAATATATTAGTTTAATTTATGTAGTATTAGTACAATTGCATTAATTGTGGTAATGAATCATTGAGTAATGATAAAATGCAAACTCTATATATTCTAATAAAATGCAAACTCTTTATATATTGTACAAAGTCTAAATTATGATATAATTGTATTACTTCTTCTTTATTTACTGCTAATTTGTATTTTTTTCATAAATTATGAATTACTAGATACTAAATAAAACCAGAGGGCGGACATTCTTGCATATTTTTATTCTAATTTCATTTAAAGTAGAGTTTGGTTTTTGAAAATTCATACATAATATTGCATTAATTGTGGTAATGAATCATTGGGTAATGATAAAATGCAAACTCTATATATTGTACAAACTTTAAATTATGATCAATGTCGTTAGAAAATATCAATAGATGACCAAATAATAGCAACAAAAATGTCAACACAACCGTTGATACTGTTGTGTTGACAATTTTTGTTGTTATTTTTGATGGGGTTTGTAACACCCCGACTTTTCTACCGCTTAAGTTATTTTCGAAAGGACGGCATTTGTTTAAGCCGATGATCAAATTAGTTTCTTTTGTTGAATAAGGGAAAATTTTACGTTCATGGTGCTTAAGGAAACGATTTCGAGTTATGTTTAGTACGTGGAATAACACCAAGTATTATAGTATTGACTACATTGCACGATTTAATTTTGTTGGGAACGAGATAACGAGATTAATTAAAGTTTTTCATGAACTTTAATTAATAAAAATTTTAAATGCAATATATAAAATAATTACAACTTGGGCATCACAATCTTTGAGTCCAATTAAATTAAATATGTGGGAGATGTTTCTTGAGCCCAATCGTGAGAGATGTTTCTTGAGCCCAATTCCCCCCTCTACGCTACATGTTTGTTGCAGTAGTTTGACTCCTTCCAGTGAAAGTCAGCAAAAATCTTCAGTAATTTCCCTTCATTTCATAGCAGTTACATGCGAGGAATTGAACCACCAAATTAATCCTAATCATGAGGATTTATCACAATTAAACCAGCCACTAATTACAATTAAATCACCAAATTAATTGAGATTTAATCTCAATCAATTCCCAGATTTCTACTCCTTCATAATCACACGGTAGTCTCACCCTTCCTGCTCACTTTCACAATCTACAATCACTAGTAAAAACAAATCTAGAGAGAACCGAGAGAGAAAGAGAATAGATGAGCTCTTGGTTTTTCAAGTTTCTACAACCACAAGTCACGGTAATACCCATCCTTTTTCCTTTGATTTCCAATTGTTGGTCTCAACCAAGAACTCATCTCGTTCACATGAAGTTCACGGTCGAAACAAAGAGGTTGAGGAGCTGCCAAATTTGTAATTCAACTTTGCTAATTATAGCAAGGTTCGATGTACCGTGGAAACTGGCACAAAGGGGACGGGGTCTTATCAAAGCAACTGGTTACAAGGGGACAGATATCGTGGTCACAACTAGGAAACACTCGGAGATGTCAGGTGCAGGTTGGGTGGGGTTGATGTCTGAATTGCCGTTGGGATCTTCTTCGGAATTCTCCTTCTCGGAGTTTTTATCAGCATTGGTCATAGTCGCACTACTCCTTCTACGTGCCATTTGGGCTTTAGTTGACTTACGCTGGTGAGGCTCCATGTTTTCATTAGAAGCAATCTCATCGAGATGCTTCTATTCCTGCTTGGAGTTCGAGGGTTGCATTGGGTTCCGGTTCAAGGAGATCCGTCCAAGGGGACCGTGGTCTAGACTTTCTACCAGCAAGGTTTGGGGAGGCACCCTTCTTGTCTAGCTTCACCTTCGGTCGCTTCATGTTTCCCACAGAGGTCTCTTCCGATGGCGGGGTGGGCCTTGCTCGAACTAGGGAGGGGCGTGGGTTATCGAGGATCCGTAAAGCCAGCATTCTAGTGTAAGTGGCTCGTGGGATGGAATTCTTCTTGGGCTTCGACTTGACTGCGGCCTTGCCCCGTCGGTGTGCCTCGCACATAGCCTTAAGTCGTTGATTGTTTGCCATTATGTCTATGGACTTATCACTATCGGATGAAGTTGATGACGATGATTAACTCTATGTTCCTTTGAGATGGTCCAGCTTCATTCGTTTTATTTGTTGGCCGTATTTGGATGGTTGTTGAAGGTTTCTTCTGAGATTGAGGAGTGCCTCGCACATAGCCTTCTTGTCTAGCTTCACCTTCGGTCGCTTCAGTAGGCTGCTTTGCTGTTTGTTTAAAATTAATTTCTAGAAGTCTTCCGCACTATTTTAATACTGTTTTATGACATTAAGTATCTTGAGACTAAAATCCGTTGCTTAACTTTTCAATAAACTAAAATATTTCTTTTTGAAATTAATTAGGTTTTTCATATTAAATGCTGTCCTTTATTGTTGTCTTTCATTGCGTCCCCATTTTTTTTCCCAGCTCCTTAGTCCCTCCCCTCGTCATGTTTTCCCCGTCTTAACTATCCTTAGTAAGGGAGTTGTGACATTATTTCTTAATCAATGTGCGTTCGCATTGATCATACGGTATTGATTATGCACTACTTTGACTTACCAAATGGTGCGGGTTCAATATAATAGCAATCATAGCACCCCTAGATATTAATCACCACTACCCAATATACCAGGATTATTGGGTTGCGAAAAACCCGCACCATTTGATAAGTCAAAGTAGTGCATAATCAATATCATATGCTCAATGCTAATGTACATGATTAAGAAATAAATAATTTATCAAGACCTCGTCTTACAGTAAGATAGCAAAAAGACTTGTCTCGCTCTTAGATTCAATTCAGTGCTCTACCACACCAATATCATCTTATTTCATTAAGGCTTAGAAATATGCGGACTGACATTGCAACCTTTCACGATAGGTAGTCTAGGACTATCTGGGTTGTAAAATTCTTATTTTTCTTTGTTCAGAACTGACCCTGTTACCTTAAAGTGGACGACGCCCACAAACGGTCTACTAAAACAAAGACTTAGACTTTGTTAAGTTACTTATACATTTAAACATGCAATAAACATCCATTAAATGCAATACATAATAATATTATGATAAAAATAATCTATTTCACCCATTAGAAAATAAATAAAGAGTTTTACAGTATTTAATCACTCGAAAGGTGATTTTTAGTATACAAACTCTAACATTCTCCCACGTATACTCAAAACAACTTTCGAGTATACAAAATAAATGTGCACTACGTCTAATTCTCCCACATATACATTTAAACATGCAATAAACATCCATTAAATATAAAACATAACAATATTATGATAAAAATAATCTGTTTCACCGATTGGAAAATAAATAAAGAGTTTTACAGTATTCAATCACTCGAAAGGTGATTTCTAGTATACAAACTCTAACATTATCCCACTTATACTCAAAACAACTTTCGAGTATACAAAATAAATTTGCACTACGTCTAATTCTCCCACTTATACATTTAAACATGCAATAAACATCCATTAAATGTAAAACATAACAATATTATGATAAAAATAATCTGTTTCACCGATTGGAAAATAAATAAAGAGTTTTACAGTATTCAATCACTCGAAACGTGATTTCTAGTATACAAACTCTAACATTCTCCCACTTATACTCAAAACAACTTTCGAGTATACAAAATAAATGTGCACTACGTCTAATTCTCCCACTTATACTGAAAGCGTGTTGAGATCTTGAGCGAGTCGAACTCCCATCCCTTCAACATGGTGACGAGGCTCGTTTCACGCATGTGAACTAACGTCTAAATTTGAGCCAGGTGCGTATGAAAGTCCGTCATTTTCAGAAAACGAGTTGATCAACTGGGCAGACGAATGGATCAGGAGAAGGAGTCAAATTTGCTGCACAAACGAATCAAGTTGGATCAGCTGACATGCAGCGGGAGCACCAACTAGAGGACTGGTGCGTCACACAAGAAAGATCCCCAGGGCTAAAGGGTAGAGTAGACTTTTAAGAGAACAAATGCCCTAAGGATCAAGACCTCACGTCTTCCTATAAATGGAAATAGAGATGGAGGAAGGAGGAAGCTTCCAACAGGTGACGCTCATTAGTCTTCAGCTCTTTTCCAGAGCTGAAATGGCAGCTCAATCGACCATTCCTGATCCCAGTCACAGACACTTTTGATTCTCTGTTTAGTTTAGTTTAGTTTAGTTGTGGGATGGTGTTAGTTTTTGTCATTTAAATCTTCAAGTTCTGTTATTCCTCTTCGAGTATACATACCACCCCACCAGAGAAATTACCAAAATTACCAGATCCAACCTAACCAAGGTCCCCAACACTCACTAAAACCAGTTCCACCAAGACCAGCATAACCCTCCTAACCAGTACAACCAATATCCACCTAACCAAAACCAGTCGAACCCTACTTACCAACCAAACTCCCAGTACTACCAGCAGATGCCTAATAGCCAGTATAACCCTCACCACCAACAAGGACCAAATCAATTCCAGAATCCTATCATGTCAAGAAGATCTATGGAGGACATGATGAGAGAATTGCTCGCCTCACAGCAGAATATGAGGAATGATTTGCAGTCAAACAACAGAGTGGTGCAGGGGATGCAGAGTGCCCAAAAGGAATATAGGGCCAACATGGATATGATGAACAAGCAGTTAGCCCAGCTGGCAAACTCGATGAGTGAGATGAAAGGGAACCCGAGATGAAGAGACCAATGGGAGAACCCAGTAGGATGGAAGTACTGGGTGAATCTTTGTCCCAACGCGACAACCACACAGGTTTTGGTGACATTGTCTCACCAGAGGAACTGAAGAGGCTGCTGCCTCAGATGGAGGATCCATTTTTCCTAGAAGGAGAACATGTCAGAAAGAAAGATACGGAAGATATGCCACCCAGGAGAGATGGCCCTGAAGAAACAGAACCAACAGCTGAACCTCAAACCCAGGAAATGCCAAAGGGAAACTCCACGAAGGTTACCAAGGAGCCAGCTGAGGAGACGAAGGGGGAGAAAGCATTTCCCTACAGTTTCATGACAAAGAGAAAGAAGGAGGACCCCGTGGACTGTCTATCCATTTTCGGGAAGCTGGACGTCACCATACCATTCCTCCAGGCCGTGAAGCTACCACCACTCAGGAAATTTATTAAGGAGTTCATATCAGGGAAAGGCCAGGAGGATGAGAAGATCGTGGTGGAAGGAATAACATCAGCTATTGTGCAGGAGAAGCTTCCACCGAAGAGAGCCGACCCAGGTATGTTCAGTTTACCAATAACTATAGGAGATGTCTGAATCAAACATGCAATATGTGATTTAGGAGCATCTATAAATATTATGCCATTGTCGATCTATAATCGGTTGAAGGGGGTGAAGTTAGCAAGCACTAAGGTTTTGATTCAATTGGCTGATAGGTCGTGCATAAAGCCTGAGGGCGTGTTGGAAAATGTGTTGGTAAAGGTGCATGATTTTTACGTGATTAGAATGAGTGAACCTGAAGCTTGGGAGTCTAGCGAATTATTGTTAGGGAGACCTTTTCTGAGAACAACTAAGACATTGTGGATATGGCTGAGGGGACAATATGCATTGATTTTCATGGGGAAAAATTTACTTTTGACCTCAATGAAGCCATTAAGAAGCCTATAGATTCTAAAAATCTATGGTATGTTGATGTGATTGACCCCCCAGTCTAACAATTTCTTGAGACAAAATTATTGTAGGAAAAACTCCAGGCACTAGATGTGTATGAACAGGCCGATGTAGAAGCAGCCGCGTGGTGTGACTTGATTAGCAGCCAAGGGCTGACTGACGAGGAAGTTGAGGAAGCCATTAAGGAATTCTTTCTGAAACCAGAATTCACGGGAGCCACAAGTGCTAAGCTACTAGCCAGTGTAGAAGGTACTGTTGAGCTAGAGACAGAGAAAGATGATGGATCAGGGAGAAACCCCTTGCCGTCAGATACACCCCCCACAAGTTGAATTGAAGAAGCTACCAGCCAGTCTTAAGTACGGCTACCTAGGGGAGGAGAATTCACCCCCGGTAATTATCAACAACAAGCTGACAGAGGAATAGGAGACAAGACTACTGGTTGTGCTGAGCAAGAACAAGAAGGCCATAGGATGGAGTCTGACAGACTTAGTAGGAATGAGTCCAGATGTGTGTATGCACCATATCAGATTGGAGGAAGGAGCTAAAGCAACCCGAGTGCCACAACAGAAGTTGAATCTAAATATGCGGGAAGAGGTTTTAAAGGAGATCTCGAAGTTGTTGTCATTGAGGATTATCTACTCGGTGCCTAATAGCGAGTGGGTCAGTCAAGTTCATATGGTCCCTAAGAAGTTGGGGATCCAGGTGGTGAAGAACGACAAGAATGAGCTGGTACCCACCCGTTTAGTTATTGGTTGGCGGATGTGTATAGACTATCGCAAGCTGAACACTGCCACCAGGAAGGACCACTTCCCCCTACCACCCGCAAGCCAACGATCAAGCTAAAATCTCTAACCGAGAGATAAAGAGCATCCTAGAGAAAACAGTAAACCCTTCAAGGAAAGACTGGAGCGCGAGGTTGGAAGATGCTCTATGGGCATACAGGACGGCCTACAAGACGCCGATTGGAATGTCCCCTTACCACATCATTTTTGGAAAGATGTGTCATTTACCAGTAGGGGTCGAACATCGAGCATACTAGGCAGTACAACAAGTTAACATGAATGCTAAAGCCTGTGAGGAGGAAAGGAAGCTGCAGCTACAAAAGTTAGAGGAACTCAAATTGGAATCATTTATTCTGCCATGTGGTACAAGGAACGGACAAGGTTATGGCACGATAAGAATCTGAGGACCAAAGATCTCCAAGTTGGCCAGAAAGTACTACTCTTTAATCGCGATTGAAGCTGATGCCCGGGAAGCTTAAATCAAAGTGGACAAGACCTTACATCATAACCGCACTTCGTTCTAACGGAGCAGTGGAGATTTCAGGGAGTGCCCCTAACTCCGAACCTTTTGTCGTAAATGGACATAGGGTGAAGATATTTAGGGACAACACGGAGATGTATGTACTGGAAGAAATTCCACTACGCGCACACCTTGAGGTCACCTAATGATCAGTAGGAAAGGAATTTGAAGTTCCACCCGGTCAGTTTTTTTTGGATAAGGTTGGTATGTACTGACCAGGTAGAATTTCAAATTACCTAAAGAAGGAGTGTAAATATTGTAAATATTTGCTAGTCTAAAATTTAGTATTAAGCAAGTGACCGAATTCGAAAACTAAAAAAATATTTTTTGGAACTTAAATTTCATTCGGAGTACATACTGACCGAAACAGTTTCCAATTTGGTATAACTCCGAAAATATATTTAAGTATCTTTTTATCTTATTTCCATACTTAGCAAATTTAGGGGGAATTTTGAATTTGAATTGGGAGGCAGTTATTCTATTTTGTCGGTTATTGCACCTTTTTTTGCAGGTGCAGGTGCAACTGGGGGCGCATGGGTCAGAGATGAGACGGGCGCCATCCCATCAACTGCTCGCGTCAGAAGTGGCAGAGACGATGAGGCGCAACTCGGTAACCACCCCAGCCGGTTGAAACCCTGCAACTTCCACCTACATATATAAACCACCCACAAACCATTCCTCTCACTTTCCACCACCAGAAACCGACCCTCTTTTCTGAAAAGAACCCACTCACCGGAAAATTAAAAACACATATACCACCGGAATCACCATAACCCGATTTAACTCCAACCATGGGGAAGAAGAAATGGGCATACAAAACATCCAAAACCATGTCCTCACCACCGAAAGAGGAAGAAGCCAAAGACCTAACTCCTGGAGAGCAGTAGGCGAACCAAACACCACCACCAGAGGAACCACCTAGAAATCCACAGCCGCCGAACCAACCAACCCCACCCCAAACCTTACAACCAGGTGCCATGATTTCAGCAGAGGCGTTGGCCGCGTTCCTTAAAACAACAAACTCTGGGGTAAATTTGGAGGCGGCACTGGCGGGCTTTGATGGGGTTTGGAGACCCTTGCACAGCGGAAGACATGTACAAAACAAATAAATCAAACGTTGTAACACCCGTACCTTAAGTTTGAAATTAATTTTATGTAACGGAATAATTGATAAAATTATTTCGAAATGCTATGCTTCTCGGTAAATGTGATATGGGAAAATTGTGGGTTATGTGTGTGGTGTGAAAAGGAATGTGTTTATGTTTTTTTTAATTGTGAACGATGGGAGGCACGTTTAAGGTCTCGTTGAAAGGTCAATGATGAAATTGCTATTCTTTAGCAAGGCGAATGAATTAAGTGGAAAGGTATGTATGTTTTATGGATAATGACGCGCGTAAGTTGAGGAACGGTTGAATGAATTTTATATTTGGAACAACACCAAATAAAAGTTATGTACGATTTCTCGTACTTTAATTTTTGGTTATGAAGAACGAGATAACAAAATTTAATAAAGGCCCGTGAATTTTATTTAACGAAGGAAAATGCGAAAAATATAAAAATGTATGAAATTACTTTGGACTTTTCAAAATAAATTTGAAGTCCAATTAAAAATAAAATAACTTGAGTTCTAATCACTCTTTAAATACATCAAGTGGTAGTTTTTAACTTGGGCTTGTAATTTATTTATTGGTTTTAGCCCAATTGAAATTTAATTTATGGAAGCCCAAGTTTGGTTTTAAACTAGCTAAGCCCAAAAAGAGCCCCCCCGTCGACGGTTTTCCATCCCCTCCCCCATGACCGATCGGTTTTACTCCTCTTTGATCCACCTCTCCACTTTCCCCATCAATATCTACACCCCAAAGCCACCCGCCCACTTACTCTTGTAACCTTTCACTTAGCAAAAAAAAAAAAGAGAGAAGAGAGAAGGAGAAGCGGCGAGAGAGAGTGCCGAGAGGGAGGAGGAAGCTTTGAGCCACTACCTTGTGTATTTTCCACCATTTTCAACCATCTTGGAGGTATAATCCATTCCTTGTTTAAAGCATGTGTTGTTCTAGTTTTTCATGCATATTACATACTTGTTTCGTAGCTTTTTTTCCATAACCAAACTAAATAGGAACCAACTTAGAATCTTCCAAACGATCGTCGTACATAGATGAAGCTTAGAAAGAACTTAACTTTATAGTAATAGCACGTGTTTCGGGAAGTTTCGGGGTGGTTTCGGGCGTGTTCGGAGTGGCGTGGTGGCTGTCCGGCGGCTGGACCTCTCGGCGATGGCAGGTGGGTGGCTGTCCGGCGGCTGGGTCTGCCTCCTATCCAGGCGCGACGACCGACGGCGACAGCTGCTGTGCCATCCGGCGACGGCAGCGACCGATGACGCCAACAGCAGCTGCACAGCTGTAAGGGACGACGGCGACGGGCTGGAAGCGTCGACTCCTCGATGACGGGGCAGTAGCAGCGACGTCTCTCGCCGGGGGCGACGGCGGCGTGCCTTCGTCGTGGTGGCAGTCGGCGAGAGAGAAGGAGTCGGGGAGAGAGAAAGAAGGGAGGAGAGAGAGAGGGAAGAAAGAGAGGAAGAAGATAGAGGGAATTTGGCCATGTACTTTTGTTGTTGGGCCTTGGTTTAATTTTTTTTTTAGTTGTTGGGCTCTTCTTTTAATTGATGGGGGCTCACTATGTAATTTTGGAGGAATAAGGTGGCTAAGAAATTTAATCCCGGGTCGGTGATTGAGAGTTTAATCGGGGGAAAATATTTAATTAAATTGCGTAAGTTCTTTTGACGAGTGAATAATTTACCTAGGAATGAACTTTTTCAACGGTAAATAATTACGGAAATTAAAGTATGCGCGTAAATAAATTTTTTTTTTAAAATTTATTTTCGACGTTATGGAAAATACGAGGAGCCAACGGAGGAAAGAACGAGTGTAAGCGGCCGACCGGCATCGCACGCGATGCCTTGTGCGGCCGCCGAATAACCGAAAGTGCGCGAAAATTGAGAAAGAGAATTAAAAGATTTTAATTAGAGTGCATGCATTCTAATTATCGTTGTTACAGAGGTTTGATGTGAACTTTATGTGTTTTCCAAAAAGGTGGTTCGCACGCACGCTGAAAGTCGGAACGAGAAACTTTTACGGAAAACTTAAGCATTTGAGGTGGGCTTTATTCTTTAACGTTTATTTTAAATCAATATGTTTACGGTGTTATAAGGATGTTTCTATAAGTATGTCATGCCGTGTTTATGTTTTGAAACTACCTATCTGATTGTCTACTAGAATAAAACTCTACTAGACTTTGATGGTTAACGAATTCGGGTCTAACTAGGGTCTACGCCCTACTTAGACTAGTGCACTGATGGGGATCGTGAGCCGTCCCCTAGGTCGGCCGGTCCAGTGATCGAGATTGTGGCCACAGTCTCGTTTCACATGATGGTTCAGATATGGTATATGATGGAGGATGATATTAGTCCGCGCGGACACTATTTCATGGAAATGGTTTTTCTTGTGCTTCTCGGTTCTTTTAAAGTGAAACCCGGGATCCACACGATGATGGCTTGACATATCTTAACGATGAATGTTTTCGGGCATGAGTTCATTGGGTGCATCAAGTACTCAGCCCCTGCATATGTTTTCCCTATGTGCAGGTTGAGCGAGGTCGGGAGGCGGAGGATGTTGAGTGGTGATTCAAGAACTGGTCCGGTTACTATTATGTCTTCATACGTAGTAGTAGCTAAACTCTCAAATTGCTTCCGCTATTCAATGTCACAAGAGACTCCGTTATTTTCTTTATTGTCGAACTCTGTTATCTTTCATGTTATAGACTTCGGGATTGAAACGTTGGTTAACTTAAAATGGAATTTCGTCTTTGACTATTAATTGGTATTGCCTTGAATTGTTTGATTGTTTCCCCCTTCATCCCCGCTTCTTATTCCCCCCCCCCACTAGTCACGATTTCCCGTGCTTCCTATCCTTAGGAATTGCGGTCGTGACAGAGTGGTATCAGAGCCGTTTTTCCTTCCGCTCTGGACCGAGAGTCGTTTATTCAATCTAGTCTAGACTCATTTCGCTAGACTAAAAGAATATCCGTTTAAAGCTCAACACTCCGTCTCACCGCGCTCAACATGAAAGAAGGCAAAAGTTTGAAGCGAAGCATATTAGAAGTAAAAGAATGAGTGGGGCGCAGAAAGGCACGAATTCCAAGGAATGATGAGATGATGAGACGAGGAAAACCTTGTGAAGCGCGATTAGCGTTAGATCGAAGGATTGACGAAATTGTAAAAGTGCCACGTCTTTAAAAGTACGAAGCATCTATCCTTAGATGACAAAAAAAAAGAATAAAAAAAAAAGAATTGTTATGACTTTTCCTTATGAAAATCGACAGGTATATGCACGGTAGCACGTATGACGTTCTCTACGCATTTTTATCTCTTTCTACCTCGCTTATTCTTTTTCTACGATTGGTTGCTAAGGGAACTTACTTTTATGTAGATGGCGATCACGATCCACGCACCGCTAAGGGGAAGGTACGTCAAGAATGGATTGCGGGCGGTGGAAATGTATCGCGGGTTCGAGAGGGACGCGAGGGCCCCTTTGATATCTTATGTCGCCGATTATTTGACCTTATGGCGGGATGCTCATGGCTGTGGAGTGAGGCACTATGAGGGAATCAAGAGATTGATTGATGGACTACCGGCACCTTGGAATAGGTGGGCCGACGAGGCTTCACGGTCATACATCTGGCATAAGCTTCCCGACTACAGCATGCAGGGAGACATGCATGGTTTTGTGAAGGTTCTCTTGGAAGCACTGGTCGATGCTCGTGGTGGACCGCCACCCTATGCTCCTCCTAGGAAGGAGGCGTCTTCATCGAGCCACAGCCCCTACAGCTGGGTCGGTACGAGAGTGAGACGCCGCAACCAAACTGCCCCAAGAGAAGGAGACTTGGGATGCGCACCTCTGCACCTCCCGCGACGGAAATCCTTGTGGTTGATGAGCATATCCACGTCGCTACTGATGTGCGGGAGAGTGATGAGGAAGAGGAAGAAGATCCCCTTGAAGACGAGGAGGATCCCATGGAGGATGAGGAAGACCCTGAAGAAGAGCCCCTTGCGAGAGAGGTTGAAGTTGATAGCGAGGAAGGGGCGAATTACGAGAAAGCTCCCGAGGAGTAGTGTCTTCTTTTGATGTTTGTTAGTTTCGAATATTTTGTTTTGACGAACTAGGTAGTAGTTTCTTTTGACGTTTGTTTTTCAAAGACCTTGTGGAAACACGTACTTGTTGGTTTTGAGATAATTAAGTTTCCGTTGTTTTATCGTTGTGTTCGTTTTACCATGTTGTGTATGGAAAGTTGTGTTATCGCTTTGGAAAGGTTGTGTGGAGTGGTGATGGTAAAGTTGGATTTTATACTAATGCATGTGTTGAACAGAATGCCTCCCCGACGTGCCGCAGTTCACCACGAGAATAGGGCAAGCAACGAGACCCAAAGTAGCGTGGGTCCTGAAGGACAACCACCACCACCACCTCCACCACCGCCACAGCCGGAACGGAACATCGAGAAAGAGTTCCGAAAGGAACGTCCTCCCGTGTTCGATGGAATGGGAGATCCAACCAAGGCCGAGACCTGGATTCGGGCC
Source organism: Salvia splendens (assembly GCF_004379255.2). Taxonomy (NCBI): domain Eukaryota; kingdom Viridiplantae; phylum Streptophyta; class Magnoliopsida; order Lamiales; family Lamiaceae; genus Salvia; species Salvia splendens. The sequence goes on from NC_056042.1 coordinate 15,237,380, forward strand.
ATAGAACGCATCTTTATTTTCTTGAGGTGCACTGACCAGGAGCGCCTATCGTGCGTGACTTATCAGCTCACCGGGTCCGCAGAATTCTGTTGGGAGAACTTAGTTTAGTGGCGCACAACTTGCACGTTATGCCGATGGATAACGTGGACATTATTCTGGGGATGGACTGGCTAGCTGAAAACTATGCCACTATCCAATGCCAAGAGAGGTAAATTTCGTTACAAACCCCGGGGAAGGAGCCCTCTACCTTCCACGGAATTTCGATGAATCAACGAACTTGTGTGATATCGGCACTTCAAGCAACCACGATGATTAGAAAGGGGCGTTCTGCCTATCTCGTTTATCTGCAAGGACATGACAAGAAAGAAAGGAAAGTTGAAGATGTGGCAGTAGTGAGTGAGTTTCCCGACGTATTTCCCGATGCGTTTCCAGGCCCTCCTCCTGACCGACAGTTAGAGTTTACTATCGATCTGGAACCAGGAACCGCACCAGTGTCGAAAGCACCCTATAGGATGGCGCCGAAGGAGTTGGAAGAACTCAAAATCCAGCTACAAGAATTACTGGACTTGGGTTTTATCCGACCGAGTGTGTCGCCGTGGGGAGCACCGATGCTGTTTGTGAAGAAGAAAGACGGGACACTGAGAATGTGCATAGTCTATCGGGAATTGAACAAGTTGACTCTCAAGAACAAGTATCCTCTGCCAAGAATAGACGACCTGTTCGATCAACTCAGGGGAGCAGGAGTATTTTCGAAGATGGATATAAGGTCGGGATATCATCAATTGAGGGTACGAAGGGAGGACATACCCAAGACGGCTTTCCGAACGAGGTATGGGCATTATGAGTTTGTAGTTATGTCGTTTGGACTGACAAATGCACCGGCGGTATTTATGGACTTAATGAATCGAGTATTCCATCCATACTTGGACAAGTTCGTCCTGGTATTCATAGATGATGTGCTAGTTTACTCGAAGGATGAAAAGGAACATGAGGAGCATCTAAGGATCACGCTGGAAACACTCAGAACGGAGAAGTTGTACGCCAAGTTTAGTAAGTGTGAATTCTGGCTAAAGGAAGTAAACTTTCTGGGGCATATTGTGACGGCCGAAGGGATTCGAGTTGACCCCGCAAAGGTGGAGGCCGTACAACAGTGGAAGGCACCAAAGACCCCAAACGAGATTCGGAGTTTCCTTGGACTGGCAGGATACTACCGAAGATTTATTGAAGGATTTTCTAAAATTGCAAGGCCAATGACTCAACAATTGAAGAAGGGGACCAAGGTCAATTGGACACCGGAGTGTGAGGCTAGCTTCCAGTTGTTGAAAGAGAAATTGACCACCGCACCTGTTCTAGCCGTGCCAGAACCGGGAATAGACTATGTGGTTTACACTGATGCATCGAAGATTGGACTGGGGTGTGTTCTGATGCAGAATGGTAAGGTGATTGCCTACGCATCGCGGCAGTTGAGACCACACGAGTTGAATTACCCTACTCATTACTTAGAACTAGCGGCTGTTGTGCACGCATTGAAGATTTGGAGGCACCATCTCTATGGAGTTCGGTGAGAGATTTTTACCGACCACAAGTCTGAAATACTTCTTTGAGCATAAAGATTTGAACATGAGGCAACGCAGATGGCTCGAGCTAGTCAAGGATTATGACTGTGGGATCAACTATCATCCGGGTAAAGCAAACGTAGTGGCGGATGCTTTGAGCCGGAAAGCTCAACCGCAGTTGGCTACTTTTCTCACTCAGGAAGCGGAGTTGATTCGCAATTTTAGCAAGATGCAATTGGAGGTAGTAAGAGCTCCGGAGACCGTGAAGGGAAAGATTGCCACCTTGGTAATTGCATCCGATCTGCGGACAAGGATAATAGAAGGGCAGCGAAATGATGAATTTTGGAGAAAATTCGACTGAAGGCGAGGAAGGGTGAACAAGAGAAGTTTCGAGAGGAGGCTGATAATGCTCTCACCTATGAGAGGAGACTATGTGTGCCAAGCGACGAAGGACTTCAAAATGAAATTCTGACCGAGGCACACGAGACTCCATACACCGCTCATCCTGGAAGTACGAAGATGTACCAGGACTTGAAGGGATCATTCTGGTAGGATGGAATGAAGAGGGACATAGCTTCGTTTGTAGAGAGATGTTTGGCGTGTCAACAAGTAAAAGCTTTACATCAACGACCCTATGGGAAGTTGCAACCGTTGGGGATTCCGGAGTGGAAATGGGAACATATCGCCATGGATTTTGTGACGGGACTACCAAAGACCCGACAAGGGAATACAGCCATTTGGGTGATTATAGACCGCCTCACCAAGAGTGCGCATTTTATACCCATCCCTATAACGCATGGATCCAACAAACTGGCCCGGATTTACGTGAAGGAAATCATTCGGCTACATGGGGTGCCAGTAACAATCACGTCAGACCGGGATACAAGGTTTACTTCAAGGTTTTGGATAAGTCTGCAACGGGAGCTTGGTACACGACTGAATTTTAGTACTGCCTTCCATCCACAAACCGATGGACAGTCCGAGAGAACGATTCAAACTCTTGAGGACATGCTGAGAGCTGTGGTGCTCGACAGAGGAGAAAATTGGGAAGTAGTACTACCATTGATCGAGTTCGCCTATAACAATAGTTTCCAGGCGACAATAAATATGGCCCCGTATGAAGCATTGTATGGGAGGAAATGTAGATCACCACTTTACTGGGATGAGGTTGGTGAAAGAAGAATACTCGGGCCAGATTCGGTCGAGGAAATGATAGAGATCGTGCGACAAATTCGACAAAGGATAAATGAAGCTCAAGACCGACAAAATTCGTATGCTGATGTCCGGCGTACAGATTTACAGTTCAATATGGGAGATAAGGTGTTCTTGAAAGTATCTCCGTCAAAGGGAATAACGAGGTTCAGTGTAAAGGGGAAGTTGAAGCCACGATACGTAGGGCCTTATGAAATCCTTGAGAAGGTGGGACCCGTAGCGTATAGGTTGGCACTACCACCAAGTTTTGGGACTGTGCCACAATTACGAAAGTACGTGTTCGATCCCAAGCACGTGGTTTATCAAGAGAAAATGATTTTGAATCCTGACTTGAGTTACGAGGAGAAGCCCGAAGCTATTCTGGACAGGAAAGTGCAAGAGTTGAGGAACAAATCGATCGCGTCCGTGAAAGTACGTTGGAAACACCATGGTCACGAGGAGGCTACTTGGGAACTCGAGGATAAAATGAAAGAGAAATACCCAGAACTTTTCGTTAGAAATGAGTAAATTTCAGGACGAAATTTCTGTTAAGGTGGGTAGAATGTAACACCCGTACCTTAAGTTTGAAATTAATTTTATGTAACGAAATAATTGATAAAATTATTTCGAAATGCTATGCTTCTCGGTAAATGTGTTATGGGAAAATTGTGGGTTATGTGTGTGGTGTGAAAAGGAATGTGTTTATGTTTTTTTTAATTGTGAACGATGGGAGGCACGTTTAAGTTCTCGTTGAAAGGTCAATGATGAAATTGCTATTCTTTAGCAAGGCGAATGAATTAAGTGGAAAGGTCTGTATGTTTTATGGATAATGACGCGCGTAAGTTGAGGAACGGTTGAATGAATTTTATATTTGGAACAACACCAAATATAAGTTATGTACGATTTCTCGTACTTTAATTTTTGGTTATGAAGAACGAGATAACAAAATTAATAAAGGCCCGTGAATTTTATTTAACGAAGGAAAATGCGAAAAATATAAAAATGTATGAAATTACTTTGGACTTTTCAAAATAAATTTGAAGTCCAATTAAAAATAAAATAACTTGAGTTCTAATCACTCTTTAAATACATCAAGTGGTAGTTTTTAACTTGGGCTTGTAATTTATTTATTGGTTTTATCCCAATTGAAATTTAATTTATGGAAGCCCAAGTTTGGTTTTAAACTAGCTAAGCCTAAAAAGAGCCCCCCCGTCGACGGTTTTCCATCCCCTCCCCCATGACCGATCGGTTTTACTCCTCTTTGATCCACCTCTCCACTTTCCCCATCAATATCTACACCCCAAAGCCACCCCCCCACTTACTCTTGTAACCTTTCACTTAGCAAAAAAAAAAAAGAGAGAAGAGAGAAGGAGAAGCGGCGAGAGAGAGTGCCGAGAGGGAGGAGGAAGCTTTGAGCCACTACCTTGTGTATTTTCCACCATTTTCAACCATCTTGGAGGTATAATCCATTCCTTGTTTAAAGCATGTGTTGTTCTAATTTTTCATGCATATTACATCCTTGTTTCGTAGCTTTTCTTCCATAACCAAACTAAATAGGAACAAACTTAGAATCTTCCAAACGATCGCCGTACATAGCTGAAGCTTAGAAAGAACTTAACTTTATAGTAATAGCACGTGTTTCGGGAAGTTTCGGGGTGGTTTCGGGCGTGTTCGGAGTGGCGTGGTGGCTGTCCGGCGGCTGGACCTCTCGGCGATGGAAGGTGGGTGGCTGTCCGGCGGCTGGGTCTGCCTCCGCTCCAGGCGCGACGACCGACGGCGACGGAGCAGCAGTCGGCGACAGCTGCTGTGCCATCCGGCGACGGCAGCGACCGACGACGCCAACAGCAGATGCACGGCTGTAAGGGACGACGGCGACGGGCTGGAAGCGTCGACTCCTCGACGACGGGGCAGTAGCAGCGACGTCTCTCGCCGGGGGCGACAGCGGCGTGCCTTCGTCGTGGTGGCAGTCGGCGAGAGAGAAGGAGTCGGGGAGAGAGAAAGAAGGGAGGAGAGAGAGAGGGAAGAAAGAGAGGAAGAAGATAGAGGGAATTTGGCCATGTACTTTTGTTGTTGGGCCTTGGTTTAATTTTTTTTTAGTTGTTGGGCTCTTCTTTTAATTGATGGGGGCTCACTATGTAATTTTGGAGGAATAAGGTGGCTAAGAAATTTAATCCCGGGTCGGTGATTGAGAGTTTAATCGGGGGAAAATATTTAATTAAATTCCGTAAGTTCTTTTGACGAGTGAATAATTTACCTAGGTAAGAAATAATACTTTTTCAACGGTAAATAATTACGGAAATTAAAGTATGCGCGTAAATAAATTTTTTTTTTTAAAAATTATTTTCGACGTTATGGAAAATACGAGGAGCCAACGGAGGAAAGAACGAGTGTAAGCGGCCGACCGGCATCGCACGCGACGCCTTGGGCGGCCGCCGAATAACCGAAAGTGCGCGAAAATCGAGAAAGAGAATTAAAAAATTTTAATTAGATAGCATGCATTCTAATTATCGTCGTTACAGAGGTTTGATGTGAACTTTATGTGTTTTCCAAAAAGGTGGTTCGCACGCACGCTGAAAGTCGGAACGAGGAACTTTTACGGAAAACTTAAGCATTTGAGGTGGGCTTTATTCTCTAACGTTTATTTTAAATCAATATGTTTACGGTGTTATAAGGATGTTTCTATAAGTATGTCATGCCGTGTTTATGTTTTGAAACTGCCTATCTGATTGTCTACTAGAATAAAACTCTACTAGACTTTGATGGTTAACTAATTCGGGTCTAACTAGGGTCTACGCCCTACTTAGGCTAGTGCACTGATGGGGATCGTGAGCCGTCCCCTAGGTCGGCCGGTCCAGTGATCGAGATTGTGGCCACAGTCTCGTTTCACATTGATGGTTCACATATGGTATATGATGGAGGATGATGTTAGTCCGCGCGAACACTATTTCATGGAAATGGTTTTTCTTGTGCTTCTCGGTTCTTTTAAAGTGAAACCCGGGATCCACACGATGATGGCTTGACATATCTTAACGTTGAATGTTTTCGGGCAAGAGTTCATTGGGTGCATCAAGTACTCAGCCCCTGCATATGTTTTCCCTATGTGCAGGTTGAGCGAGGTCGGGAGGCGGAGGATGTTGAGTGGTGATTCAAGAACTGGTCCCGTTACTATTATGTCTTCATACGTAGTAGTAGCTAAACTCTCAAATTGCTTCCGCTATTCAATGTCACAAGAGACTCCGTTATTTTCTTTATTGTCGAACTCTGTTATCTTTCATGTTGTAGAGGGATTGAAACGTTGGTTAACTTAAAATGGAATTTCATCTTTGACTGTTAAGTGGTATTGCATTGAATTGTTTGATTGTTTCCCCCTTCATCCCCGCTTCTTATTTCCCCCCCACTAGTCACGATTTCCCGTGCTTCCTATCCTTAAGAAGTGCGGTCGTGACAAACGTAGGATCTATTTGACAGATTATGGGATTAATCTATTCACATGTTAACACAGAATTGCATGCTAGAACGCAAATAATTCATGCTTAAAGAATATAAATCCTAAAACATGAATTCTACGGTTTAGAGTTACCGATTTTATTCTCCAAAGAATCATCGATTGCTCGCGCCTTCTCCACGATGATCTTCAATACTAGACCACGGATCTTCTAACTGGTTCCCAAACTATATCTCGATATCAGGGTGGGCTGATCTTATCAAAATACTAGGACTCGAATAAAAAGACAGAAATTCCTCATGGAGGAGAGATGAGAAATTTTCGTCCTCTACTCTGTATTGGAGTGGACGTAATTTTCCACTTTATTAATTGTATTTTATGTCTCCTTTATTCTCCTATTTATATTAAGTTCATATTAGGCCCAGTCAGGGATCTGTGGAAGGTTTTGGATATGGGCTCACCCCAATTAGCTTTTTGCTAATTAAATTAAACCAACAATTTAATGCAAGCTTATATTGGAATATTACGAGCAGCCACTACAGAAGTAATATTGACCTCCCCATCCAAATCCGAAAATACAAGTAATACGGGTTTCCGTTTTGGTTATTATTTAATTCTCGCGCTTAAGATATAAATGTCCATTAATTAATTAAAGTCTGCTATGGACTTAATTAATTAAAATCTTATTAATTGCAAGAGTGGACTTAGCAAGAAACACTTATTTATTATTCATGGAATAATTAAATTCCAACTGACCAGTTTTTGAATAATAAAAACCTTGTTCAAGCTCCTCTTGAGGACATTATCAAACGAGACTCACCTCGTGCACGATTCAACATAATAGCAACCATAGCACCGCTAGATATTAATCACCACTAGCCAATATATCAGAAATAATATTTTACCAAGACCTAGTCTTTCAGTAGATAGCATAAAGACACGTCTTGGTGTTAGATCCATTCAGTGCTATACCACACTAACGTCATATTATTTAAGAAAGGCTTAGAAATAATCGGACTGACATTGCAACCTTTCACGATAGGTAGTCTAATGAAATTCCTCTTTTTCTTTTGCAAAGCATTGCATAGAACCGACTGCGTTACCTTAAAATGGACGACGCCCACAACCAGTCAACTAAGCAAAAGACTTACACTTTGTTTGCTTCTTATACTTTTAAATATTTATAAAACATCTTATATATGTACAAGCAAACACAATGTAATAATATACTTATCATATTGGTGTGATTGTCACGACCGCCCATACCAGGGGTATTACAAACGCGGCGATCGTGACCGACATGCATGGACAACAGTTTAAAAGAACAGCTTAAGACTTAAAGAAAGAAAACAACTTAGTTTAAAGAAGTTTAGTTTTTTTTTTATATATAGTTGTATCTCTTAAGTCAAATTTTTCCGGTGCCCTTTCTAAAAGTACGTTTCTTTACGTCTTTTAAAAAAAAAACCTTAAACTTCTTTAACTAAGTTGTTTTCTTTCTTTAAGTCTTAAGCTGTTCTTTTAAACTGTTGTCCATGCATGTCGGTCACGATCGCCGCGTTTGTGATACCCCTGGTATGGGCGGTCGTGACAGAGTGGTATCAGAGCTTTGTTCTTTTGCTCTGGTCCGAGAGTCTTCTTTTACTTTGAGTCTAAGTTAGTGAACCCTTTTTGACTAGAAGTGTCATGAAGGCTCAACATCCACAGCATCACGCTCAACCAATGAAAGTGAGGTATGTTTTATTTGTTGAAGGCATGTGAGATAGATGCATGAAATGGATGACGATATGATATGATGTTTGACAAGTTTATGCATGTGATGAATGATATGAATAAGGATGACTTGTAATGGAATGAATATATGAGCATGATTGGCTTGATAACTTAAGCATGTACTATGTGCGTAAATATGATGTTGTAATAGCATGATTGCGTGGAATACGAGTATGATTGACGTGATAATTAAGACATGTATTGTATGTACAAAGGTGATATCGATGTGGTATGAATACGAACCGCGCTTAAGAGCAGTCAGTATAGTGCCAGAATGCGACAAGCGATATACGATTACGACCACTTTGAGAGAGAGGAAGGCAAAGCCTTGAGAGAGGCTCGAACTCTCGACCTCAGGATTACTCAGGAGCTATGAGACCTAAGCGCTAGCCAACTGCGCCACTTCAGCACTGCTTATCACCCGCAATCGGATGGGCAGTCAGAGAGGACGATTCAGACGCTTGAGGATATGTTACGAGCCGTTGTCCTAGATCGAGGGGAAAGTTCGGAAACTGTCCTACCATTGGTTGAATTGGCCTACAACAACAGTTATCAAGCGACGATCGATATGGCTCCGTACGAAGCCTTATATGGTAGGAAGTGTCAATCTCCACTTTATTGGGATGAAGTCAGCGAGAGGAAGATGTTAGGACCCGACGCTATAAAGGAAATGACCGAAATTGTGCATCAAATCCGCGCAAGGATCAAGGAAGCTCAAGACAGACAAAAGTCGTATGCTGACGTGCGTCGAACGGAAATCAAATTCGACGTTGGTGACAAAGTGTTCTTGAAAGTGTCCCCGACGAGAGGAGTTGTGAGATTTGGAGTGAAAGGCAAGATGAAACCTCGTTTTGTGGGACCGTACGAGATCATCGACGAAGTAGGTCCTGTAGCGTATCGATTGGCGTTACCACCCCGCTTTGGGAACGTGCACAACGTGTTCAACGTATCGCAGTTGCGCAAGTACGTGTTCGACCCCAAACATGTGATTCATCAAGAGGAAGTGTTCCTAACCCCCGACATGAGCTACGAAGAAAGGCCCAAAGCAATCCTAGATCGGAAGGTACAAGAGCTACGAAACAAGACGATAGCGTCCGTGAAGGTGTTGTGGAAGCACCATGGTCCCGAGGAAGATACGTGGGAGTTAGAAGATAAGATGAAAGAAAAGTTTCCCGAATTGTTTGTGTGAGATGATTAAATTTCGGGACGAAATTTCTGTTTAGAGGGGAAGGATGTAACATCCCAAACTTTTGTGACTCCTTTTATTGGTCTTGTGAATTTTTGAATTTTGGAACTATGAAACTTTTGTTTCTATGTGATTGAAGTGACTTTGCGTGGAATAAATTATCGTGGTTAATGTGATTGATGAGCTTGAGATTTTATATTTGTTTCCATTGCGGGGAAATAATTAATAGGATCATTTATCTTTTTTCGAGTCAATTCATTGAAAGTTTCGACCCTCCCTAATTATTGAGATAATATTTCATTTCGTGGGTTTAATTAATTGTTTTGGGATATTTATCCAAATTAAATCCAAACCAAATGACCCCTAGATGGTTCTACATGAAATTCGAACTCCATTTTATTTTCCTTGGGAGTTTTCGAAAATCTCCTATAGGAGAAAGAATTATTTTCATTTGATTTAATTGTTGCTTTATTGACTCCCTTCCTTTGAATTTAATCTAATTAAATCATGTTATAATTTATTTCTTCACCTAAAATAAATAGAGAGTTGGGATATTTCCTTGGTTAGCAATTTTCGTACCCTCCACTAAATTTTGGAGGATATTTTATTTGTTTCCTAATTTGTGGAATCCCTTTTTATTCAAATAAATTCCTATGTCTAATTAATTGGGGATGTGAATATTTTTCTTCTACTTTTCTTCCATATCACACGCCCCCTATGCAATATTTTTCTTGTGGGAATTTAATTAATTGTTGCCTATTTTATGGGAGCCTTTTTCTATAAATAAATTACCTAATTTAAATCATATTCTTTTAATTGGGGATTTAAATAAATTCCTTGTGCAATTACCCATGAATTTTCGGCCCCCTCCTTTATTTCCTACTTGGAGATTTAATTTAATTGTTCCCTTGTATTCATTATTTTTATTTCCTAAGTTATGAATTTATTCTCCAAGTAAATACCAAGTAAATTCTTTGTTGTGCACTACATGGAATTTTTGAAAATTCCACTCTCCCACATGCCTATTTTATTCTTTTAAATTGTGGGATTTTTATTCATTAGTCTATATTTTATTTCCCCCACAATTTCTTTAATTTACCCATGGATTAAACCTAACAAATAAATAGCAAATAATCAAACCCTAGCCCCCTTTCACCTCAAAAATTTCGCCCCCTCTCTTCTCTCCCTCTCCCACACGTTTTTCATCTTCCACTCTCCCATCTCCAAAAATCCTCCATCCAACTCTTGTTCTTACAATCCTTTGAAGTTATTTTCAAGAGTCTCCAACGAATCGCTTCGTTCATCATTTCGACCGATTCGTTTTGTGTCAAAGAAGGTATATTGCTCACTTTCTATCACCCTACCCGTTTTGACCATGTTCTTGAGTCCTACATGCATGTAGAGGGTGTAGGTTTGATAGATCGCAAATTTTAACGGGAGGGAAAGTGTGTTTCGTAAGAACTTGTTTGATTTTTTCGCGATTGATTGAAATCATGTGTGTTGGATTGAAATATTTGGTGAATAATATGAGTTATGTGCAAATATGTGTATGAGGAACGTGTAAGCATGATTATGTGTTTTCGAGCATGAAAAAAAAATGGTGTCTGTGTTGTGGAAGTTTTAAAAACCCTATTTTCGAACTTGAACCAGAAATCTGTGATGCATGACCAGTGACTTATGATCTGTATTTGACCCATCAAACGAACGTATTTTGCTATGAAATTTTTACTGAGTAAACTTCAAGGTGTTTTCTGTGTCTCGTGTGAATTTCAGCCCGTTTTATCGAAAAATGAATTTTTAATAAATATTTGAAGTTGACTGCGCAAATCTGCCAGAAACTTGAGTTCTCGCCATGAATGTTTCGTTTTCTGTTTGACTGACCAAATGACCTCCGATCGATGTGATTCTTGAACTATATGAAAATTTGAAGTGTATTCTGAGTTGTGTTAAATTACCAGCCTTTTCGGGCAACGTATGAATTTATGGTGAACTTTTCAAATGAACTGCGCAATACTGTCAGAAATTGTATGTTCCGACCAGAGAGTTTAATATGTGATATGACTGACCAAATGACGTGATTTCGGTGTGAAAATTTTCATGGATGAACTTGAAGGTGTCCTCTGTATTGTGACCAAACTTTAGCTTCTTTTGAGGTCGGGTGAATTTATAGTGATTTTTACAAAATGGTCGCGCAGTTCTGCCAGTTTTCTGCCTTGATAAAATGACACCTAGTTTCAAGTTTAAAAGTATTATATGATGCATGTATGTCCAAGGAGCGTGTTTAAATTATGTGATCACGTGTGATAAGTTGAAATGCGATGCGTGTGTCTTTACACCTTTGTGACGTATGTTGGGTTGGGGAATTGAGAAAGACGATGAGAGAGAAACGATAGGACATGCATAGTAATATGTTGATGTGTGAGGCTGACTTATGTTGTCATTGACAAGGGTGTTGTGTATTCGTGAACTCGAGGATCGAGAGTTGCTAAGTTGGGTTGTGAATTGCTAAGCGAACGAGGTGGGTTTTCTTTTCAAACCTCTTTACTTTTCCGAAAATTATTATGTGGCGATATAAGGGTGGTTTAACTGTTATGTCATGCCATGTTGTTTTTTTATGAGATTGTGTGCCTGATGCCTAGTTCGTATGAGTTTACTCCGTTAGGCTATATGGCTGTGTTGTGAAACAAATTCGGGTCTGAGTAGGGCCGTAAACCCTATCAGGCTGTGTACACTGGTGGGATCGTGAACCGTCCTTGCAAGTCGGCCGGTCTCATGGGCGAATAGTGTGGCCACACTTTCGTCGCACTGTGATGTGATTGATGGATTGATGTGAAAAGTGGGGAGATAAATTGTCTGGCCAGACTTGAATTTTTGTGTTTCTCGTGATATTTTTTTCTTACTACTTAAAACTCGAGATTACTGGTATGGATGACATAACTTATTAAAATATTTTTGGCATGAGCCCATTGAGTACAACAAGTACTCAGCCCTGCATATTATTTTTCTTATGTGCAGGTTGAGCGGGATGTTGCGGTGGATGTTGAGCTGGCTAAAGACCCTGGGATACGTTGTATCGTCATACAAAGGCGTGATCCTTGACTCTCCCTGAACCTTATTTATCTGCTGCTATGTTTTAAATTATGTCTTAAGACCTTAATCTTTTCGTGTTGTGTTTGAACATGTATGGTGGTGTTAGGTTTAAACGAGTGTTTACGTTGTCTTTCTAAAAATGGTGTTTTCCGAGATTTAAGTTAAATGTTCGTTTTACCTTAGTTTTTTTTTATATATAGTTGTATCTCTTAAGTCAAATTTTTCCGGTGCCCTTTCTAAAAGTATGTTTCTTTACGTCTTTAAAAAAAAAAAACCTTAAACTTCTTTAAACTAAGTTGTTTTCTTTCTTTAAGTCTTAAGCTGTTCTTTTAAACTGTTGTCCATGCATGTCGGTCACGATCGCCGCGTTTGTGATACCCTGGTATGGGCGGTCGTGACAGCGATACTGCTCAAATAATACTGAATCGGGTTAAAAGTGGATTGTAGAGTTTTTCGTATACAAGCAAAATTATATTCGCGCGAACTTGCTCGAAACATGCTTTTCAATATTCCAAACCTAACAGGCTTGACCCAAGTCATGGGGGTTACCACTACAGTGAGTGGGACTCCTGCAGTCTCAATCCCTCCATCAACCGTTCCGGCGTCAGAAATTCCTTCAACCGCCACCCCAATTTCACCAACTCCTACCACCACAGAGCCTTCCCATAAAACATCCATACCCCCTGAAGCTTCGATACCCTCACCAAAGCCAAACGAGGATAAGCCCTTGGATGTGAGCCCCTTGTCAGCATATCAAGACCAGGGCGAAGAAATAGAGAGCGCCAAGGACGAGAGATCAGAAAAAGAAGAAGAGGGGGAGGCGAGAAAGGAGGATCAGAGCCAACCGAGGAAGAAGGAACACCAATTGCAGAGGCTCCTGTAAGGAGAGAGGCGGAAGAGAATGCAGCCAAGATGGCTGAGGGTCCAGACCTCGCATCTGAGGCAGTGGGAAGTGAAGCACCAGCGGATCCAACAAAAGTACTGGAAGAAGCACCTCCCAAGCCAGTGGTGGAAGCAGAGCCGAAAATTCCAACTGCTCAGCCTGTGGCAGAAGTTTCAACTTTGAAGAAACCAGAACCGGTGAAGAGGAAGCTAGTACGAAGGGATGAACAGAAGGAACCCCGGAAGCAGAAGCGTGTGCCGCAAAGATGTCTTGGGCGCAGGATGTCCAAGAAGACTGGGGCAGCCATTGCATCTGAGGGAGTGGAAATTTCAAGTGATGAGGATCGGGAAAATCCTACAAAACATGGGGAGATTCCCTACTCGACAACTAGCCAAAAGGAAAGCCGCCAAATCGAGGAACCAGAAACATCTGCTCCTACTGACCAGGAGGAAGGAAATCCTAAAAAATCTGGGGAGGACCTAACAACAACTCCATCTGGGCCAATAGAGGATGTACCCATTGAAGCCCAGAATAGTCAGCATATTGCCAAGGAAAGACCTTCAGCACCCAAGAGCCTGAAAGAAGAGACAGAAGAAGAGAGGTACGAGTTAAAAAGGGAAAGGAAGGGAAAAGCCCAAGTGCAGAAGAAGGCCCGCATAGTCAACACTGGGGTCGTTATCCGGGAACCAGAACAGGGGAGTCGTCCAACCAGGAAGGAAGAAAGTGATGAGCAATACTTCTCAAGTGAGGAGCCTGATTCCGAGGACGATGTCTCTTTGGAAGACGAGGACTATCATGAGCGACAGCTGGTGGGTGATCACCGCGAACTAGTCCACCCTCGTGTGGAAAGAATGGAGTACTAGCGTTGGAAAGTAGAGCTCGATGATGAGCTAATGGAAGACATGAAACACTACAGTACGAAGAATCTCCAAGACGCATTTGACGATAAGGAAGATAGCAGCAAACAGATTAAGTTCGGCAAGGTACTCCATCTCCCTTCCCTGGATGATTTAGCTGTTCGTGAGTCGTTTTGATTGTATGTGAGAGCATTGGGTTTTGAATGGTTGTTGGAGACTAGAGATCCGGATATACCAGTTAGGCTAGCCAAGAAATTTTTAACCACGTTCAGGTTCCAAGTCACAACGGACCTGGATGAGGTTTCTATTTCCTTTAGACTATTTGGAAGGGAGTTGTCGAGGAGACTGACTGAGTGGACCGTGAGGCTAGGAATATGCAGCCTGGAGGAGGCCATATGGCCTGAATGGAGAAGCAGGGAGAGAGGGATACCCAGAAGGCATGTGGGATTTAACCCCCAAGCTGCTTGGGAGGAAATGACCCACCCAGCCGCTGACCAGTTCGCCTCCACGCTGTCCAGGTCGATCTATTTCAACAATCCCACCCTCCGACTTGTCCAGCTGTACTTGGATTATAATCTACTTGGCCAGACTAATTCGGCCGTTAGGACATCAATGACGGAGCTGTTCATGCTATGGTGCACAAAGCGCAGCAGGAGACTACATTTGGGATTCTGAACAGCTTACCAATGCCATCTGATCGCCACTCTGCCACATCTTGGGATCGTTTGTGCACAACAACATCGCAATGGTCGAAATAGGGGACCTATCCCCGATGTTCATGGTAGACCCCCCTGGTTTGTTCAACGTCTCGTTCTTCACCAGCACCAACACAGACTATTTCAGGGAGGGAGTCCCTCAATTTTATGCTATGGGTGAAGCTGCGCTCCCTGCTGGCAGAGTACAAGCAGACCAAGCAGGGCAGGACGGACAAGCACAGGGGAGGAGACAAGCTGAGCTAGAGTAGGCGGTAGTGAACTTGATAGCGGAGAATAGAGTGACCAGGGCCCAGTTGACAAGGATGACAGATATGCTGGAGGAGATGTTTAAGGAGTTTGGAAAGAAGAAGCAAGGAGATGGAGCTGGAATGAGTGGCCACGAAGGCCAGGACAGTGAACCTCAAGTACCGGAGGAAGTAGATGATGTACCAGAGGAGTCCGAGGAGGACTTGTTTGAATCAACCGAAGATGAACCCCAAGAATTACCTGCACCGAGCCCTGCCCCGAGGAGGAGCAGGAGGAATATATGACCACCCGACCGACCAGTTAGTTTTCTTTTTAGTTTTCAGTTTTTCTTTTATTTTATTTGTGTGTAGTTGTAGGTAGAATTAATTATGTGCATACAAACCCCATTCAAAACACTTAGCCTATTGCATAGTCTAAGTGTGAGAAGTAAAGGGGTTATATCTTTGGCGCATGTATATATGTTTTCTGTGTTTTGTCGTATAAGTGTGATTCTCCCACTTAGCCTATTATATAGTCTAAGTGTGAGAAGTTTTAGGTATATAGTATATGTTTTGTAATATGTTTTTCTGTATTTCGTCTAATACTCTCCCACTTAGCCTATTGCATAGTCTAAGTGTGAGAAGTTTTTAGACGTAGCATGTTTTGTCCCTGTTTTGTTGTTTTCGTATGTGTGTCTGTCATACTAGCCATCCCATGTTTCCACTTCATAGCCCGTACCTGAGGGCATGCACTAGTGAAGTGGGCAGCCAGGGGGAGATAATGGCCAGTACGACGTTTATATATGTGTTAGTTGTGTTAGTATTACGTGTTAGTTTTTTTTAGGATTTTGTTCTAGGTCTTTTTAGGGTAGTTTTTTTTAGGATGTGTTTAATGAACGAGCTTAAATCTCAATTGTTTCAAACTGACGGTGAGGGGAATTGATGGAAATAAAGCATGCTAAACATTGGAAACCACCCGTCCCAGTAGATCCTAGTCAGTGTAGATGATGCAAGTATGAGAGAAAACCTCAACTTTAGAGCCAGACATGAAAGCCCTCTTAAAATGGTAAGCTAAAAGCCTAAAGTGGAACTACTTTCCGCTAAACACTTAAAAAAAATGAGAGTGGCTACCACATGATGTCTAGGGTGAAGTGACCGCGTGTAACAAAATTCTAAGGACATTAGGAACCCCCCCCCCCCCATCATAAAAAAAATCCTTCCCTTAGAACCCCTTTTCTAGCCCCTCTTTTAACCCCTATATAACCCACCAGCCACTGGGACTGTGTGTATGGAAGGCATGAGGCAGGGAGGCAACTGACCAAGAAGGCGAAATTAAAGAGCCAACTGGAGAAGAGAGGCAAGAAGAAAGAAAGGAGAAAACGGACCAAGTGAAACACTTGGTTCCCAAAAAAAAGAGAAAGAGAAAAGAAGAAAAAGGCCAGAAAGACATCCGGCCCTAAAAAGAAGGAGGAAGAAGAAAATCAAATAAGTGGCAAAGCCACCAAGAAGCCTACTGACCAGTTGAAGAAATCCAATAAAAGAATATCAAGCCAAAGAAGGTCACCCAGCCAAGCGCCCAAGTATACACTGTTGGTTTTGCAGCGGAAATCTATTTAGTTTGATTGAAAAATTTACATCTAAACATGCTTTTATCTAATTGTAAACTAGAAACATGTTCATAAGCATATAATCACAGACTGTACTGAATATATGCAATTAAATGCAACATACCGTAGGAATTCAAGAGCTGAATTCAATCACCTTCTTCAATTTATCTCAACCACGGATCTTCTGATCTGTTCCCTTTTAACTCGAATCTGACCTTTGTGTGGGCAAAGCTTGTCAAATCCTCAAAAGCCGGAGAAGAACTGAAGACAAAAATCTCTACGGAAAAAGAATACTAAAAACCGATATTTTTCTCTCTACAGATTGAAGAGATCGAAATTTTTACGTAGAATCATTAATTTGTCTTCTCTTCTTCTCCCTTTTATATTGAGTTAATTATTTTGGGCCAGACCAGGGATCTGTGGAGGAATGGATTGGGCCACAGTTCAGGCTTTCACTAATTAAATTAAAAGCAATTTAATTCAAGCCCAAACTTAAATATTATTATCATCCACTATAGATATAATATTGACTGCCCGTCCAAAACGAAATTACGAGTATTCCGGGACTTCCTCTTTAATTAAATCATTTCCCGTGTTAAAGATATAAATATCCATTAATTAATATCAAGTCTGCTATCTGACTATTATTAATTAATTTCTTTTTCCAAGAGTGGTCTAGTTTAGAAACATTATTTATTATTCATGGAATAAATTCCAACTGGCCAGTTTTCTGAATAATAAAACCTTTTTCTAAACACCTCTTGAGGATATTATCATACTGACCTCTCCCAGCACACGATTCATTGCAATAACAATACTAGCACCACTTAGACATTAATGATCATTACCCAATCTATCAGTATTCTTGGGCAACGAAATTCCCTCACCATTTGATAAGTCAAAGTAGTTTTCAATTAATATTGTATGCTCAATGTTATGTCAACAATGATTAAGAAACGACAATCACTTAGACCTCGTCTTTCAGTAAATAGCCAAGAAAGACTTATCTCACTGTTTGATCCTTTCAGTGCTATACCACACCGACGTCGTTCATTTCCTTAGGTAAGGAAACTTTCGGACTGACGTCGCAACCTTTCACGATAGGTAGTCAAAACCTATCTAGGTTGTGAAACAGTTTTTCTTCTGCATGAACTGACAAGTTACCTACTGTGAACGCCGCTCACAACTCGTCTACTATGCAGAAGACTTAGACTCATTTTGCTTAAACTATGTATTTAAATGGAAAACGCATTTCAACATCTCATAAATACATAAGCAATACATAAGCAAAATACATTGTAACAAAATATTATTTCTCATAAAATGGTAACAAATGGATAAAAGAGTTATTACATATACAAGCATTCGAAAGATGCTTTCAGTATACTAAACTCTAACAATCTCCCACTTATACTCAAAACAGCTTTTGAGTATACCAAAACTGCAAAATCCTCCCACTTATACTGAAAAGCGGGTCTAGGTCAATCGAACACCTAATCCTTTCACGTGACGTTCAAACGTCCTGGCTGGAAGTGCCTTTGTCAATGGATCTGCCAAGTTGTTTTCTGATGCGATCTTGACCACTTCAATGTCTCCTCTCCGCACTATATCACGAATGATGTGATATTTCCTTTCTATGTGTTTGCTTGCCTTGTGGGCTCGTGGTTCCCTTGAGTTTGCCACAGCACCAGAATTATCACAATAAACAGTGATGCTCTTGGGCATACTCGGAATCACATTCAAATTAATAAGAAAGTTTCTGAACCATACTGCTTCCTTTGCGGCTTCTGATGCGGCCACATATTCAGCTTCCATGGTAGAGTCCGCGATCCATTTCTGCTTCACACTCTTCCAAATTATGGCACCACCTCCTAAAGTAAACACATATCCAGAGGTTGATTTTCTCGAATCCCGATCAGACTGAAAGTCTGAATCAGTGTAACCCAAAGGATACATCTCGGATGCCTGGTAAACTAGAGAGTACTCCTTAGTTCTTCTCAGATACTTGAGTATTTTCTTTACCGCAATCCAGTGTCCTTGACCAGGGTTTGACTGATACCTTGCTACCATGCCAACGACAAAACAAATATCGGGCTTTGTGCATAACATAGCATACATGAGACTCCCAACAGCTGATGCATAAGGGATCCTTCTCATAGCTTCTATCTCAATAGGTGTTTTGGGACACATATCCTGAGACAGAGTGATTCCATGGCTAAAAGGTAGAAAACCTTTCTTGGAATCTTGCATACTAAAGCGTTTAACTATCGTATCGATGTAAGATTCTTGAGATAGGCACAACATCCTTTTCTGGCGGTTCCTTAGAACTTTAATGCCTAGGATGTGTCCAGCTTCTCCCATATCCTTCTTCTCAAATTGACTTGAAAGCCAATCTCTCACGTCTGACAATATTTTCTTACTGTTTCCAATCAACAGTATGTCATCTACGTAGAGTACCATAAACACTACATTCTTACCTTCAACTTTCTTGTACACGCAGCTCTCATCTGGGCACTGCTCAAAGCCAAAAGACTTAACAGTTTGGTCAAAACACATATTCCATGATCGGGATGCTTGCTTGAGGCCATAAATGGCCTTCTTAAGCTTCCACACCATGTGTTCTTTGCCCTTGACTACATATCCCTCAGGTTGTTCCATGTAGATGGTCTCCTCAAGACTTCCATTTAGGAAAGCTGTCTTGACGTCCATCTGCCATACCTCCCAATCCATGTAGGCTGCGATAGACAAAAGAATTCGAATTGACTTGAGCATAGCTACTGGTGAAAAGGTCTCATCGTAATCAATACCTTCTCTTTGGGTATAAACCTTAGCTACTAGTCTTGCTTTGAAGACTTTAACTCGTCCGTCAGGTCCTCGTTTGCGTTTGTAAATCCATTTGCTCCCAATGGCAGTACAACCTTCAGGTAGGACTAACAAATCATAAACGTCTTTGTCTATCATTGATTGTAGTTCAGAATCCATTCCTTCATTCCAGGAATAACTATCTGAATCTGCCATCGCCTATTTAAAGTTCCATGGGTCTGATACATTGCCGTCTGGGTCTAACTCAGATGACTCACCCAAACCAATGTACCTTTCTGGTTCACGAGGAACCCTCCCACTACGACGAGGCTCTACAATTTGTGGTACAGAAGTTGATATTTCAGGTATAGATTGCACTTGTGTTATTGGTTCTTTGCTTGTGGAAACTGAAGTATCTCTTAGTTCCTCAAGAGCTACTTCACTGCTGGACTTATGATTCATCACGTAGTCTTCTTCTAAGAACTTAGC
This sequence comes from Salvia splendens, assembly GCF_004379255.2. NCBI lineage: Eukaryota > Viridiplantae > Streptophyta > Magnoliopsida > Lamiales > Lamiaceae > Salvia > Salvia splendens. The sequence continues at coordinate 15,257,196 of NC_056042.1, forward strand.
ATTTGTGCTAACAAATACCTTCTTATCTCGTAGACTATAGAATTCATAGCCTTTCGTTCCACTGGGATACCCTACAAACAAACATACCTCAGTACGAGACTCCAACTTCATTGGATCTTTCTCCAACACGTGTGCTGGACAACCCCACACTCTGAGATGTCTTAGACTAGATTTTCGTCCAGTCCACAACTCATGTGGTGTTGTAGGTACTGATTTGGATGGTAAGTTGTTCAAGGTATAGCTTGTTGTGAGCAACGCGTGTCCCCAAAACGAAATAGGTAACTTAGCATAACTCATCATCGATCGAACCATTTCTAAGAGGGTTCTATTCCTTCGTTCAGCTACGCCGTTCTGCTGGGGTGTGCCAGGCGCAGTCAATTGGGATTCAATTCCCGCCTCTGATAAGTAGTCCAAGAACTCACTACTAAGGTACTCGCCTCCACGGTCAGACCGTAGAGACTTGATTGTCTTACCATGTCGCGTCTCCACAAGTGCCCTGAATTCTTGGAATTTTTCAAAAGATTCTGACTTGTGACGCATCAAATAGGCATATCCAACTTTCGAGTAGTCATCAATGAAGGTGATGAAATACTGAAAGCCGCCTTTAGCTTGAGTAGTCATTGGACCACACACATCAGAATGAACGAGCTCAAGTACTTCCTTGGCCCTATTACCCTTGACCTTAAAAGGTCTCTTAGTCATCTTGCCTTCCAAACATGATTCACAGGTTGTATAAGGTTCTATTTCTAGATCCTTAAGTAGACCTTGGTCTACCAACGCTTGAATCCTAGTAGGGTTAGCATGGCCAAGTCTAAGGTGCCATAAGTATGTTTCGTTCATTGAAACAGAAGGAGATTTTCTTTTTCGAGAAAATTTCGATGTTGAGTTAGATTCAGTTTTATGTTGCATATACTGTGTAGAAATTATAGTGTAAAGGTTGTTTTCCATGATACCACGACAGATATAAGAACCACATTTCTTGATAATGCATGAATCATCAAATGAAATCGAATACCCATCAGAAACAAGTTTAGAAACTGAAATTAAATTTCTTCTAAACGAAGGTATCAACAAAACATTGTTCAACACTAAAACTCTATCACTAGAAAAACGTAAATAAACGTCTCCCACTGCAACGGCTGCCACTCTCGTAGCATCGCCCAGCTGGATCTCGATCTCTGCTTCATTCAACTGCCTTGTTACCTGCATTAAATCAGGATCAAAGCAAACATGATTAGTAGCTCCAGTATCAACCACCCATTGCTGAGTAGATACAACTGCTAAACATGATTCAACAACGAAAGCTTGGTGCATACCTGAGCCATTGGCCTTTTTAGGACAATCCGGCTTCCAATGCCCCTTTTCGCCGCATTTGAAACACTTGCCACTTTGCTTCTTGTTCGTGTTCACCCGTTTCTTTTTGCCCTTAGCTATCTTTGGTGCTACAACATTCTGGGCTTTCTTCTTCCCCTTACCTGGCTTAGAGCCTGAGGAAGACGGCCTAGAACTCATCATAGCAGCCTTTGTCTGGACCATAAGATCCTCCGCTGACTGCAACTCAGTCAACAGTTCAGCTAGGGTGTAAGCCCTCTTGTTCATCTCGAAATTGAGCTTGAACTGCTGATAGCTAGCTGGCAAACTCTGAAGGATTATAGTTACTTGGGACTCTGGATCAATGATCCCTCCCAAAGCCTCAATTTGATTGAGGTGGCTCATCATCTCGAGGACATGGTCCCTCACAGATGTGCCCTCCTTCATAACCTTAGTCATGATGCTCCGAAAGGCTAAAGATTTAGCCGCTCGATTCTGAGTACCAAACAGGTTATTAAGATTGTTCATAATCTCAGTAGCAGTGTTCATGCCTTGATGCTGATGTTGAAGTACTGTTGACATAGAAGCCAACATGTAGCACTTCGCCATCTCATTGGCTTTACGCCACTTTCTGTATGTTTCTTTCACTGCTGCAGAAGCATTTGCAGCAGGTTCAGCTGGACATTCAGTAGTGAGCACATATTTGTACTCTTCGGCAGTGAGAACGATATCCAAGTTTTTTTTCCATACGATATAGTTATGACCTTCGAGTTTGTGTTCTTTAAGAATAGCGGAAAGAGGATTGAATGACATCTTGATTTGGATTTAGCTGAGAAAATGAATAGCTTATTGTTACAAACTATGTAAGATTCTAAAGAGTAAAAACCATTAAAACAATTTAGATTCTCACAACAGTTAAATAGAATTAAGTACGCCTCTAGGGAGGTCAAGTAAAAGATTCATATTTAACAAAATTCTGGTCACAACATCGACGAATAGTCCAGAGACCACTAAGGTGGCATGGCCGCCAAACGTTGCCTAAGCTTGTACCATTGAATGTTCACCCCAAGAATTTCGTTTCCGTATTGATACTCCTTCTAGGGAAGGTCGCACGCCACAAACAAAATTCTACAGTTATCTCACAAGTTAATTTAATCTTCTGAACTCTGCAATTTCTTAGGATTAAAGCTCCCACTAAGGTGGGTCGCGATAATATTGGAAATCACGTCTAGATAAAATTAAACTTTATTTTGAGAAGTCTAACCAATGAACTTGCTATTTCTTAGGATTAAGGCTCCCACTAAGGTGAGTCGCGTTAATATTAGAAACTGCTTCACAGATAGACTAATTCTTTGGAGACCATATACGACAGGGATCGTAATTATCGCTTAGTTATTTTAAGGTATGGTTTTTCTTTTAATTATCACTTAAGTGAATTAGGCAGAAAGTTCACTTATATTAATTTCAAATTAATAGGTAGTTCTATTAAATCCATGAAATTAAACTAAGATAATTAAATAATTTGATTAATTAATAATTAATAAATTATAAATAATTAATCAAATATTTTCTTTAATTAATATTAATCGATTATAATAATATTAATTATAATACTTATCGTTTTCCATTAGGTTTAGGAAATCTAGATATAATAGGATTTAATTGAAAAATACTTATCCATATCATCTTAAGATATATTCTAGATAAATGAAATTTATCAATATCTTATAGATAAGGATTATAATTCAAACATATATCATGATAAGTATATATTGTGGATATAATCTACATTAAATTCCAATTTATTTCTTCCATAAAAAAAATATGGAATCCTAGATTTATAGGATTTATTTGAATATCCAAATCTAATCTAACTAGGATATATCTAGATAGATATAATCTATCAAAATCCATAAGATATAGATTAAAAATTCAAACACATGTAAATCTTAATAAATGAATTTAATGATATTCCATATAATAAATTAATTTTAATTTTAGATAACAATATCCAAAATTGCTAAAAATTAATTTAAGGCGCAACATATTGTCCCAATCATTATTTACGCATGATACAATCATATTGATTTGTATATTAATTAGTTCACAGATTAGTTTATGTAACACATAAACATATCACTAATTTAAGTGAGATATGGAATCTCATTAGTCAACCCATAAACCATTATTCCACAATATCCACGTAATAAACAGTTTACTTAAACAGAAAGTAAGGCAATTTGTTTCAATTCACGTAAACAACCAAAACAGAATACGGAAATCATGCAAAGCAGTTCAGCAGCTTCCGATGCTCGCGGCAACGCTTGCGCTGCTCTCAGCCACGACATCGTGGCCAGCAGCTTCCGCCGGACCTCGAAACTGATCGCCGGTCAGCAGCCTCGGCGCTGCTCTCGCCCGAGAAAACTCGGTCAGCAGCTCCAACCACAAATCGACCCGTGTCTGCCGCAAGAGGCTGCTCTCGGCTAGAAATAATGACCATCAACTTCCTCCGTCAGCTCCGCCCGCAACAGGCTACTCTCGGCTGGAACAACATAACCAGCAGCCGTCTGCGTCAGTTAGCGATCACGGGAATCGCCGACGCTGCTCTCGGCATGTAGAACAGCCAGCAACGCCTTTCGGCTCCCACTGATCTCTCCTCCTCGTCGACCAGCCAGCCCCATAACATGGTCGAAACTAGTCGACCATCGGCGCCTGCTTCCCGTCGACAAGTCGGCGTGTGATCCGGAGCTGCCCCGCCAATCAACCGGCAGCTCCCACTGATTTCTCGTGGCATGGAGCTGCTCTCAACCATAAATGGCTAGCAGCTCCCTTTTCCTTGCGTGAATTCTGATCGGCGTATGAGATTTAGGAGTTGTTTTTAAGGCCACGAGCAGCACAAAATTACCGAATTAATTGAACACTAAACATGCATCGAAAACTATAAAACATGTTATTCATACAATCAAAGCACGTAGTAAATCAAATAATCAGAGCCTAAAAACAGGCTCTGATACCAATTGTTGGTTTTGCAGCGGAAATCTATTTAGTTTGATTGAAAAATTTACATCTAAACATGCTTTTATCTGATTGTAAACTAGAAACATGTTCATAAGCATATAATCACAGACTGTACTGAATATATGCAATTAAATGCAACATACCGTAGGAATTCAAGAGCTGAATTCAATCACCTTCTTCAATTTATCTCAACCACGGATCTTCTGATCTGCTCCCTTTTAACTCGAATCTGACCTTTGTGTGGGCAAAGCTTGTCAAATCCTCAAAAGCCGGATTCTTGGGCAACGAAATTCCCTCACCATTTGATAAGTCAAAGTAGTTTTCAATTAATATCATATGCTCAATGTTATGTCAACAATGATTAAGAAACGACAATCACCGAGACCTCGTCTTTCAGTAAATAGCCAAGAAAGACTTATCTCACTGTTTGATCCTTTCAGTGCTATACCACACCGACGTCGTTCATTTCCTTAGGTAAGGAAACTTTCGGACTGACGTCACAACCTTTCACGATAGGTAGTCAAAACCTATCTAGGTTGTGAAACAGTTTTTCTTCTGCATGAACTGACAAGTTACCTACTGTGAACGCCGCTCACAACTCGTCTACTACGCAGAAGACTTAGACTCATTTTGCTTAAACTATGTATTTAAATGGAAAACGCATTTCAACATCTCATAAATACATAAGCAAAATACATTGTAACAAAATATTATTTCTCATAAAATGGTAACAAATGGATAAAAGAGTTATTACATATACAAGCATTCGAAAGATGCTTTCAGTATACTAAACTCTAACATACACAACTCTCCCACATCAGAATAAAGTAGTTTGGTTTTGAACCTTAGAGCCTTAGGAACATCCACCCCAAAAGCTACAAGCCCATTGCCCCGTTACAAACCTCTAAAGACCCTTAGGAGCTACTCGTGAGATCTAAGTCCGAAGCATCTGTTGTCCAGCATATTGAGAGAAGTAGTCCTAACATCCCCGGTGAGGAATGAGTGACTGAGCGAATCTAGTGTTTGGCCGAGAGTTTGGGTAATCTTGACGAGCGGATACACTGGCTAGGAAGGAACAGGGGGCGGCAAAAATTCAAGGCTGCTTAAAGCCGGATTGCCCTTGACCCCAAGGGGAGGGATGGTTTAAAATATAGCTTGTTCAACGTGTTTTTACATGTTTTACTTTTTGTGTTTTTCTTTCTATGTGTGTCATTCTATTTTCGGTGTTTTTTTTCTTTGCGTCGAATTTTAGGGTGTTTGTGTGTCTTGTTTTAGTTTAGGGTCGGTCAGGGGAGTAACCAGGCTAGAATTCGACTTATTTCTTTTTGTTTGTTCCTTCACGCTTGAGGATAAACATGTGTTAAGTGTGAGCAGTTTGAAAAGTCATATTCTAGGTCTTGGTTACTGGTCAGTGTGATGTGATTAACATGCATTATTTGCAAGAAAGTTACCTAAGTGTGCAGAAAAAAGGGTACAAACCAGTAGGAGAGAGGTCAGACAATTCAGGTAGAAAGGGTGCCAGAAGGGTACAATACTGGCCAGGATGCATGCCAAAAAGGCTCAAGATGGAGAAGGAAGGATTGCTAGGAATGACCAACTACACGCGGGGGCAAAAATGACATTTCACGAGGAAAGTCAACCCTAAAAGTGAGGGCAAGCCACCCTATAAATAGAAGGTCACTTGGAGAGAGAAGAGTTAATCATTATTAGAAAACACACTTAGAACACTCTCTCGGATATCCTTAGTTCCAACAGCAGTCTAGCTTCTCCACTTCTCATACCTCGCCACAGCCATGATCACCTGAAGATTCCGGCCGCCCGTCGGAGAAAGTTCACAGCCGTTCCAGCTAGTCAGCATCGTAGCAGAAACACGGTTTCATCTCCCGTGGGAAAAACAATCTTTAATTGCTTTTCTTAGTTAAACTTAGTTGTTTCATCTTTCGAATATTTCGTAATTTTAGTTGTCTTTTGGATTCTGAAGTATTCTGATATGGATTTGCTCTTAATGAAGTTTGATTTCGTTTTTTGTTCATCTTATGGGTTGCAACATGTTCATTCTGCCTTGCTTAGACAGATCTGTAATTTTAGTGTATAGTCTGCATGTTTAAGTAAGAATTTCTTGTGATTTAGTTAGATCTAGTTGCTGTGTGAATTTCTTGTTTGTTGATCGGTTAAATTTGCAAAAGTGCATGAAATTACAGTCGAGAAGTTTGTTACGGGGTTAGTATACTGAAAAGCATGTTTCGAGCGACTTCGCATGAATAGAATCTTGCTTGTGTACGGAAAAACTCTACAATCCACTTTTGACCCTATTCAGTATCATTCGAGCAGTTTGCACGAATAGAATCAATATATTATTACATTGTGTTTGCTTGTGCGTTTATAAGATGTTTTATAAACATTTAAATGCATAAGAAGTAAACAAAGCCTACGTCTTTTGCTTAGTAGACTGGTCGTGGGTTGCGCTCACTTTAAGGTACTACAGTCGGTTCTAAGCAATGCTTTGCAAAAGAGAAGAAGAATTTCACAACCTAGATAGGCTTTGGCTACCTATCGTGAAAGGTTGCAATGTAAGTCCGATTATTTCTAAGCCTTATTGAAATAAGATGACGTTGGTGTGGTATAGCACTGAAAGGATCTAACAGCAGAACGAGTCGTTATGCTATCTACTGAAAGACGAGGTCTTGATAAATATCTATTTCTCAATCTACAGACGTTAGCATTGAGCATACGACATTGAGTATCTACTACTTTGACTTACCAAAGGTGCGGGTTTTTCGTCACCCAACGAACCAAATATATTGGGTAGTGGTGATCATTATCTAGCGGTGCTAGGATTGCTATTATGTTGAATTGTGCGCGAGGAGAGTCTCGTTTGATAATGTCCTCAAGAGGAGCTTGAACAAGGTTTTATTATTCGGAAACTGGCCAGTTGGAGTTTTATTACTCTATGAATAATAAATAAGTGTTTCTTGCTAAGTCCACTCTTGGAATTAATGAGATGTAAATTAATTAAGTCCATAGCAGACTTTAATTAATTAATGGACATTTATATCTTAAGCACAGGAAATAAATAATAAACAAAATAGAAACTCAGATTACTTGTAATTTTGGATTTGGATGGGGAGTTCAATATTACTTCTGTAGTGGCTGCTCGTAATATTCCAATAGAAGCTTGTATTAAATTATGGGTTCAATTTAATTTGTAAAAAGCTAATTGGGGGAGCCCATATTCAAAACCTTCCATAGATCCCTGACTGGACCCAATATGAACTATTATTAATAGGAGAATAAAGGAGACAGAAAAGATACAATTAATGGTCATGAAAATTTCGCCCACTCTAATTTTAGAGGGGACGAAAATATCAAAAAGATTTTCTCCTCCGTGAGATTTTCAGCTCCTCCTCCGTGAGAAATTTCTGTCTTCTTTATTCAAGTCCTAGTGTTTCGATAAGATCAGCCCACCCTGATGTCGGAATAGAGTTCGGGACACCAGTCAGAAGATCCGTGGTCTAGTCTTGAGGATCATCGTGGAGAAGGCGCGACCAATCGACGATTCTTTGGAGAATCAACGAGGTAAATTGGCTAACTCCGTAGCAAGCATGTTTTAGAGATTTTTTGTGCTAAAGCATGTTTGAAATTCAAGTTATAAGCATGATTGATAAGTCGTATTCCAGGCCTTGGTTACTGGTCAGTATGATGTGCGTAATTGATTATATCTGCAAAACAGTTGCTCAAAGTGTGCAGGATGAGTGTTCTAGCCAGTAGGTAAAGCTTCAAATACTTCAGGTGAAAAGGGCGTCAGGACGATTACGTACTGACCAGTATACATGCAAAAATGGCTCGAGATGTAGAAGAAGGATAGCTGGGACTGATCAACCACAATTAAGGGCAAAGAAGTCATCTCACCACAAAGTTTTACCCTAAAATCAAGGGTAAGCCTCCCTATAAAAGGAAGCCACATGGAGAGAGAAAGGAACTAAATTCATCATCATCATTCTTAGGTAGAATTCTCTCGGTAGTTCAGTCCTTCAGTCCAGTCCAGAGTCTCGTTCCTCGCCACAGCCATGGTCACTTGAAGATCATCAGTTCGCCGGAGTTCCATTCTCTCGTTCCAGTCAGCACGATCATAGTTAGCAGTTTCATCGCCCAGAGTGGCAAAACAATCTTTATTCGCTTTCTTAGTTAACCTTTACTCGTTTTCTTTCGTTGGACCTGCAACATTTTCAGTACTTATCATCTTTTGAAGTGTTTTGTTGAGATCCATACGTTTTATGCGACGAAGTTGTTTTTATGCATCTCTTTCTTTTCAAATATGTTTCATTCTACCTAGGTAGCTTAGATCTAGTTGTTGTAGTAATTTCTAAGTGTTGGAAGCATGATTTCATTTGGAGTTGTTCGATCTGTGATTTGTTAGTTCAGTGGCTGTTTAGATTTATTTTCTAGAAGTGTCTTAGTGTGAAATTCCAGTTTACGTGATTTCTGCCACCCTGCATGTTGACCAGTAAGCATAATTGCAGTTTTAGCGTTCGATCTATTTATTTGAAGTTTTAATTGGAGATTTGTGTTCTTGAAGTTGTTAATCTGTGTTTTTATGGTGATGAATCTGGTTTTGCTGGTCTGATTCGATTCACGTTGAAGAAGACAACATCTCCATCCAAGTTTGGGACCACTTTTGCTTTTTGACAACTTTTTACTTTTGTCCTTACCTTTCAGCTGCTACTTTTCAGATCTGCAGGCCTAGTCACCTAACTACCACTACCTTCTGATATTCTGTTTAGCCCAAAATAGAAACCTAGTACTCTTCGAATATTTTCTGTTTCACCATGTCCACGTACACGGCTGCATATCAGAATCCTCTCACGCCTACTAGCCAGTAGGATACCACCTTCAATTTCTTGCCTAGGTAGAGACTCAACCCAAGCGTGGTAGCTAACCAAACCTTTCCAAAATATCACCACAATCACTCCAACTGTCACCATCTCTGTGGGATTCGACCCCTACATTCACTATACTACCCAGTAGAAGAGGGTTGAGGAATTATTGATACCAGGTTTTAGGCTTAGCAGGGGATTGTTTCATCCTGATCAGTAGGATACACCCTTTGCTTGAACGACACCTACGCAAACCTGCTCTTTCAAATGGCGTCGTTGCCGGGGATGGATGGCGTTATTAGCTGTTATTGAGAGTGATATATTGGCGTATATACTGTTCATAATTTTTCTCTTTTCTTTTCGTTTCAGTTTATGAGCAGCAGCTCGGCTCCTGACCAGTGGAGGCCGAAGATACTTCAGCAAAGATCTATACTCGTAACCACTCGATCCGGCTTGTCGATGACTTTGTCTGACTTAGGTTCGAGTAGTGACGAGGAGCAATACACCATAGAAGGACCAATACCGGAAGAGATACCAAGGATAGAGGCAAACCCGAGAAGGATGGCCGCTCAAGGAGAAGAAGATCCTGAGATCGTGACGCTGAACGCACATACCGAGGGAGAACCACATCAAGCCATAGTTGTGACCCCAGGACAAACTGCCTGTGATGTGAAGCCTCATGTGATCACAATTCTGCCTACATACTGCGGAAAGAGTTACGAAGGGCCTTACGAGTTCCTTCATGAGTTTTGTAAGATTTGTAGGGCGCAGAGGAGGCCAGCAGGGGCAACCGAGGATGATTACAGATTGAAGGCTTTGCCATTCGTTTTGAAAGGGGAGGCAAACACCTGGTTCATGCACCTGCCCCCGACTCCATTGAGAGTTGGGCCGATTTCAAGTCAGTATTCCTAGGCGAGTTTTTCCCGTCATCCAAGACGAGCGCTCTGAAGAGGGAAATAACTAGTGTGAAGCAAGGGTACGATGAACCCTTGAGCGATTATTGGGCGAGGTATATGAGCCTTTTAGATGCATGTCCCAATCATCGCATGGCGGACATTGAGATACATCTTACTTTCTATGAGGGGATGAACATAACAACCAAGGACCTGGCCAATCCGTCGTCCGGAGGAAGCTTCACACAGCTACGGGTCAGCGAAGCAAAGAGGGTCCTAAGGAAGCTACTGAGTGCGAAGAAGGAGTATGACCATTCAATGGATGGATACAACCGGGAAAGGGTTGCAAGTGCCTCGTCTACTGACCAGGAGCAGAAGCTTGAACAGAAGATGGACTTGAAGATGGATGAGCTGAAGAAATCACTCCTGAGCGCAATCGAGAAGAATACACCGCCGATTTCCCCAGTTGGGAACTGCAAGGGTGCAGAATAGGGAAACTAAGGACCGAGCTATGATCAGCCAAACAACTTGGACAGTATGGAACAGGTTAATGCTGCCGGGTATTTTAACTCAAATGGGAATTGGATCCAGGGGAGACAACGGGACGCACCATGGAGGGATCACCCAAATTTTCGATGGGGAGAAGGGAACCAAAATCAAAACCAAGGTCAAGGTCAAAATCAACCGTGGACCAGCAAACCCGGACCACCAGTTCAACTGGTCAGGAAGGAACCAACAATCCCAAAACCAAAATCCTGTTTATGTACCACCCCACCAGATAAACTTCCAAAATTATCAAAATCAGCCGAATCAAGCACCCTAGCACCATAAGAACCAAAATCAGTTACAAAACCAAAATCAGAACCAATATCACCAGGACCAGTACAACCCTCCTGGCCAGTATAACCAGTACCCACCTAACCAGAACCAGCAAAACTTCCAAAATTCCCAGCCCAACCAAAGTTCCCAGTACAACCAGCACCAAGGCCCAAATCAGTCACAATACCCTAACAGGTCAAGGAGATCCATGGAAGACATGATGTGAGAACTGCTCGCGTCGCAGCAAGGTATCAAGGGCGAGTTGCAATCCCACAACGAAGTAGTGCAGGGGATGCAAAATGCCCAGAAGGAACATAAAGCGAACATGGATATGATGAATAAGCAGTTGGCCCAACTGGCCAATTCTATGGGTGAAATAAGAGGAAATGCAGGGAAACTCCCGTCTACAGTCCAAATACCCGAAAAGGCGAATGTGAGTAAGGTTACATTGAGGTCAGGAACTACTTATGATGGACCTCGACCGAAACAACCAAGTGGAGAGCCGAGTGGAACGAAGATAGGGGTGACACCATCTCAGTGGAAGAGCTTAAGAGATCCATGCCGCGGAAGCATGACCCATTTTTCTTGGGGGAGACGCCATGTGGAGGAGGTGAACCCGAGAGCGTACTGGTCAGGAAGGAACCCAATCAAGAGGTAGAATCCAGAACGGGGGCTCAGACCCAGAATTTGCCCAAGGAAGATTCCAAGAAGGGTGCTGAGGGACCGGTACAAGAGAAAAAGGGGGAGAGACCATTCCCTTTCCGCTTTGTTACAAAAAGAAAGAAGGAGAACCCGGTGGACTACTTGTCGATTTTTGGGAAATTGGATGTCACCATACCATTCCTCCAAGCCGTGAAGCTACCCTCACTTGGGAAGTTCATTAAGGAATTCATAGCCGGGAAAGCCCAAGAGGATAGGAAGATCATGGTAGAAGGGATCGCGTCTGCAATTGTGCAGGAGAAGCTACCGCCCAAGAGGGCCGATCCAGGTATGTTCACTCTACCCATAACTATAGGAGATGTGAAAGTCGAGCATGCAATGTGTGATCTTGGAGCTTCTATTAATGTCATGCCTTTGTCAATCTATAACCGATTGAAGGGAGTTAGATTGTCGAGCACTAGAGTGTTGATCCAACTGGCTGATAGGTCATGCATAAGTCCTGAGGGAGTTTTAGAGAATGTGTTGGTTAGAGTGCATGATTTTACCTACCCTGCGGACTTTTACGTGATCAAAATGAGTGAGTCCGAGGCTAGGGAATCTAGTGGCATATTGTTGGGAAGACCATTTTTGAGAACGGCCAAGACAATAGTAGACATGGCTGAGTGAATAATTTGCATTGATTTTCATGGGGAGAAGTTTACTTTTGATATCAATGAGGCCATGAAAAAGCCTATTGATTCTGAAAATGTATGCTATGTTGATGTAATTGACCCCTTAGTCCAAGATTTTCTTGAGACCAAACTATTGCAGGAGAAACTCCAAGCTTTAGAAGCTGCTGCATGGTATGATCTGATCAGTAGCCAAGGGTTAACCGATGAAGAGATAGAGGGAGCAATTAAGGACTTCTGCCAGAAATCGGAATTTATTGGAGCCACAGGGGCCAAGCTACCAGTCAGTACAGAGGAATCTTCAGAGTGAGAAATAGAGAAAGAAGGTGTGGCTGAGAAAAACCCTTTACCCGAAGACACGCTTCCACCCCAAGTGGAGCTGAAGAAATTGCCATCGAATTTGACGTATGCCTTCCTCGGAGAGGAGAACTCACATCCGGTGATCATCAGCAGCAGCCTTAGAAAGGAACAGGAGGCAAGGCTACTGACTGTGTTGAGTAAGAACAAGAAGGCAATTGGATGGAGCCTTACTGATTTAGTGGGGATAAGTCCCGATGTATGCATGCACCACATCAGGCTGGAAGAGGGAGCAAAGGCACATGGGATGCCCAAAGAAAGGTAAACCCCAACATGCGAGAAGAAATATTGAAGGAAATCTGAAATTGTTGTCACTAGGGATTATCTATTCAGTGCCAGATTGTGAGTGGGTCAGCCCGATCCACATGGTCCCAAAGAAGTCGGGAATCCAAGTCGTTCAAAATGAGAGGAATGAGCTGATCCCAACCAGGCTGGTCACGAGTTGGCGAATGTGCATCGATTACCGTAAGCTGAATAATGTGACCAGGAAGAACCATTTTCCCTTGCCTTTCATCGACCAAATGTTGGAGAGATTAGCTGGGAAGAAGTACTTCTGTTTTCTAGATGGGTACAACGGATACTTCCAAATTTACGTAGATCCTGAAGACCAGGATAAGACCACCTTCACTTGCCCATTCGGAACCTATGCATACAGGCGCATGCCTTTCGGCTTATATAACACTCCAGGTACGTTTCAACGATGTATGATGAGCATATTCTCTGATCTGATTGAGGATTGTATAGAGATATTCATGGATGACTTCACGGTCTACGGAGACTCTTTCGACTCATGCCTTCATCATTTGGACGTAGTTCTAGAAAGGTGTCAAGCAAAAAGTCTGGTTTTGAATTTTGAGAAGTGGCATTTTATGGTCACCGAAGGGAAAGTTTTAGGACACGTGGTCTCAGAAAGAGGTATCCAGGTGGATCGAGCCAAGGTGGATGTTATATCCAAATTACCATTCCCTACTGATCAGAAGGGAATAAGGGGTTTTCTGGAGCACGCCGGATTTTATCAAAGATTTATCAAGGATTTCTCCAAGATCGCCCAACCCCTTACCCGACTTCTTCATAATGAAGTGGAGTTCGTTTTTGATGAGCAATGCAAGGCCGCTTTCAACCTTCTCAAGGAAAAGCTGATATCCGCACCTATCATACGGGCTCCTGACTGGGACTACCCTTTCGAAGTAATGTGCAATGCCAGCGATTATGCAGTGGGAGCCGTACTGGGTCAGAAGATCTATGGGAAGAGGTACGTAATTTTTTATGCCTCTAAGACTCTGAATCAAGCCCAGCAGAATTACGATACCACTGAAAAAGAGATGCTGGCAGTGGTGTATTCTTTCGAGATGTTCCGGCCATATTTGTTGGGATCCAAGGTCATCGTTTATACTGACCACGCAGCGATTAAGTATCTGATTGCCAAGAAGGAATCCAAACCCCGTTTGATGCGATGGGTCCTCTTGTTACAAGAATTTGATTGGGTGGTGGAAGATAAGAGAGGAGTCGAGAACAAGGTGGCGGACCATTTGAGTAGAATAGTGCAAGATGGAAGCAGCGAAGAGGTGCACAACAAGTTTCCAGAGGAGCATTTATGCGAGGTAATTTTTTAGGTCAAGAAGATTGACTGGGAAGGAGTGATGAAGCTTACTGGCCAGTATGATACAGGAAAAGGAAAGGAGAAGGTAGGGCAAGAACCATGGTATGCAGACTTAGCCAACTACCTGGTGACTGGAGAACTTCCAGAAATGCCGAGTATTACTAAGGCCCAAAGAATGAAGATCAAGAGTGAGGCAAAATACTATTTTTGGGACGACCCCTATCTGTGGAGAGTGGGATCCGATCAAGTGATAAGGAGGTGCGTTCCTGACTGGGAGCAAAGAGACGTTCTGATCCATTGCCACTCGTTAGCATGTGGAGGACATTTCGGATCCAAGAAGACGACAAGAAAGATTTTGGATAGCGGCTTCTATTGGCCAACCCTCAACAAAGATGCGTACGAGTTCTGCAGAAGTTGTGAGCGCTGTCAACTGACCGGTGGGATATCTGCGAAAGACGAGATGCCCCAGGTTTCGGTAATTGTATGTGAATTGTTCGACATTTGGGGAATGGACTTCATGGGTCCGTTTCGTTCATCCTATGGCAATTTGTATATCTTAGTCGCGGTGGATTACATCTCTAAATGGATAGAAGCCAAGGCCACGAGCACTTGTGAAGCAAAGGAGGTGGCCAAGTTCTTAAAGAGTCATATCTTCAGCCGGTTCGGAGTTCCGAGGGCGATCATATCTGATCAAGGTACACACTTCTGTAATCGCACGATTGAGGCCTTAATGAGAAAATACGGTGTGCACCACAGACTTTCGAGTCCCTACCATCCGCAAGCTAACGGTCAGGCGGAGATTTCTAACCGCGAGATCAAGAAGGTTCTGGAGAAAACTGTAAATCCTTCTAGGAAGGATTGGAGTGTGAGGTTAGAAGATGCTCTCTGGGCATACCGAACAGCCTACAAGACCCCCATAGGGATGTCCCCGTATCGGATCGTTTTTGGGAAGATGTGCCATTTACCGGTTGGAATTGAACACCGGGCATACTGGGCAGTACAGAAAGTGAATATGGATGCTACAGCCTATGAAGAGGAAAGGAAGCTGCAGCTTCAGGAGCTTGAGGAACTTAGATTGGAGTCGTTCGATTCCGCCATGTGGTACAAGGAGCGAACTAAATTGTGGCATGATAGAAATCTGAGAACCAAGGAGCTCCATGTAGGCCAGAAAGTACTACTCTTCCAGTCAAGGTTGAAGCTCATGCCTGGGAAACTCAAATCGAAGTGGACAGGGCCTTATGTCATCAACTCACTCTGTTCCAATGGAGCAGTAGAAATTTCAGGGAGTCTTCCTAACTCTGAACCTTTTATTGTGAATGGGCATAGGCTCAAGGTATTTAGAGACAACAGTGATGTGGCTGTAGTGGATGAAATTCCACTACAACCACGTACCTTGGCCGCATACTGACCAGTAGGATAGGAATTTAGAATTCCACTGGACCAATTCTTTTGAAAGTTCCACACTTACTGGCCAAGTAGAATTCTAAATTGCCTAAGAGAAATGTAAATATTGTAAATATTTGGTAGTTAATTAATTTGAACCTTTGCATGCTAGTTAGTTTTAAGAAAAAAAGAAAAAAAATAAAAAAAAAACCAAAAATATTTTTCGGACCTCAAATATTAATTGGGAGTTCGTACTGACCATCAGAATACCATTTTAGTGAAACTCCTATTTTATTTAAGTGTCCTTTTTACTTTATTTCTAATCTAGGAAATATAGGGGGAAATCATTAAGGGACGAGTTTGAATTTGTGGACTTTCTGCAGCTTTTGCAGGGTGGCAGCGGCTGGAGGGGGCGTGTGAGTAGAGATAGTGGACACGCCGACCAATCAGGAGTCAGTATTCTCAACCGTCTCTCTTTTGAAACGACGCGACCGGACACCTCCCATAACCGGTTACAATTATCTACAACTGCACGCTCTCTCCCAAATAACCGTACCGTCTCACCCATTTTTCCTCACAAACCCTCATTTACATTTTCTCTCCAAGAATTTCTTTCCCATCTCCACCAGTTCCAAACCCTACTTTGCACCACTAAAGTCGCCATTATTCGACTATGGGTAAGAAGGCTTACGCAAAGAAAATCAAACCCCACCGGGGAGAAGTCACAGCAACACAACAGCCGCGGGAAGAACAGCCGCCGAGCCCACAACCACAACCGCAACCGCAACGTTCGGAGTCGACTCCTCAAGCACCAACAATGGTCTCCTTGGAAGCAATGGCGGCGTTTCTTCGACAGCAGGACCCCAATAGGGATTGGTCCGCAGCGCTGGCCGGTTTGGGTCAAATCGGGGGACAAGAGAAAGTACTCGGAGAAAATCCTTCGGAACCGATTGTGCCATCTACAGCAACACTCCCCGCCCCCATTGCGACTTCCTCCGGAATTCCACCAGAAAGAGAAGCTCCATCGACTACCCCACCACCTAAGTCCTCGGAACCCTCAGAAACTCCACAACACAGTGATTCAATGGAGATTGACCCCATCTCAGCTCATTACGATTCCGACTCAGAAGAACGCGAAGCGAGGAAAGGTCAGGAACAGGGGAGCCTACCGGGAGCAGTTGAGTCAGAGAAAACGCTGACGGTGGGAGTCGTTCCCCGAAAAGTGGCGAGGGAGGAGATAGATCTGAACGAATCAGCCAAGAAGCAGGGCCTAATGACCGATGAGGAATTTCAGGCTATTTTAGATGATGTCAATCGGATGGAAGATGACACTGCCGTGGTGGCTGAGGGGCTAGACCTCGCATCACGAGCAGTAGGAGAAAGTGAAGAAGCCGAAGAAGGAAACCGCTCGGAAAGCCAAGCTAGGGAAGAAGAGATTATGCCGAAATCATCCCAGCCAGAAGCAGAGGGGGGTGATACACTTGTTGAAGCACAGGAAACGAAAGCAAAAGAAACAGAAGCGAGACCAGAAGTACCCAACCCAGTGGCACCTCCAGTAGTAAAGCCCAAGCATGTTCTTGGTGTTTTGGCTCTGATTATTTGGATTTAAATTTCGCGAAATTCATGTATGCATGTATTATTTGATTTCGAAGCATGTTCTTGTTGTTTTGTTTAATTTATTATGCATGATGAACTCAAGAACTATCGAATCAAAGAGCTTGAATTACTCGATCGTACGATCCGTCGGTGCTCACGCCGAGAAGGATCGCACCACGCGTAATCGAGGTAGGGATGTCGAGACAGTGGGATCCGGGGAGCCACGATCATGGGGTGACGCGCAGACAAGCGAGGGCTCACGCGCGCCGCCGAGACACCAGGCACACCCGCTTCGAGATCTACGCATGAAGCTGGCGAGGTGCGGTGATTCGTCCGAGAACCACCGAGACACCAGGCGCCGAGAGCTCCAACCCTAGGCGGAACGACCGAGACGGGTGATCGGAGCTGGACGAGAGCAGGCGCGCCTCCATGCGCGCCGCTGGCCGAGAGCTCGCACCACCCGATGGCTCGGATGGCCGAGACGGGCATCAAGACGCTGGCCGAGAGGCGCGCGCCGCCGCGTGCGCGCCTGGCCAAGAAGCGTCGACACTCATCGGAACACGACTCCGAGACGGGCGCTCGCCGCTGGCCGAGAGGAGCCGTGCCTACGCGCACACTCCTGGCCGAGACGCTGGCGACTCCCGACGAGCCGCTGGCTGAGACGCTGGCGCGCCACCTGCGCGCCAGTGGCCGAGACGCCGTGTGCGTCATATTCCGACGAAGAACTCGTCGAATTTTCGTCGTTCATCGTTCGTGCGAACCTCGTACGATGAGATAACGATGATGGATTATTTTAATGATTATTTAATTATTTTATTAAAAGATATCATTAAAATATTATTATTTAGTGAAAATAAAATCTTTGGGAAGATTTCCCTAGATTCTTGGATTTTATTTTGGAAAATATTCAAGATGAATTTGGAAATAAGATTTGAATATATCTTTTATGGATTTTATGTATTATATAAGATTTGATTTAATATTAAATCATGGATTAATTACATTATTTCCTTATTCATTGGATTTATATGGATTTTATTCCTAGATGAATCCTAGTTATATTTGGAAAATAATAATCTAATTTTTTTATCTATATCTTGTGGATCTATATGGATTTATTCCTAGACAAATCCTAGTTGGATTTAGATAATGATAATATTATTTTATTCTTATCATATGAATTTATATAAATTTATTCATAGATAAATTCTAGATGGATTTGGATAGTGATAATATAATATTTTATTCTTATCTTATTGATTTATATGGATTTTTTCCTAGATAAATCTCAGATAGATTTGAATAATTATAATATAATGTTATCTTATTCTATGGATTTGTATGGATTCACTCCAAGATAAATCCTAGATGAATTATGATAAAGATTTATATTAATTTATTTTATCCTATAGGTTTGAATAGATTTAATTCTATTAAGAAAAATCTTAGATGGATTAAAATAAATATTAATCCAAGTTATCCTTACCTTTTGGATTTATATCCTATATAGATAAGGATAAAGATAATATATAAGAAAATCCTTATTTAATTGGATGATATATTCTAAGTAATGTATGATATATTCTAGATGTCTATTCTAAATAGAATTAAGATTTGTATAAATCTTGATTGATTGGATTTCATTTATCGTATGGATTTTGATGGAATCGTTTCTATCTAGTAATATCCTAGAACGATTTAAATAATGATAATCAAGTGTCAAGGTTATCTTGAATTGAAGGATTTGATTTTATCGTAATAAAATCTAGAATGATCCTAATTGGATTTAGATAGTTAACACTATCTTGATAAATCCTAAATGAATTTGGATAATCATTATCCAAGATAAAATTTAATTATTTAATTAATTCTCCCTTGACTAGATTAAATAATTGTCGTTAATTATCCAGTGTGTTTAAATGCCATGCATTAAATGGAATTATCTTTTTATTTGGTGTTTATCTATTTTAAGTGGATTATATGTCTTATCTACTTATGTGATAATTATGCCAAAACCATATAAAATCTATAAGCGATAATTACAACAAGTGCGTTGTATATGGTCTCCATCAATTGGTCTGCAATTTATGAAGCTTTTTTTCTAATATTATCGCCACCTGCTCTGTGGGGACAATAATCCTAAGAAATAGCGAGTTCATGAGGGCGGATTTCTCAAAAATAAAAAGTATGAACTAGAATGTGGTTTCCAATATTATCGCCACCTGCTCTGTGGGGACAATAATCCTAAGAAACTGCGAGATTCAGAAGTTCACACAGGATTTATGAGATAGCTTGATCTTGTTAGCAGCACATGAGCATTGTTATGGGAGTGTGTTGTAGAAATGAGACTTTGTAATGCTAAATTCGGTGGTCTTGCTTAGGCAACATTAGGCGGCCATGCCACTCTGTGGTCTCTGGACTATTCGTCGGTGTTGTGACCAGTAAAATTGTAAGATTTTAATGCGTATTGACTTCCTCTGGAGGATACAAAATTTTAATTTTACAGTTGCAAGATACATAATTGTTTTGTGGTTATTTGCGATTATGTATTGAGCATAAGTATGTGATAATAAGTTTATATGCCAAATCTTCATTATGTCATTCATATTTTGTCTGCGATCCTTAAAGAAATGAACTCAAATGCCAAAATTATGTAGACTGGAAATTAAAATGGATAAGATTCTCATCGCTAAAACTTGGAGTTTATACTCAATGATTCATGTCCTCCATTTCCCCGACATAATTCCACGAAGATTGTTCGAGAATGCTTTTTGCATGTACTTGACAAGTTCTTTAAGGAATAAGGTCAAGCTATTTTCTATTAAGTAGCACGACAAGTCTTGGTTAGTGACGATGAAAGATGGATATCAATAGAATCTGTCAAGATGATTCGATTGGAATATTCTAAAGGGATAGAATATTTTGAGGAATCTTTTGATCACTCAAATAGTTTCTGACTCAAGTCATTGCCTAGAGTAATAAGAAATGACTAAAAGAAGGTTTAACCGAAAAGTAGAAAACCTTCAGAATATTAGTCGTTATATTACTGTTAGAGGAAAGTAACATGACAGATGACGAATTCGTATAGGCTACATTTTTCCTAAGTCCTAGTTCATTTGAACAAAAGACTAGATATGGAAATGAGAGAGCCTGAATTGTCATCAAAATTTGTTTAAAGCGAGTGAAGATGTTTTATAAGTTGGATTGACCTCTTTTAAAGAAGGAAAATGGCTTACATGACAATGCAACTTCTAAGTAAGAGATCATGATCCAGTTAGGTTTTTGTTGCAGTGGGAGCTGTTAATGTTCAATTATTGTTTTATGGTCGATGTTTAAGGTATCATAGTATTGAAACAATATAGATACAACAAGATTGAGTATTAAACAACACATCAACTTCTTCAACAATGAATGATAAGTATTTATGACTCATAGTCTTAAGGCCAAGAAAATACTTAGTTATTGTTCAAACTGATCTAGACTATCAAGATTTTAACAATTTGTTAAATAGCTTGAACGTCGATAATGTCTATTCGATGCACTATGAGTTAGAATCATTTGATTCAGAATACTTATAGAAGTGCAACGTAGAAAGACTAGCAAGTCTCAATGGTTTACACCAATAAGGAGACGAGCAAAGCGTTATGATCAGTAGTGGGAGTCTAATCTCCATTAACGAATCCAAGCATTCTTTCAAAGAATGGGATAGTTATGTAAGAAGGAATCGAAGTCTTTCTAAGACAAGTTTGATCAAGTGATGAGTTGTACTCATGAAAATCTTATCAGTGATGGGATAAGCGTTAGATATAATGAGATACACCTTAAAGAAACTACCATCATCAGTACCTTCTACAAAACACGAGTTGTGGACTAGAGCGACTCTAGTCTAGCACATCTCAAGGTGTAATGTTGTTCCAACGCATGTTGGAAAGGTATCCAAGTAATTGGAGTTGAGTACTGATGTATGTTTTAAGGTTTCCCCAAATGATGTAAGATTACAAGTTCTGTAATCTTCAAAGATATAATTCTTGTATGAAGATCAAGAAAGGAACTAACAGCCTAACAGCGTGATAACTCTCAGGACAGAGAGATATCGAATTTTCCACGTTACTAATGACTCATACCATTAGAAATTTTGCACTAATAAAATCAAATTCAGAACCTAAGATTGTAAGAACCATGTCGTAGTGGGAGCGTTCCTAAGGAACATAACAAGTTCATGGGTCTAAGAGTGTCGTAAGAATCAGTCTTAGATTAACTTGAACATAATCCTTTTAACTACAATGTGGAATTGGTTCATTTGGATATTCGTCCTTGAAAAGGTGATAGATTCCAAACTACAATCTTAGATAGACAACATGTTTTACAAGACTTGCAATACTACCTACAGGTTGTGTTAGTCAGTGGGAGCTAGTACATTTGCAAGTGTAAATGTGGATCTCAAATGGCTAGATAATGACAATGGGCTATGCCCAAAGAGAAATTTCATCTTCTCGCTGTCGTTGTGCCAAGATTTGTTCGATCCTACTGTCTATCAGCACTTACATAATTAGAATGTATGTATTATGATTGTCAAGACATCTTTCTATTAATAGAAGTATTGAGGAAATCATCTACATGGAACATCCTAATAGGTATGTAATAAAGGGCAAGAAACACATGATTGGAAGCTTATAAAGACCTTTGTGGTCTTAGGCATGCATCTAAATCAGAGTATGTGTTTTAGCGAGATTGTCAAATCTTTCGAATTTAACATGTGCCCTTAAATGTGTTGTGAGGACAAGGAAGTTGAAAGTGCATTAAATATGGTATTATTGGTACTCTACGATGATGAAATCTATAAAAGTTGCAACCAACTAAGATTGGCAACTAGCGTAGGAAACTGGTTGCCTACCCAGTTTAAGATAAAGGATTTAAGAGAAATTAATTACATTCTAAGCATCTAATTCTTTGAGATTGCTAGAATGAATGTTGAGATTCTCTTAGGAATCTTATATCTATACATTGCTTGGAACATTTTAGCATTAGAATTTCCATGAAAAGGTTTTTACCATTCAAGATGGAATTGTCTTGTCTCTAGTCAAGTGTCGTTTAACACTTAGTGAGAACAAGAATTATGAGACTGGTTCTGTAGATAGATGTCTCATGTATGCTATGATGTGTACTAAGTTTGATATTAGTTGTGCTTTTGCATAGCAAGTATATATCATATTAACCATGGCAAAGGACTTTGATTGAGGTAATGGATATACCATAGTACTTGAGAAAGACTAATCGCTATATTCTAGTTTACCAGTCATTCATGTAATGTCCTTGGGGTTACACTGACTAAGTCTTATGACTAATCAGTGATCGAGTAAGTCATCCTCATTATATGTGTTTACATTAGGAGTATACTCCTAGAAGCTTTGATCGTAAGTTTGAGTATGCCTATGAGTATTTTACTCTAGCAAAGGCTAACTCAAGGGAACACGAGATCATAAGCTAAGCAATCACATAGAGAGATGAAATTAATTAAAGATCAAGTACGCAACAAAGACATAGTGATGGAAAAGATATTATCAGAGAACAACCAAGCAGATTTTTCACATAAATTGCCTTTGTGGCATTATGTTTCAAACATTATGTGAAATGAATGGTAGTTCGATATATCTAGCTCCAAGACCTGCTTTGTGTATAAGTGGGAGAGTTTTTGGTAGTGGGTATACTCGAAAGCATGTTTTGAGTATAAGTGGGAGATTGTTAGGGGGTTAGTATACTGAAAAGCATGTTTCGAGCGACTTCGCACGAATAGAATCTTGCTTGTGTACGGAAAAACTCTACAATCCACTTTTGACCCGATTCAGTATCATTCGAGCAGTTTGCACGAATAGAATCAATATATTATTACATTGTGTTTGCTTGTGCGTTTATAAGATGTTTTATTAACATTTAAATGCATAAGAAATAAACAAAGCCTACGTCTTTTGCTTAGTAGACTGGTCGTGGGCTGCGCTCACTTTAAGGTACTACAGTCGGTTCTAAGCAATGCTTTGCAAAAGAGAAGAAGAATTTCACAACCTAGATAGGCTTTGGCTACCTATCGTGAAAGGTTGCAATGTCAGTCGGATTATTTCTAAGCCTTATTGAAATAAGATGACGTTGGTGTGGTATAGCACTGAAAGGATATAACAGCAAAACGAGTTATGCTATCTACTGAAAGACGAGGTCTTGATAAATATCTATTTCTTAATCTACATACGTTAGCATTGAGCATACGACATTGAGTATCCTACTACTATGACTTACCAACGAACCAGGTATATTGGGTAGTGGTGATTATTATCTAGCGGTGCTAGGATTGCTATTATGTTGAATCGTGCCCGAGGAGAGTCTCGTTTGATAATGTCCTCAAGAGGAGCTTGAACAAAATTTTATTATTCGGAAACTGGCCAGTTGGAGTTTTATTACTCTATGAATAATAAATAAGTGTTTCTTGCTAAGTCCACTCTTGGAATTAATGAGATGTTAATTAATTAAGTCCATAGCAGACTTTATTTAATTAATGAACCTTTATATCTTAAGCACGAGAAATAAATAATAAACAAAATGGAAACTCGGATTACTTGTAATTTCGGATTTGGATGGGGAGTTCAATATTACTTCTGTAGTGGCTGCTCGTAATATTCCAATATAAGCTTGTATTAAATTGTGGGTTCAATTTAATTAGTAAAAAGCTAATTGGGGGAGCCCATATCCAAAACTTTCCATAGATCCCTAATTTTGCCCAATATGAACTATTATAAATAGGAGAATAAAGAAGACAGAAAAGATACAATTAATGGTCATGAAAATTTCGCCCACTTTAATTTTAGAGGGGACGAAAATTTCAAAAAGATTTTCTCCTCCGTGAGATTTCAGCTCATCTTTCGTGAGAAATTTCTGTCTTCTTTATTCAAGTCCTAGTGTTTCGATAAGATCAGCCCACCCAGATGTCGGAATAGAGTTCGGGACACTAGTCAGAAGATCTGTGGTCTAGTATTGAGGATCATCGTGGAGAAGGCGCGAGCAATCGACGATTCTTTGGAGAATCAACGAGGTAAATTGGCTAACTCCGTAGCAAGCATGTTTTAGGGATATTTTGTGCTAAAGCATGTTTAAAATTCAAGTTATAAGCATAATACATGTGATAATTACGCGAATAGAATTTGTCTAAATAATCTGCAAAATAAACCTTGCATGTTTGTTGGTTAGCGTGAGTAAGATCTGCAATTTGATCTTTGATTTTGGAATTTAATTTTAGTTTAAGGTTGTTGCATAATTTCTGTGAATCTTTAATGGAATTGATGAAGTTGCTGAGATTTAGTGTTACTTGGTGGTGAAGAGAGTGTCCTTTTCTGCTTCTTGGACCACTTTTCACATTTTAGTTGCTTTTGCTTTTTGTCATTTACCTTTACAGAGATCCTACACACCTGACAGTGGCAGTCCTGCACCGGCAAATATCTCATATTATTATGTTTACCCATTTATAGTAACATTCCACTTTCCACATGTCCCTGAAACACTTTGTCCCACATATTCACGTACACAGCCACATGCCGACAATTGTCACGCCCATTGGTCAGTAGCGTAGATTTCTTAAATTCCCTGCCTAGATAAAAACTCAACTCAAGCGTAGTAGCAAACCAACCTTCCAGATTATCACCGCAATCGCTCTGACGTATCCATCTCTGTGGGATTCGACCCTTACATCCACTATACTAGCCAGTAGAAGTGGGTTGAGGAATTTTTGTTGATACCAGGTTTAGGTTGTCATGACAACGACTCAACTAGGTTGGGATATCCTCCTGATCAGTTGACCACACCATTACCCTAGAAAAACCTACTCTTTCAATAACTCATCATCGGTCGGACCATGTTTAACAAGGTCCTATTCCTTTTTTCAGCTACGCCATTCTGCTGGGGTGTGTCCGGCGCAGTCAATTGGGATTCAATTCCCTTTACTGACAAATAGTCCAAAAGCTCGGCACTTAGGTATTCGCATCTGCGATCGGATCGCAAGCTCTTGATACGTTTTCCATGATGTGTCTCCGCATAAGCCTTGAATTCTTTGAACTTGTCATAAGATTTAGACTTGAAACGCATCAAATAAATGTGTCCGACTTTCGAATAATCATCAATAAAAGTGATGAAATATCGATAGCCACCTCTTGCCTCGGTTGACATTGGTCCACACACGTCAGTATGAACGAGCTGTAGTACTTCCTTGGCCCTATTACCTTTCACCCTAAAAGGTCTCTTAGTCATCTTGCCTTCTAAGCAGGATTCGCACGTTGAGAACGACTCCTTCTCTAGACCTTTAATAAGGTCTTGGTCCACAAGAGAATGGATCTTTCTTTCGTTGGCATGACCAAGTCTAAGGTGCCATAAGTACGTTTCGTTCGTTGAACTTGAAGGTTCTTTCCTTTTCCTTAAAATTTTTGATGTTGTATTGAGTTCTGATTTGCGATATTAAATTGTGTAGATGTGATTGTGTACAGATTGTTTTCCATTATACCATGACAGATATAAGAACCATTTTTCTTAATAACTCAATTGTCATTAAAAGAAATCGAATATCCATAAAAAACTAATTTAGAAATTGAAATTAAATTTCTTTTAAAAGTAGGTATCAACAAAACATTCTTCAAAATCAAAAATATATCACTACTAAAACGCAAATAAACATATCCCACTGCAACGACTACCACTTTTGTAGCATCGCCCAACTGGACCTCGATCTCACGATCATATAGTCGCCTTGTCACCTGCATTAAGTCAGGATCAAAACAAATATGATCAGTAGCTCCTGTGTCAATAAACCAAGTATTAGTAGACGCCAAAGCCAAACATGACTCCACCACTAGAGCTTAGTGTATACTTGTAGCCTTGCCCTTTCTAGGACAATCTAGCTTCCAATGCCCCTTTTCTCCACACTTGAAGCACTTACCAGTTTGCTTCTTGTTTACCTTCCTTTTCTTCTTTCCCTTAGTATCCTTAGCGGCAACCTGGTTCGTCACTTTCTTCTTTCCTACGCCAGTCCTAGGGCCAGAGGAATGATGTGTCGAACTAACCATCGCCGCCTTAGCTTGGACCATGAGATTCTCCACCAACTGAAGTTCAGTCAACAATTCAGCCAAGGTGGAGTTCCTTTTGTTCATCTCAAAGTTGAGCTTGAACTGCTAAAAGCTAGGGGGTAGACTTTGAAGGATTATAGTAACTTGGGACCCGGGATCGATCGTCCCTCCCAAAACCTCAATTTGATTGAGGTGGCTCATCATCTCGAGAACATAATCCCGCACAGAAGAGCCTTCCTTCATAGTCTTCGCCATGATACTCCGAAAGGCTTGAGACTTAGCCGTTCGATTCTGAGTACCAAAAAGATTTATGAGATTTTACATAATCTTGGCGGCAGTTGCCATGGCGGCATACTGATGTCTAAGCACTATTGACATGGAGGCCAACATATATCACTTAGCCATCTCATTCACCTTACATCACCGTTTATGCGCATCTCGGACTACCTGCGCGGCATTAGCCGCCGGCGTAGGAGGTCGTGGAGCAGTGAGCACAAACTTGTACTCATCGGCTGTGAGAACGATGTCCAAATTTTGTTTCCATTCTATGTAATTTTGACCATCGAATTTGTTTTCTTTAAGAGTTACAGAAAGAGGGTTGAATGACATTTTGACGATTTAGGTTGCACTGCAAAACAGAACATTTACTATTTGTCATAAGCTTATGTAATGAAATTGAAGAGATTAACCATATAACTTTTCAAAATCTTACAACTGTAGAATTAAAATTTTGTATCCTCAAGCAGAGGTCAATACGCATTAAAATTTTAGCATTTTTACTGGTCACAACACCGATGAATAGTCCAGAGACCGCAGCATGCATGGCCGCCAAATGTTGCTTAAGCACGACCATTAGATTTAGCATTAAAAATCTTGTTTCTACAACACACTCCCATAACAATGCTCATGTGTTGATAACTAGACAAAATTATCTCATAAATTCTGATTGGACTTCTGAAACTTGTAATTTCTTAGGATTATTGTCCCCACAGCATGGGTGGCGATAATATTGGAAACTACTTTCTAGTCCATACTATTTATAATTGACAAGTCCACCTATACGGACTTGCTATTTCTTAGGACTATTATACCCACAGCATGGGTGGGGATAATATTCAGAAAATGGATTCATAAGTTGTGGACCAATCGATGTAGACCATATACAAAAAGTGGCTTCGTAATTAGTGCTTGGATATTTTAGTTATGGTTTTTCATTAATTATCCTTAGCCTTAAGACAGAAAAGGCTTAATTAAATTATGTTGGTATTTAATTGACTGGATAATTAATGCTTTTTATAATTTATTAATATCTTATTTAAGGATGTTGTATTAATTTACTAAAGTTCAATTCTTATTCATATCTTCTATAAGATTTATCTAAAATAAATTAAATTATTTATATCTTGTACTAACATGAATAATTAAACTTAAATTAATCCATTGTTCAAGATTGGGAAGAGAATAATTATATTATTTAATGAATTCCTACATATCTATCCTTATTAGGATTTTAGATATATAATAATTAGGAAACTATTAAATTAGCTAGCAGCGCACCATGCGTGCGCCTGCTCTCGGCCGATAGCTCGAAGGCACGTCGGGCGGCGCCTGCTCTCACCCAGGAGCACGCACGGTGGCGCGTCTTCTCTCGGCCAACGAGGCACTGCATGTCTCGGCACCCGGAGACCCGATGCTCCCACTGCTCCGGTCCACATCGCGCAATGAGGCACGTCTGGCTCGCGACGTCCTGCAGGTTCTTGGTCGAACCGCCAGCCGCGAGGCCGCTCCCTCGTCGCCCAGTTACGGGAATCACCTTACGCTTGCGGTCTCGGTCGGCGGCGAGCACGAGCCCTCGCTCGTCTATGCGTCGCCCCGTGATTGCCGCCCCATGCTCCCACTGATTCGATATCCCTACTTCGGGTGCACGTCGCGCGGTCCGTCTCGGGGCAAGCGCCGACGGTTCGCATGTCTCGCGTGCTTGAATAATTCAAGTTCTTTGATTCAATTGTTATTGAGTTCAACATGCATAAAATAATAACACCAAGAACATGCTTCGCAATCAAATAATACATGCATACATGAATTTCGTGAAATTTAAATCCAAATAATCAGAGCCAAAACCTGGCTCTAATACCAATTGAAGGGGTTGGCAGCGGAAGCATACATAAATTAATTACATAATAATTCTGATCTATTTAGCATATTATTTAGACAAATTCTATTCGCGCAATTATCACATGCATCATGCTTATAACTTCAATTAAATCATGCTTTACGTATAATTGAAACCTAAAACATGCTTCTACGGATTAGCCAATTTACCTTGAGGATTCTCCAAAGAATCGAAGATAGCTAGCGTCTTCTCCACATGAAGATTGATAGGGCTCATTCCAAGCATGGTTTTATAGGGGTTTATTACACTAACAATGGTGATAATGTGCGGAAAAATGGTGAATTTAAGTGTGCATGAGCTAAAAAGTGTTGAAGCGGCAGAATGCGGGAACAACTTGATCAACTCGGAAAAAGAGCGAAAAATGGCCAACTCTAAAGACAAATTGATCAGTTGGAGACAAGCGGAGCAATGGAGCCTGGCTAAGCTAGCTGAGTTGATCAAGAGGAGCTCACCGACCGCACGAAGATATGAGATAGCTGAGTTGATCAAGAGGAGCTCACTGACTGCAAGAAGATATGAGATAGCTGAGTTGATCAAGAGGAGCTCAGCACACAAAGATATGAGATAGCTGAGTGATCAAGAGGAGCTCAGCACACAAATATATGAGATAGCTGAGTTGATCAAGAGAAGCTCACCACACAAAGACTTGAGATGACTGAGTTGATCAAGAGGATCTCACCACATGAAGACATGAGATGACTGAGTTGATCAAGTGGAGTTCACCACATGAGATGAACAAGTTGATCAAGAGGAGCTCACCACATGGAGACGTATCTGCTAGATCAAGTAGATGGTGCAAACTGACCGAACAGATTCAGATTACTGCAAGGGTAAATGTTCAAATCGGACGAGAAGTGTCCTTAGGATTGAAGTTGAAGCTGCTACATAAATAGAAGTTTTCGACAATGAAGAGGCGGCGCTTAACGCTACCGTAGTTTAGGTAGAAAGCTCTAATAGGCGCTTAACGCCACCTTCTCTTAGCTTAGTTTAGTATAGTTACTACTTTCTTAGCTTAGCTCTGTAGTTTCGACGGAGGAATTGACAACTCCGACGTCAGATTTACTTTTTATTTCATGTTTTCAAGACTTTAGTGTAGATTTACAGTGTGTTGGCCGTTTCAACGGTGGAATTGACTCCTTCATCTTAGAAGCTCCTTCACACCTTGCTTTCTAGTTAGATTTAATGGTTTCGCCAGAGGAATTGACGACTCCGACGTTGGATCTCTACTTATTTCCAGTTTTATGAAGCTTTGGTTTATTTTCATGTTGATGATGTTATTTACTCATGTTTCTTGGATGCTTTTCGCAATTGATGGCTTAGATGTTGAGATCTAGTTGTTGTATATGATTTGCTCTCTTGTTTTGCTCTAGTTTAGAAGTAAATTGTTTTCCGAATCTTGCTTATTTTCTCCCTTAAGCTGCAAATCCATTACTCTTGTTTCTGAAATGATTTCAAGCAAATGTTTGTTTCAAGTTGCCCTTAGTTCAGGAATTTTCAATGTCAAGTCTCTGTCTCCATGTCATTATTTTCTCTTGAAGGTTTCAAAACTCTCTTCCTTGCTCCATTAGTTTAGCTTAAGCTCCCAATCTCTGTTATCATGCTTTAAAGTTCAAGTTTCCCACCCTAGTGTTTAGGTCCATGTTCAAGTGCTTAAGGCTTGGTGGCTAACACCAACGCTGTGTCATAGAATCAATCTCAAGTAGGTCCCTAGTTTCTATGGTTCGACCCCCTCTTTCCGCTTATACTTAGTAATATTTGTTGCAAAAGTGGGAAACTATAAATCTTGTTGAAAGGAGGGACACGTGCACACAACATACGTTCAAAACCCCTCTCTTGAAAGATCTTGAGTACTAAACCACGGATCTTCTGACTAGTTCCCAGACTGTATGATAATATCAGTGTGGGCTGATCTCACCAGAATACTAGGACTTAAATAAACAAGACAGAAATTCTATCTTACGGAGGAGAGCAGAAAGAAAAATTTCTTCCCTCTTAGTAAAGGAGAGGGGGACGAAAATTATTAATGAAAATAAGTGTATTTCCTGTCTCATTTATTCTCCTATTTATATTAAGTCACATATTGTGCCCAGTCAGGGATCTATGGAAGGTTTTGGATATGGCCTCCCCCAATTAGCTTTTACTAATTAAATTGAATCCACAATTTAATACAAGCTTATATCGAAATATCACGAGCAGCCACTACAGAAATAATATTGCACTGCCTATCCAAATCCGAAATTATAAGTAATCCGGATTTCCATTATTTGTCATTCATTTCTCGCACTTAAGATAGAAACGTCAATTAATTAATTAGTGTCTGCTATGAACTTAATTAATTAACATCTTATTAATTCCAAGAGTGGATTTAGCAAGAAACGTTTATTTATTATTCATAGAGTAATCAAACTCCAACTAGCTAGGTTCTGAATAATAAAGTCTTGTTTCGAGCTCCTCTTGAGGACGTTATCAAACGAGACTCACCTCACGCACGATTCAATATAATAGCAATCCTAGCACCGCTAGATATTAATCAGTACTACCCAATAAACCAGTATTATTGGGTTGCGAAAAACCCGCACCATTTGGTAAGTCAAAGTAGTGCATAATCAATGCCGTATGCTCAATGCTAACGTAGATAGCATAAAGACTTGTCTCAGTGTTAGATCCAATTCAGTGCTCTACCACACCAATGTAATCTTATTTCAGTAAGGCTTAGAAATATGCGGGCTGACATTGCAACCTTTCACGATAGGTAGTCTAGGCCTATCTGGGTTGTGAAATTCTTATTTTTCTTTGTTCAGAACTGACCGTGTTACCTTAAAGTGGACGACGCCCACACCTGGTCTACTAAAACAAAGACTTAGACTTGGTTAAGTTACTAATACATTTAAATATGCAATAAACATCCATTAAATTTAAAACATAACAACATTATGACAAAAATAATCTGTTTCATCCATTGGAAAATAAATAAAGAGTTTTACAGTATTCAATCACTCGAAAGGTGATTTTAGTATACAAACTCTAACAGGGCTTTGGCACTTTCCTCCAGACAGATGTGGTGCATGCAGAGATCTGGACTTATACCCACAAGGTCTGACAAGGTCCATCTTATTACTTTTTTATTCCTTTTCAACACTTCCAACAATTCTTTCTCCTGCTCTTCAGTCAACCAGCTATTTACGATCACCGGCAATGTCTCTTCTCCCAGATAAGCGTACTTCAATCCTGGGGGCAGTGTTTTCAACTCTTTCTTTGATGGGCTCCCCTATTGAGGCAATGGGTTCTTCTCCATGTTCTTTGCAGCTAGTTCTCCAAAGTCAGGTAGTTTCTCCAGGCAGCTTAGTTTCTCTAGGCTGCTGAGTTGAGCGAAGCCACTTGAACCAGTTGTCCCTAGCTTTTGACAGAAACCCATTATCGCCTCATTAATTTCTTCATTGGTCAAGTCTTGTGTTATCAGCATTTCACACCACCCGGAGGCCTCCTTTTCATCGCTCAACTCAGAAGCTGCAAGTTGTTCCTACAAAAGTTTGGTCTCAAGAAATTCTTGGACTAAGGGGCTAATGACATCTAAAGAATGTAAATTCTCAATGTCCAACAGTTTCCTCATAGCTTCATCGATGTTGAAAGTGAACTTCACCCCATGGTAGTCTAAGCAGATCGTACCATCACTTACATCAATTATAGTTTTGGACGTTTGTAGAAATGGCCTCCCCAAGAGTACTTTGCTCGACTCTCCAACCTTAGACTCATTCATACGGATTAGGTGAAAGTCTGCAGGATTAAGGAAGTCGTGCACCCTCACTATCACATTTTCCAAAACTCCTTCCGGGCTGATGCATGATCTGTCTTCCAGTTAGATGACCACCTTTGTGTCCACTAATCTGACTCCAGTTAATCTTTTGTAAACTGAGAAAGGCAGCACATTAATAGAAGCTCCCAGATCACACATGGCATGTTCAATACTGTAATAGCCGCGATTTAATTTCTCGGAATTTATGAAATAAAGACTAGAATTTAAAGAAAGAAAATGAAAGAGCATTCGTTTATATTCTTGAGTAAACAAAACACGATATTTAGAATTTTCAATTTAAATCGTGCATTACAAATATTGACGATGAAAATAAAGGAAATAAGCTAACTATAAGTAGACTTTTAGTACATATTACAACATATAACTACAAATAGAAACTCTATTATTTAACAACAAGGAACTACTAGCTATGGGCCTCTTTAACACGAGGAAAATGAGCCCCCCTTGCTCCCTGCCAAACACCCAAAATGGGATTTTAGATGCATGGAACAAAAGACAAACTAGCACCCTATATTAAAAGGGAATGAATAGCATTACCTTTTCAAGGAGAAGAGAAGGGCTTGGTTTAAAGAGGGAGAGTCAGCCAGTACACTGCTCAATGGCAGGTACACTCCACCCCAACCCAACAGCCCTGCCTCAGCTCGTACCCCCTTTATCCACCAGCCATTGCCAGGAATATCAGCAGCCAAATCCTAACCATTTTAGTGCACCAGCCACCAAAAGAAAGGATTTCATAAATGCATCAAAGTACTCTGCAACAAGGCAACAAATGAGATTGAGATCCAGTTTAGTGCCGAGTACGAGCGTGCACCTTTGCAAGAAGAATCAGAGATTCAAAGGGCAGCCGAGGACCCCCCCCCCTTCCTCTGGCATTTAGTAACAAACTTGCAGCTTTCAGTTACAACCCCTATAAATACCTCATGCCTCGGTTTCACCCTCCATCACATAACAATATACTCACCAAACTGAGCAGCAAGTCGAGGAGTGAGGGAGATTAAGGACGAGGAGGGGAGCAGCATAGCAAGTTCAGTAGAGGTGCAAGGAAAGGTAACACCCATCAGCTCAAATTTTAAGTCTAGTAGTATCATTTCGAGCATATTAGAAACAGAGCATGAACACGATTTATGATGACATGAGAATTTGAAAGAAGATAGAAAAACTTTCATCTCACACACCTCAGCCTCACTAGAACACATGATAAGACAGTAGATTAGCATATTGGCGAAATCAGAAGAAAGAACCATAAACGTAAGAGAGTACATGCTTCAATATAGGAGCAGATGCCACCCTATATACCGAAATCACACACCAAAATAACCTATAGACGATACTAACATGATGAAGCAAATGGAAACCCCAAAGATCAGATGCCCTATTCTTAACACGCCTCAAACGGTGTTGAATCAGATCAATAATTTAAAAGCATAGAACTTTAAAAAAACAAGAGACACAAGGAGGGGACTTAGCTCTGGCCGACGAGGGCGACACCGTACAGATGAGGGCCGAGACGTCGAATGCGGAGGGTGGTCGGCGGAGGTCCTCTGAGGTGGGACAGCTGCACCTCCGTCTGGGAAATCCTCGAGGGAGAGAGAACTCGGGGACGAAGGGAGATTTTTCTCCGCAACGCGGACCCAGCACCGATCGAAGACCGATGGCGGTGACCGAAGGAGGGAGGCGCCGAACCCTGTCCGATTCGGACCTTCCGTTGCAACCAGCGGCGAGAGCAAGGCTGAGATTCGTCGCGGCGAAACACCCCGCCGGAGGAAAGGAGAGAAATGAGAGAGAGGGGGAGTTCTCGATTGGATTTGGAGCTATTTTCCTTCCCAATTTGGGGAAAATGTTATTGTGATGAAGGAGTTGCCGATGGGGGGTGGATGGTATTAGAGATTTAGGCCTTGCCCATTTTATTTGGGCCTCTCTTCAAAAAAAAAAGAGAATAAAATCTGGGCCATGATTTTTAATCACTCTTGGGCCTGGATTTAATTAGTGGGTCAGAATATAAAGAAAGGAGATATAAAGAATTGGGCCATAACAGTGAATCCGGGCCTTGTTTATAAAAGGAAAATTAAATTTATGGGCTACTGCTACATACATCCGGGATTTTAAGAAGAGAAATTTCCCTAAGCCACGGAAGAAAAGAAATTTATTAAGTCGTGTCGAAATAGCATTCAATAGATAATTAAAGCGGACTATTATTAGTCCAAGTAAGTATTTCAAGATACATAAAGAAAATAATCCAGAATTTATTGTACCCGAGCAATTCGGCAAGTTTCCGAATAAATTAAATCGCTGATTTAATTAAGGATTTAAGAGTTCTAAATTTAGAAAGAAGGAAGTAAAATAATAAGCACACGCTTAGGCATGCATACATGCAAGATAAGTAGATACTTAAACCCTAATTTAAGTATATTATTTGTTATAAAGGAACGTTGTCGCACGATGGGGGGTGGATGGTATTAGAGATTTAGGCCTTGCCCATTTTATTTGGGCCTCTCTTCAAAAAAAAAGAGAATAAAATCTGGGCCATGATTTTTAATCACTCTTGGGCCTGGATTTAATTAGTGGGTCAGACATATAAAGAAAATGAGATATAAAGAATTGGGCCATAACAGTGAATCCGGGCCTTGTTTATAAAAGGAAAATTAAATTTATGGGCTACCGCTACATACATCCGGGATTTTAAGAAGAGAAATTTCCCTAAGCCACGGAAGAAAAGAAATTTATTAAGTCATGTCGAAATAGCATTCAATAGATAATTAAAGCGGACTATTATTAGTCCAAGTAAGTATTTCAAGATACATAAAGAAAATAATCCAGAATTTATTGTACCCGAGCAATTCGGCAAGTTTCCGAATAAATTAAATCGCTGATTTAATTAAGAATTTAAGAGTTCTAAATTTAGAAAGAAGGAAGTAAAATAATAAGCACACGCTTAGGCATGCATACATGCAAGATAAGTAGATATTTAAACCCTAATTTAAGTATATTATTTGTTATAAAGGAACGTTGTCGCACGACGAGTAATCTCAAGTCAGGAAGCGCCCGTTTGAAAGTGTTAAGCAAACAAGGTGGGCTTTTCTTTCAAAACGTGACTTTATGTGAAAAACATGAATATTTTGAGATGAGTTGTCATGCCATGTTTTATTTATGATTGCCTATCTGTTGGCTATGCCAAACTAGTTAAATAGAATTCGGGTCCTAGTAGGGCCGCAAACCCTACTCGGAGTAGTGTACACATAGGGACTGTGTGCTAGTGCTAGCGTTGGCCGGTCCAGTGACCGTCGTGGAATGTGGCCACATTCCCGGTTCACACAGATAAGATATGGTATTTCATGAGAAGTTTTATGACTGCAGTCTACTTTCAGAAAGAAATAAAAGTTTTAGATGACCGGGAAGGATTTTCAGAAAAATCCCGTGTTCACTCAAGTTGGCTGACAACTAAAAGAGAAATGTTTTCGGCATGGCTTAGCTTCTTTGATACGTTTCCTTCCTCTCTCCAGGATATTCTGTCCAATGCGGCAGTTGGCAATTCCTGACACCCTTTCAGTCACTGCGCACGTCCTTTCATCACCTGCCATGATCAACGAAAGTACTGTGCCACCAATTAAATTCGAATTGTACTGATCAAGTGGACAATTAATTCTACATGAAAACTCAAATAGTTCCACTTGATCAGCTTCTATCCTTACTTCCGACTTTTAATTTCTAAGAATTAAAAACTAACAAAGAAGAACTATTTACACTAACTACAAAGGATTTGACCAAGTTCCCCTAGGATGTCACTTGATCAGTTTAATAGATCAAGAATTTGTCGCTTTGATCGCAGACTACCCATGAGTACCCGGTCAATCCTTTAAACTGTATAAGATTAGGCAGGATCAGTGGAATTTCTTCCACTGTGCCCGCCTCGATCTTGTCCCTGTAAGGCTCAACCCGATGACTCTTGACCACGAAAGAGAACGAATTGGGGGGGTCACCCGAGAGTATGTTTGCCTCCTGTGTGTGCATTGTCATGATGGTACGAGGGTCTGCCCATTTTGAATTCCGCTTCCTGGGCATTAGTTTGAGTTGACACTGGAAGAGTAGCTCTTTCTGCTCCACTATGAGCTCTTCCTTTCTCAAAGTGGGGTTGAATCTGCGTTGTGGATCAAGGTGGGGTGTCACTCCTTTTTTTAATATGGCGGAATGCATGCACGGATCTGGGTCAATCTCTATCGAGCCTGCTGTTTTCCACTTGACCATCTCTTGACCCAGCCTTAGTTCTTCCATCAATTGTCCTTTCTGTCCTTGCAGATTTGGTTTGACTGGCTTCTGATGCGTCTGGTTGGAAAGGTTCTTTAAGGTAACTGGCGATGCAGGTAAAGGCGATAGTTGCCTTATAGGCGAGGGACTCTCCTGCAGCATTCTTCTCAAATATTTGTGAATGCATGACTTCCGCTGTGCAAGGGGCACCAAACCCCAACATGCCCTCCGATACGGATATTCCGACCGTTTACGCCACCCTTAAAGCCCGACTGGGGATTTCCCTGCCAAGGGACCGAGCCATAACTTCCACACCCCAAAATCCTCCTCAAAACCCTCCTCAAAACCCTCCTCAAAACCCTCCATCTGCCTCCCAAACACAAGCCCCCCTTCGCACCCCTGAACCTACTGCCGTCGCCCCCCTTGTACAGTATAGCGGGGACGAGTCTGAAGAAGAGGGAGGGGCGCAGCCCGCCGCCGTCCCGACCGAAGAAGCACTGTCCGTGCTGCCGCCACATGCAGAAGGCATGACTGCTCCCAACGCTTCGACGCCACCAAGTGGCGGAAGCTCCAAATCCCCTACTCTCCTAGGACCGACACAACCGATCGAGGTTGTGCCCATTGATGACGATTCTACGGAGGACCTTCTACCCCCCCCAGCGAAATATTACAAAAAAGGGGGGCAGAATGGACCTTCATTCCTCAGGCAGAGGAGGAGCAGCTGCGCCGCCGGACGCGCAGAATGGAGATCAACACGCTGATAAAGGAGGTGGAGGCCGGGGTGGCCAGCATGGAAAGGGCGGAGGAGGAGCAGGTGGAGAGGCCCCGTGCAGTGCGGAGGCTGTTGGATGAGCCGGAGGAGCCAGAAAATCAAGGAGCCGTTGGGGCGATAAACCAAGAGGCCGGAGAGGCCGAGGCAGTTGAGGACAACCGTCAGAAGGCTGAAAGGAAGAGAAAAGGGAATGAGACTCTTCTTTCTCCTCCAAAGAGGATGCGCCCCGCAACCCGGGGCATTGAGATTTCTGATGCAAACCAACCTGCCCCTCCACAAGAAGGAGAAGAGGGTAGTGATACAGAGGGGAGAGAGCTCTGATGGGCCTGGACATTCCGCAGACAACAAGGACGACCTGCCGTTCCCCCAACCATCGACTATTCCAGACAAACTGTGGTGTTAACCATGGACCTCCTCCAGCGGATGCTGGAATTTGAAAACCCCAAATGGGTTGAGGAGGTCCACCAGAGGGTGACGCCCACGAAGAGGCTGAAGGCCGGTAAGAAACTACACCAGCCAGCCCTGGAAACTATCCGGGTTGAGGAGAGATTTACCCAGTATATTACTGGGATTGGTTTTGAATGGCTGTTGGAGATCGAGGATACCTTTGTACCCAAGGACCTGGCCAAAGAATTTTTCACGACCTTCCGGTTTATCGGAAGCACAAACTTGGATGCCAGGAGCGTCTCCTTCCGGGTGTTTGGGCGTGAGCAGACGATGAGCCTGAACAAGTTTTCTGTGAGGATGGGACTCTATACAGAGTCCCAGGTCGCTAGTGGAGAATGGTTCGGGCGCGACATTGGCCTTCCTCAGAGGAGGCCAGAGTTTGATCAGTAGGCCGTCTGGCAGGCCGTGTGCAACGGACGTGCCCCCGACTTTAAAGCCTCTGAGTCCAGAGGAACTCATATTGCTGATCCGGCCCTCCGCCTTGCCCAGGTCTACCTTGCCTCCAATCTCCTTGGCCAAGCCAATACACTGGCGATCATTACTCTGGTCGAGCTCTACTTTATGTGGAGCATGAAGGAGCATAGGAGGGTGCACCTTGCCTACTGGCTGGCCTACTAGATGAATCATATTGCCACTCGCCCTGCCCGCCACCTCAACATCTGCCACCTGCTTGGAGCCTACTTAAGGCGGAATTGGACCCTGGTGCTCCACAGGGAAGTAGGGCATCCCAGCCGTTGCCCTAAGGCCGAATTATTTAACTTGGACTTCTTTGTAAGAATACAGGTACTTGAACGGGTACCCGGCGGGAAGCTTCGCTTCTACGTGAAGGCTATGTAGGAGAAGCAGATGGAGCAGCAGGAGACCAGGCGCGAGGAAGAGAGGAGGACAGTCGATCGTCCGGCAAGCCCTGAGAGGCAGCAGAGACGAAGGCTGGAGATGATCCCCATGACAGAGCCAGAGGAGGCTGCACGGACTAACAATGAATGGAGGCTCCTCATAGAGCAAATGCTTACGTAGCTGGTGGTAAACTCTCATGCCTAGCTGGTTGCTCAATCTAGGATTCTGGAGGCGATCCGCCAACAGACCCTTGCCAGCCAACCGCCACCTCCCTCTACGAGCTCTCCTCCGTCTCGGCGCCCATCATCCTTCTAGCCACCCTCAGCATCTCCCGGTCAACCTCCAAGGAAGCTTTAAGTACAACCCCCCCCAATCTCTACTCATTTCAAGTTTAAAAACAATTTTATTTTTATTTGTTTTTGGTATGTATAACTGATTTTTTGCTCCACCTCACACTTAGACCTCTTTTGGGTCTAAGTGTGAGAAGTTATGCATGCTCGATTTGCTATATTTTGCCTATGTGTTTTGTTTGTTGTTTTTCTATTTTGATAGGCATGTTTGATTGTTGGCACTGCCTCACACTTAGCCCAGTGTCTGGTCTAAGTGTGAGAAGTTTTCCTTGGTTTCTGTTGTGCCGTTGCCTAACCCTTTTTTCCACTGCATTCCGTCCCTCGAGGACGAGTTCATATGCATTGGGAGGGGGGAGGGTTAGTTCCAGAAAATAAAAGTCAAACATGTCAGAAATTTTGAAAACACAAAATATCAGTTAGTAATAAATAGACAATATGCATGAAATCAGATAAGTGGAAGATTTGATTACTTTGGGAAGAGTTAGAGAAAGGAATCAGTATGCTTACATGTAGAAACTTGATTGCAAAAACTTGATCAGTTTGAACGACGCAAGTATGATTGATGGAAATGTTCAATTTTTTTTAAAAACTTACTGTGAAGCCTCTCTATATGTGCGTTATAAGCCAAAGTAGAACACTTTCTACTATTGTTACAAAGGGAAAAATTTTGCGAGAGGCTGAATTTTTTATTTCTAGATGAAAATTGCACAAGTAATAAGGACTAAAGGCATTAGGACTTAAGCAATTTGAGCATTTTCTTCTTTCGCTCCACGAACCCGCCTCGTCAAGAAAGGCACCCCCTAGTTAGCTAAGTTGAGCCCATACACTTTTACCGATTCTTTGATAACCGAGACCCACATCCATATACTTTTTATAAATACGTGAGGAAAAGAGGTCAGAGAGATGAGTCATTTCAAAGTAAGGGGTAGTACGATAGAAAGTAAAAATAAAAGGGTAGCCGGGTTGAGCGAGTTAGTCAATTAGGTTGATCAAGTCAAAAACCAAGTAAAAAAAAATGTTGTTATCGATAAAAGTTTGAGAAAAAGAGGACAGGAAAAGTTGTTACCTGACCCGATAAGTCGGAAGTTAGAAAAAATAAGCCAAAAGTTTAAGGCTAAAAGTCGCCACTTGACCAAGTAGGATATCTAGTGGCGAAATAAATAGTTCAAATCTTTGGTCTCTTGACTCATGTGTTTTTCTTTTTTTACAGTTTACATTTTTAAACATAGAACCCCTTGGACCCTACCTTGATACACCACTACCCCTAAGACCCATTACACCTGAAACAAAGACCTTAAGGAACTATCTTGTGCAATCCGATTCGAGGTATTAAATTTGTGGCAATACCGAGTGAACAGTCCTAACATCTCTGGTGAGAAATGAATGACTGAGTGAATCCAACAATGGTTTTTAAATTGAGCAATCTTGACGAACTGACACCTTGATCAAGTAAAAGCAAAAAGGAAGAAACATAAGCTGCTGGCAAATGGATTGACCTCGACCTCAAGTATGATTGTTGGAAATTTATTTGATCTAATGCATCTATGTGAATATGAGTTTTTATTTCGAGTCTTGTTTTCTTTTTCATTTTTTTTATTTTCTTGAAATGAGTAAACCATGCCTGAAATTTGCCTTATCTTTTTCTTTTCTTTTTCTTTATACTTGGGGACAAGTATGTTTTAAGTGTGAGCAGTTTGATAAGACTCATTTCATGCATCGGTTTGGGGGTAAAATATACGCTACTTGATCGGTTTATCGCGCAAAGCAAGTGTTAAATGTGCAGGAATGCCGCTTGACCAAGGCAACAAAGCCAAACTGATCAAGCAAGTACAATACGTGAAAAGAGGCCAGAAATCGGGAGAGTTGATCAAGGGGAGTAACCAAGCAGGAAAGGAAGGGACCACAGGCTTCCAGAAGAAGAACACATGAGGCTATGAGCTGGATGGTGCGCAGCATTCTGTTATCAAAGATAATGTTCTAGAAGGGGACACGTGCTGATATATGAGACGCAAGGACTGAGCTGAGTCACGAATCAGTTACAGAAAAACATCGTCATTCTAGAAGGAGAGCACGTAGCAATCAATGAGTCGCTCACTTTCAGCATGAGCGAATATTCCCTGCCAAGATCGTTATCTAGCTGGAAGTCGTGCCGAGCCTATAAATAGAGGATGCGCCATCACACAAAGAGATTTGATTCTTTACTTTCCGTCTTTAGTTTAGCTTAGTTTAGCTCTCTAGTCTAGTTCAGTTCTCTAGATAGCTTAGATAAAGTAACACTTAGTTAGAAAGGGCGATCGAAGGAGCGCTGCAGAATACTTAATATCTGTCGGCGTATTCTTAAGTTTCCCGCCGAGGATCTCCCCGGTTTTACTTGCTTTCGTATTTCTAAAGTGTTAGCTTAGTTTAAATTTCACGCTGTACTATTCTGAGTTTTAGTTTTAATCAAAGCTGTTTTCGTTTTCATCATGGTGTTTACTGTTTCACGTAGTTAATTTTCATTCCAGTCTGAAATTCACTTGACCCAGTAGTTAAAATTTCCTTGATCAAGTTAGTAACTTAAATTCTGTCTAGAATAAAAATCAGTAGTTAAAAACTCTCAAGTTAAAGCGTGGCAGCAGCTAACCCCCTGTTCACTACTCACACACTTGATACACTAGCTTCTCTGTGGGGTCGACCCCGAACTTGCCGCTTTACTGTTAAAGTAGTGCAAAATTGGAGTTTATAAATTACATTGGTGGCGTGCCATAGCGAGATCAAGTTGATCAAGTGGCAACGACATTTGCTGACTGATCCATTCGGTTCAGTTATCTCTTCCATACAACTTGAATCCAAGAGAAAAAAAAGCCGCGATCGTTAGGCCCGCCAACGTAACAAAGTCTAAGTCTTTGTTTTAGTAGACCGGTTGTGGGCGTCGTCCATTTTAAGGTAACACGGTTCTGAACAAAGAAATATAAGAATTTCACAACCTAGATAGGCCTAGACTACCTATCGTGAAAGGTTGCAATGTCAGTCCGATTATTTCTAATCCTTATTGAAATAAGATGACGTTGGTGTGGTATAGCACTGAATTGGATCTAAAACGACAAGACGAGTCTTTATGCTATCTACTGAAAGACGAGGTCTTGATAATTAATTTCTTAATCAATGTACGTTAGCATTGAGCATACGATATAGATTATCTACTACTTTGACTTACCAATAGGTGCAGGTTTTTCATAACCCAACGATCCTGGTATCTTGGGTAGTGGCGAATAATATCTAGCGGTGCTAGGATTGCTATTATATTAAATCGTGCGCGAGGTGAGTCTCGTTTGATAACATCCACAAGAGGAGCTCGATACAAAGTTTTATTATTCGGAACCTAGCTAGTTGGAGTTTGATTACTCTATGAATAATAAATAAGCGTTTCTTGCTAAGTCCACTCATGGAGTTTATAATATATTAATTAATTAAGTCCATAGCAGACATTGATTAATTAATGGATGTTTCTATCTTAAGCGCGGGAAATAAATGACAAACAAATGGAAACTCGGAATACTTGTAATTTCGGATTTGGATGGGCAGTGGAATATTATTTCGTTAGTGGCTGATAGTAATATTCTAATATAAGCTTATATTAAATTATGGGTTCAATTTAATTAATAAAATGCTAATTGGGGGAGAACATATCCAAATTCTTCCTTAGATCCCTGACTGGGCCCAATATGTGACTTAATATAAATAGGAGAATAAAGGAGACAGAAAACACACTTGTTTTTTTTTTTCAATTTTCGTCTCCCCTATTCCAAGGAAAGGAACGATTTTTTGCTCTCCTTCCGTGACCAGGATTCTGTCTTCTTTATTCAAGTCCTAGTATTCTGGTGAGATTTGCCCACACAAATATCAGATTACAGTCCGGGATACCAGTCAGAAGATCTAAGATCGAGTTCTTAAAATCTTCACGTGGAGAAGACGCAAGCCATCTTCGATTCTTAAGTGAATCAACAAGGTAAATTGGCTAACTCCGTAGCAAGAATGTTTAAATTCAAGTTGTGAGCATGATACATGTGAGAATTATGCGAATAGAGTTTATCTAAATAATGTGCTAAATAGATCAAGTTTTATGTGATCCGTTAGAATGCACGCTTCCGCAGCAAACCCCTTTAATTGGTATCAGAGCCAGTCTTTGGCTCTGATTATTTGGATTTAAATTTAGCGAAATTCATGTATGCATGTGTTATTTGATTGCGAAGCATGTTCTTGGTGTTTTGTTTATTTAATATGCATGATGAACTCAAGAACTATCGAATCAAGGAACTTGAATTTTTTGATCGTACGAGACGTGCGATCCGTCAGCGCTAGCGCCGAGACAGATCGCACCGCGCTCGATTGAAAAAGGGTTGTCGATTGAGTGGGAGCCGAGGGTGTATGATCACGGGGCGACGCGCAGACGAGCGAGGGCTCGTGCGCGCCGCCGACCGAGACCGCAAACCCTAGGCGGCTCTCACCCGAAGCCTCAGACAAGGCGGTGGCTGGTGCGGCGTGGCGGATCGTTCAAGAACCGCCGAGACACCACGAGTCACTAGGCCGAACCCTATGCGGAAGGTCCAGCGCCACCCGACGAGATGTCTGGCCGAGAGCGTCGCGCCTGTGTGCGTGCCGCTGGCTTAGGCAGTGGGAGCCGCTGGAGCGGTACAGGCCCAGACGGGTAGCGAGGCGCTGGCTGAGAGCCAGCGCCATCCGTCGAGACGCCTGGCCGAGACGCGTCGGAACCCGACGGTCGAGACGAGCGAGACAGGGATGAGGCGCTTGCTGAGTGCTAGCACCACCCGACGCATCGCCTGGCCGAGAGCTGGCACGCATCACGCGCGCTGCTGGCCGAGACATCGTGCGCGTCGTGATCCGACGACGAACTTGTCGGATCTTCGTCGTTCATCATTCGTGCGAACCTCGTGCGATGAGATAACGATGAAATATTATTTTAATGATTATTTAATTTTTAATTAAAAGATATCATTAAAATATTATTATTTAATGGAAATAAAATAATTTGGAAAGATTTCCCTAGATTTTAGGAATATTTATATTCTTATCCATATCTATGGAAATAAATAACATTATTTTGACTCCTAGATGATATGTGCAAGAATAATTTAATAGTTTCCTAATATTCATATATCTAGAATCCTAATAAGGATAGATATGTAAGAATACATTAAATAATAAAAATTACTCTTCCAAATCTTGAACATGGAAATAATTTGAATTTAATTTTTCATGTCTTATTAAGAATTAAATAACTTGTTTATTTTAGATATATTTTATAGTGGACATGGATAAGAATTAAATTCTAGAACAATGGCTTCCTAAAGGAAGATACCAAAGTATATAAAAATTTAATTATCCAGGAAATTAAATACCAACAAAATTTAATTAAGCCTTAATCTGCTTCAAGGCTAAGGATAATTAAAGGAAAAACCATAACCCAAATATTTAAGCTATAATTACGAACTTAATGTTTGTATATAGTCTCCATCAATTGGTCTGCAATTTATGAAGCTTATTTCCAATATTATCGCCACCCATTATGTGGGGACAATAATCCTACGAAATAGCAAGTTCATAAGGGCAGATTTCTCAAAAATAAATAGCATGAACTAGAATGTGGTTTCCAATATTATCGCCACCAATTATGTGGGGACAATATTCCTAAGAAACTGCGAGATTCAGAAGTTCACACAGGATTTTTTAGATAGCTTGATCTTGTTAGTAGCACATAAACATTGTTATGGGAGTGTGTTGTAGAAGTGAGACTCTGTAATGCTAAATTTGGTGGTCTTGCTTAGGCAACATTAGGTGGCCATGCCATTATGTGGTCTCTGGACTATTCGTCGATGTTGTGACCAGTTAAATTTTAGAGTTTTAATGCGTATTGACCTCTTATGGAGGGTACAAAATTTTAATTTTACAATTGTAAGATTTTGAAAAGTTTTATGGTTATTCTTATAAAACTTCTTACATAAGTTTATGACAAATAGTAAATACTTTGTTTTGCAGTGCAAACTAAATC
The DNA here is from genome assembly GCF_004379255.2 of Salvia splendens. Classification (NCBI taxonomy): domain Eukaryota; kingdom Viridiplantae; phylum Streptophyta; class Magnoliopsida; order Lamiales; family Lamiaceae; genus Salvia; species Salvia splendens. Next base: position 15,302,154 of record NC_056042.1, read on the forward strand.
GTCAAGATGTCATTCAATCCTCTTTCTGCAATTTTTAAAGAAAACAAACTTGAGGGCCAAAATTACATAGAATGGAAAAAAACTTGGACATCGTTCTTACAGCAGAAGAGTACAGCTTTGTACTCACAACCCCGCGACCTCCAGTGCCGCCAACTAATGCTGCGGCAGGAGTCAAAGATGCACACAGACGGTGGCATAAGGCGAATGAGATGGCTAAGTTCAACATGTTGGCTTTTATGTCTTCAGTACTCAAGCATCAACATTCTGCCATGGAAACGTCCGCCGATATCATGCAGAATCTCAAGAATCTTTTTAGTACTCAGAATCGAAAGGGTAAGTCTCAAGCCTTTCGGAGTATCATGTCGAAGACAATGAAGGAAGGTTCGTCAGTGAGGGACCATGTCCTCGAGATGATGGGCCACCTCAACCAAATTGAGGTTTTGGGAGGGACCATCGATCCCGAGTCCCAAGTAACAATCATCCTTCAAAGTCTTTCCCCTAGCTTCCAGTAGTTCAAGCTCAATTTCGTGATGAACAAAAGGAATTACACCTTGGCGGAGCTGTTGACTGAACTTCAGTCGGCAGAGGACCTTATGGTTCAAGCTAAGGCAGCCATGATGACTTTGGCGCCTCGTTCCTCTGGCTTTAAGCCTGGCGTAGGAAAGAAGTCGGCACCGAACTCAGGAGCGGCCAAGATGGCTAAGGGAAGGAAGAAGAAGAAGAGGGCAAACAAGAAGCCCACGGGGAAGTGTTTGAAGTGAGGTGAGAAGGGGCATTGGAAGCCAGACTGTCCTAAAAGGGGCAAGGCAACTGGTATGCACCAAGCTCTAGTAGTCGAGTCTTGTTTGAATTCGACATCTACTTGTACTTGGGTTATTGACACCGGAGCCACTGATCATATTTGTTTTGATCTTGACTTGATGCAGGTGACAAGACGGCTACATGATCGTGAGATCGAAGTCCAGCTGGGCGACGCTACAAAAGTGGCGGCCGTTGCAGTGGGAGACATTTATTTGCGTTTTAGTAGTGGTAGAATTTTGATTTTGAAGAATATTTTGTTGATACCTTCTTTTAGAAAAAAATTAATTTCAGTTTCTAAATTGGTTTTTGATAGATATTCGATTTCTTTTAATGACAATTGCGTTATTAAGAAAGATGGTTCTTATATCTACCGTGGTATCATGGAAAACAATCTGTACACAATCACGTCTACATAATTTAATAATCGCAAATCAGAACTCAATACAACATCGAAAATTTCAAATAAACGAAAAGAACCTTCAAGTTCAATGAACAAAACGTACTTATGGCACCTTAGACTTGGTCATGCCAATGAAAGGTGGATCCATTCTCTTGTGGAACAAGATCTTATTAAAGGTCTAGAGGAGGAACCTTTTCATAAATGTGAGTCATGCTTAGAAGGCAAGATGACCAGGAGGCCTTTTTAGGCTAAGGGAAATAGGGCCAAGGAAGTACTTGAGCTCGTTCATACCGATGTGTGTGGACCAATGTCCACCGAGGCAAGAGGTGGTTTTCGATATTTCATCACATTTATTAATGACTTCTCGATGATTGGATATGTGTATTTGATGCGCCACAAGTCAGAATCCTTTGACAAGTTCAAAGACTTTAAGGCTTATGTGGAGACGTATCATGGAATGAGTATCAAACGACTAAGATCTGATCGCGGAGACGAGTACCTCAGTGCCTAGTTTTTGGACTACTTATCGGAGTCAGGAATTGAGTCCCAACTGACTGCGCCGGGCACGCCCCAACATAACGGCGTGGCTGAAAGAACGAACAGGACCTTGTTAAACATGGTCCGATCGATGATGAATTATGCACGGCTACATGTTTCGTTTTGGGGACATGCCTTGCTTTCCGCAGGCCATATATTAGACAACTTACCGTCAAAATCCGTGCCTACTACTCCTTATGAGTTGTGGACTGGGCGCAAGCACAATCTAGCACATCTCAAAATCGATTTGGGGTTGCCCGGCTCATGTATTGGAAAATGATCCAACTAAGCTAGGATCAAGGACGGAGGTATGTTTGTTTATAGGGTACCCTAGAGGATCGAAAGCTTATGAATTCTTTAGTCTATGATAAGTCGTATTCTAGGCCTTGGTTAATGGTCAGTATAACGTGCATAATTGGAATATATCTGCAAAACAGTTGCTAAAGTGTGCAGGGAAAGGGTTCTAGTTAGAAGGAAAGGTATCGGATAACTCAGGTGAAAAGGGCATCAGAATGTTGCTATACTGACCAGTATGCATAACAAAAAGGCTCGAGATGGAGAAGAAGGATTGCTGGGAAGATCAGCCACAAGTAAGGGCAAAAGGGTCATTTCGCAAAGAGAGTCTACCCTCAAAATCAAGGGCAGGCCTCCCTATAAAAGGAAGCCACTTGGAGAGAGAAAGAAGAGGAGGGATTATAGGGAATCATCATTAGGAATATACACTCTTAGTTAGAGTAGTTCTCTCTCGGCAGTTAGTTCATTCAGCTTGTCCTTCATATTCCCGTTCCTCGCCACAGCCATGGTCACCTAAAGTTCATCAGTTAGCCGGAGTTCCGCATTATCTCGTTCCAGCCAGCGGGTTTCGTAGTGTTAGCAGTTTCATCGCCAGAGTGGCAAACAATCTTTATTTGCTTTCTTAGTTAATCTTTACGTGTTTCCTTACGTTGGACCTGTTGCACTTTCAATTTCCGTTTGCTTTTGAAGTATTTTGTTTAGATCCAAACACCTTTTATGCAATGAAGTTGTCTTTGCGCCTCGTTTTCTGTTTGATTCTGTTTCTTTCTGCCTAGATAGTGTAGATCTAGTTGTTACTGTAATTTCCAAGTGTTGCGAGCATGTTTTCATTTCCGCATTGATAAATCCGAGTTCATGAATTTAGATAGCTATTAGATTCTAGATCTGAAATGGTTAAGTTTGAAAGCCCAGTCTACGTGATTTCTGCCACATTGCATGTTACCCAGTAAGCGTAATTTCAATTTCGTTAGTTTCGTCTTTTGATTTGGAGTTTAGATTGTAGATCTGATTTTTGTGAAGTTTGTTAACCTGAAATTCTCGTTCATGGAATCTGAGTTGTTTGATTTGTGTTCATATTCGTTGGAGAAGACAATGTCCACATCCAAATTTGGGACCACTTTTACTTTTTAGTTACTTTTTGCTTTTGTCCTTTACTTTTCTTTACTTTTTCTGCTGGTACCCTACAGATCTGTCAGCCTAGTCACCTAACTACCACTTATTCTCTGATATTCCGTTTAGCCTTTTATAGTAACCCGTACCCTCTAGATATTTTCTGAAACATAATGTTCCCTCAATCTCACGTACACAGCTGCTTGTTAATCATCTTTCACACCTCCTAGTCAGTAGAGTACCACCTTAATTTCCAGTCTAGTTAGAATCTCAACCCAAAGTGTGGTAGCTAACCAACCTTTCCAGAATATCACCACAATTAACAAAGCGCATTCATCTCTGTGGGATTCGACCCTTACATCCGCTATACTAGTCAGTAGAAGTGGGTTGACGAATTATTAATACCAGGTCCAGGCTTAGCTGGGACGTTCATCCTGATCAGTAGGATACATCTTTTGCTTGACGCGACACCTGCACAAACCTGGCACTTGTCAAATGACGTCGTTGCCGGGGATGAATGACGTTATTTACTGTTCTTGTGTGTGATACTTTGGCGTACATATTGTGTATAACTTTTCTATTTTCTTTTTCTTTCAGTTTATGAGAAGCAGTTCGGCTCCTGACCATTGGAGACCGAAGATACTTTAACGAGGGGCTATACTCGTGACCACTCGTTCTGGCCTGTCGACAGTCTTGTCTGACCTAGGCACGAGTAGAGATGAAGAGCAAGACACCATAGAAGGAGGAATACCAGAACAAGTGCTACAGTTGGAGGGTAACCCAAGGATAATGGCTGCCCATATAGATGAAGACCTGGAGATAGGGACGCTGAACGCGCATACCGAAGGAGAACCGCTGCAAGCTATAGTTGTCACCCCAGGACAGACGGCTTGTGATGTGAAGCCCCATGTTATTGCAATCCTGCCCACGTACTGTGGGAAAAGCTATGAATGCCCTTACGAATTCCTTCATGAGTTCTGTAAAAGTTGTAGGGCACAGAGAAGGCCAGCGGGGGCAACCGAGGATGACTACAGATTGAAAGCTTTGCCGTTCGTCCTAAAAGGGGAGGCCAACACATTGTTCATGCACCTGCCACCCGACTCCATTGAGAGTTGGGTCGATTTCAAGTCAGCCTTCTTAAGTGAATTTTTTCCGTCATCTAAGACGAGTGCGCTGAAGAGAGAGATAACAGTGTGAAGCAAGGTTACGATGAACCCTTGAGTGATTATTGGGCGAAGTATATGAGTCTTTTGGATGCATGTCCGAACCATCGTATGGCAGATATAGAGATACATCATACCTTTTATGAGGGGATGAACAAGGCAACAAAAGACTTGGCAAACTCCTCGTCAGGAGGAAGTTTCACGCAATTAAGGGTCAGTGAAGCGAAAAAGGTCCTAGGGAAGCTTTTGAGCGCAAAGGAGTACGACAATTCAAGGGATGGCTACAGCAGAGAAAGAATTGCGAGTGCTTCGTCCACTGACCAGGAGCAGAAGATAGAACAGAAGATGGATTTGAAAATGGAAGAGCTGAAAAAGACACTCCTGAGCACAATCGAGAAGAAAACACCACCACCTTCCCCAACTAGGAGCTATAAGGATGCAGAGCAGGGGAGTCAAGGGTCAGCCCACGATCAGCCGAATGACTTCGTCAACATGGAGCAAGTCAATGCTGCAGGGTACTATAACTCTAGTGGGAATTAGATCCAAGGGAGACAGCGGGACGCACCATGGAGGGACCATCCAAATTTTTGGTGGGGAGATGGGAACCAAAATCAGAACCAAGGTCAAGGCCAAAACCAATACAACCCCCACCCGAACCAGAATTCCAACCGTGGCCCAGTAAATTCCGACCACCAATCCAACTGGTCAGGAAGGAACCAACAACCCCATAACCAGAACCCACAGAACCAAAACTCGAACTCTGTCTATGTACCGCCCCACCAGAGAAACTTCCAAAATTACCAGAGTCAGCATAATCAAGGTTCCCAACATCAGCAGAACCAAAACCAGTTCCAAAACCAAAACCAGTTCCAAAACCAAAACCATTTCCAAGGCCAGAACCAGAATCAATATCACCAAGACCAGTACAACTCTCCTGGCCAGTATAACCACTACCCGCCTAACCAGAACCAGCAAAACTTCCAAAATTACCAACCCAACCAAAACCCCCAGTATAACCAGCACCAAGGGCCAAATCAGTCCCAATATCCTAACAGGTCAAGGAGATCTATGGAGGACATGATGGGAGAATTGCTCGCTTTGCAGCAAAGTATCAAGGGTGAATTGTAGTCCAATAATGAAGTAGTTCAGGGGATGCAGAATGCCAAGAAGGAGCATAAGGCGAACATAGACATGATGAATAGGCAATTGGCTCAACTGGCGAGTTCAATGGCTGAAATGAAGGGCAATTCAGGAAAACTCCCATCTACAGTCCATGTTCCTGAAAAGGCAAACGTGAGCAAGGTCACATTGCGGTCTGGTACTGCCTATGAAGGACCCCAACCGAAGAAGTCCAACGGAGAGCCTAGTGGGACGAAAATACTGAAGGATGTCATCTCAGAAGGAGAGCTCAACAGACCTCTACCTCATATGCAGGATCCATTCTTTTTGGATGAAGCGCAATTAGAAAAAGGTGAAACAAAATGCGTACTGCCCAGGAAAGACTCTCTTAAGGAAACGGAACCCACAAAGGAGACTCCAACCCCGAATGTGCCCCAGAGACTCTGAAAAGGCTGTTGAAGAACCGGTTGAAGAGCAGAAAGGAAAAAAACCATTCCCTTACCGTTTCGTGACCAAGAGGAAGAAGGAAAACCCAGTGGATTACTTGTCAATTTTTTGGAAGCTGGATGTCACCATACCATTCCTACAAGCCGTGAAGCTGCCCCCACTTGGAAAATTTATCAAGGAGTTCATAGCCGGGAAGGCCAAGAAGGATGGAAAGATCATGGTGGAAGGGATAGCGTCAGTGATTGTGCAGGAAAAGCTACCGCCCAATAGAGCCGATCCAGGTATGTTCACTCTACCTATAACTATAAGAGATGTAAAAATCGAGCATGCAATGTGTGATCTGAGAGCTTCTATAAATGTTATCACATTGTCAGTTTATAATCGGCTGAAGGGAGTAACATTATTGAGCACTAGGGTATTAATCCAACTGGCTGATAGGTCATGCATAAATCCTGAGGGTGTGTTAGAAAATGTGTTGGTGAGAGTGCATGATTTTACTTATTATGCTAACTTTTATGTAATCAAGATGAGTGAGTCTGAAGTTAGGGAGCCTAGTGGTATTTTGCTAGGGAGATAGAAGGAGCAATTAAGGATTTCTGTCAGAAATCAGAATTTATTGGAGCATCAGGGGCTCAGCTACCAGTCAGTACAGAGGAATTTTCAGATGAAGAGTTAGGAAAAGAGGGGGATGCTGCGAGGAGCATTCTACCGGCTGACATACTTCCCCCACAAGTTGAGTTGAAAAAACTACCAGCAACCCTGAAGTATGCTTTCTTAGGGGAGGAAAACTCATACCCAGTGATTATCGGCAGCAGCCTGACGAAAGAACAAGTGGCAAGGCTACTGACCGTTCTAGGCAAGAACAAAAAAGCAATTGGATGGAGCCTTACGGATCTGGTAGGGATAAGCCCCGACGTCTGTATGCATCATATCAGGCTAGAAGAAGGAGCGAAAGCACATCGAGATTCACAGAGGAAGGTGAACCCCAACATGCGGGAGGAAATATTGAAAGAAATCTTGAAGTTGCTGTCATTGGGAAATATCTATTCGGTACCCGATAGCGAGTGGGTCAGCCTTGTCCACATGGTCCCCAAGAAGTCAGGGATTCAAGTGGTCCAGAATGAGAAGATTGAGCTGATACCAACAAGCCTAGTGATTGGTTGGCAGATGTGCATAGACTACCGCAAACTGAACGCCGCAACCAGGAAAGACCACTTCCCCCTACCGTTCATCGACCAGATGTTGGAGCGACTGGCTGGGATGAATACTGTTGTTTTTTAGATGGGTACAACGGGTATTTTCAAATCTACGTGGACCCTGAAGACCAGGACAAAACCACCTTTACCTGCCTATTTGGAACTTACGCGTACAGACGCATGCCATTCGGTCTTTGCAACGCTCCAGGAACATTCCAACGATGCATGATGAGCATATTTTCCGATCTGATCGAGGAGTGCATAGAGATATTCATGGATGACTTTACAGTCTACGGGGACTCTTTCGACTCATGCCTTCATCACTTGGACATAGTTTTAGGGAGGTGTCAAGCAAAGAGCCTGGTCTTGAATTTTGAGAAGTGCCATTTCAAGGTCACAGAAGGGATCGTCCTAGGACACGTGGTGTTAGAGAGAGGTATACAGGTGGATCAAGCTAAAGTGGACGTCATTTCCAAACTGCCATTCCCTAATTACCAGAACGGAATAAGGGGTTTTCTGGGGCATGCAAGATTTTATCGACGATTTATTAAGGACTTCGCTAAAATAGCCCAACCCCTTACCAAAGAAAAGCTGGTATCTGCAAGGCTGCTTTCAACCTCCTCAAAGAAAAGCTGGTATCTGCACCAGTTATCTGGGCTCCTGACTGGGATCATCCGTTCGAAGTGATGTGTGATGCTAGCGACAATGCAGTGGGAGCTGTTCTGGGCCAGAAAATCGAGGGAAAAAGGTATGTGATCTTTTATGCATCTAAAACTTTAAATCAAGCTCAAAGAAATTATGACACTACTGAGAAGAAGATGCTGGCCGTGGTGTATTCATTCGAGAAGTTTCGGCAGTACTTGTTGGGATCCAAGGCCATCGTCTATACTGATCATGCAGCCATTAGTACCTGATTACCAAGAAATAATCCAAACCACGCTTGATCCGGTGGGTACTTCTGTTACAAGAGTTCGATTGGGAGGTGGAAGACAAGAAAGGGGTCGAGAATAAGGTCGTAGATCATTTGAGCAGGATAGTGCACGATGGGAGCAGCGAGGAGGTACATGACCGATTTTCAGAAGAACACCTATGTGAAGTGATTTTTGCCGCTAGAAAAATTGATTGGGAGGAAGTGATGAAGCTTACTGGCCAGAATGTGACATAAAAAGGGAAAGAAAAAGTAGGGCAGGAGCCATGGTATGCAGACCAAGACAACTACCTAGTTTCGGGAGAGCTTCCAGAAGTGCCAAACATCACCAAAGCTCAAAGAATGAAGATCAAGAATGAAGCAAAATACTACTTTTGGGACGACCCATACCTTTGGAAAGTAGGAGCAGATCAAGTGATAAGAAGATGCGTTCCTGACTGGGAGCAAAGGGACGTACTAATACATTGTCACTCCTTAGCCTGTGGAGGACACTTCGGTCCCAAGAAAACGGCAAGGAAGATCTTGGATAGCGGATTTTATTGGCCAACCCTCAACAAAGAGGCCTATGAATTCTGTAGAGGTTGTGAGCGTTGTCAACTGACCGGTGGGATATCTGCATGAGATGAAATGCCACAAGTACCGGTTATCGTTTGTGAGCTGTTCGACATATGGGGAATGGACTTCATGGGTCCTTTTCCCTCGTCATATGGAAACTTGTATATCTTAGTTGCAGTTGACTATGTCTCTAAGTGGGTAGAAGTCATGGCCACGAGCACGTGTGAAGCAAAAGAGGTGGCCAAGTTCTTCAAGAGCAATATCTTCATTCGGTTCGGAGTACCAAGGGCCATTATATCCGACCAGGGAACACACTTCTATAACCGCACTATCGAAGCTTTGATGAAGAAGTACGGTGTACACCACAGATTAACTAGCCCCTACCACCCACAAGCAAACGGTCAAGCGGAAATCTCTAATCGAGAGATAAAGAACATTCTGGAGAAAACCGTCAACCCTTCTAGGAAGGACTGGAGTGTGAGGTTAGAGGATGCTTTGTGGGCGTATCGGACATCCTACAAAACCCCAATAGGCATGTCCCCGTACCGGATCATTTTTGGGAAGATGTGCCACTTACCAGTGAGGATCGAGCACCGAGCATACTGGGCAGTACAGAAAGTTAATATGGATGCTAGGGCCTGTGAAGAGGAAAGGAAGCTGCAGGAGTTAGAAGAACTTAGATTGGAATCGTTTGATTACGCCATGTGGTATAAGGAGAGAACTAAATTATGGCACGACAGAAATCTACGCACCAAAGACCTCCATGTTGGCCAGAAAGTACTACTCTTCCAGTCGAGATTGAAGCTAATGCCTGGGAAGCTCAAGTCAAAGTGGACAGGACCTTATGTCATAACCGCACTCCGTTCTAATGGAGCAGTGGAGATTTCAGGGAGTATTCCTAACTCTGAACCTTTTATCGTAAATGGACATAGGCTGAAGGTGTTTAGGGAAAGTAGTGATGTGGGTGTAGTTGATGAGCTTCCACTGCAACCACATGTTAAAGTCGCATACTGACCGGTTGGATAGGAATTTGGAGTTCCACTGGCTAGCTTCTTTTAGCGTAATTTACATACGCTGGCCAAGTAGAATTCCAAATTTACTAAGGGAAGATGTAAATATTTTAAATACGTGGTAGTTAATTAAATCTCTGCATGAAATTAAAATTAAAATCCAAAATTATTTTTCGGTCCTTAAATTTAATTTGGAGTACATACTGACCCCCAGAATGCCATTTTGGTGAAACAGTGCAAGGCTGCTTTCAACCTCCTCAAAGAAAAGCTGGTATCTGCACCAGTTATCTGGGCTCCTGACTGGGATCATCCGTTCGAAGTGATGTGTGATGCTAGCGACAATGCAGTGGGAGCTGTTCTGGGCCAGAAAATCGAGGGAAAAAGGTATGTGATCTTTTATGCATCTAAAACTTTAAATCAAGCTCAAAGAAATTATGACACTACTGAGAAGAAGATGCTGGCCGTGGTGTATTCATTCGAGAAGTTTCGGCAGTACTTGTTGGGATCCAAGGCCATCGTCTATACTGATCATGCAGCCATTAGTACCTGATTACCAAGAAATAATCCAAACCACGCTTGATCCGGTGGGTACTTCTGTTACAAGAGTTCGATTGGGAGGTGGAAGACAAGAAAGGGGTCGAGAATAAGGTCGTAGATCATTTGAGCAGGATAGTGCACGATGGGAGCAGCGAGGAGGTACATGACCGATTTTCAGAAGAACACCTATGTGAAGTGATTTTTGCCGCTAGAAAAATTGATTGGGAGGAAGTGATGAAGCTTACTGGCCAGAATGTGACATAAAAAGGGAAAGAAAAAGTAGGGCAGGAGCCATGGTATGCAGACCAAGACAACTACCTAGTTTCGGGAGAGCTTCCAGAAGTGCCAAACATCACCAAAGCTCAAAGAATGAAGATCAAGAATGAAGCAAAATACTACTTTTGGGACGACCCATAACTTTAGAAAGTAGGAGCAGATCAAGTGATAAGAAGATGCGTTCCTGACTGGGAGCAAAGGGACGTACTAATACATTGTCACTCCTTAGCCTGTGGAGGACACTTCGGTCCCAAGAAAACGGCAAGGAAGATCTTGGATAGCGGATTTTATTGGCCAACCCTCAACAAAGAGGCCTATGAATTCTGTAGAGGTTGTGAGCGTTGTCAACTGACCGGTGGGATATCTGCATGAGATGAAATGCCACAAGTACCGGTTATCGTTTGTGAGCTGTTCGACATATGGGGAATGGACTTCATGGGTCCTTTTCCCTCGTCATATGGAAACTTGTATATCTTAGTTGCAGTTGACTATGTCTCTAAGTGGGTAGAAGTCATGGCCACGAGCACGTGTGAAGCAAAAGAGGTGGCCAAGTTCTTCAAGAGCAATATCTTCATTCGGTTCGGAGTACCAAGGGCCATTATATCCGACCAGGGAACACACTTCTATAACCGCACTATCGAAGCTTTGATGAAGAAGTACGGTGTACACCACAGATTAACTAGCCCCTACCACCCACAAGCAAACGGTCAAGCGGAAATCTCTAATCGAGAGATAAAGAACATTCTGGAGAAAACCGTCAACCCTTCTAGGAAGGACTGGAGTGTGAGGTTAGAGGATGCTTTGTGGGCGTATCGGACATCCTACAAAACCCCAATAGGCATGTCCCCGTACCGGATCATTTTTGGGAAGATGTGCCACTTACCAGTGAGGATCGAGCACCGAGCATACTGGGCAGTACAGAAAGTTAATATGGATGCTAGGGCCTGTGAAGAGGAAAGGAAGCTGCAGGAGTTAGAAGAACTTAGATTGGAATCGTTTGATTACGCCATGTGGTATAAGGAGAGAACTAAATTATGGCACGACAGAAATCTACGCACCAAAGACCTCCATGTTGGCCAGAAAGTACTACTCTTCCAGTCGAGATTGAAGCTAATGCCTGGGAAGCTCAAGTCAAAGTGGACAGGACCTTATGTCATAACCGCACTCCGTTCTAATGGAGCAGTGGAGATTTCAGGGAGTATTCCTAACTCTGAACCTTTTATCGTAAATGGACATAGGCTGAAGGTGTTTAGGGAAAGTAGTGATGTGGGTGTAGTTGATGAGCTTCCACTGCAACCACATGTTAAAGTCGCATACTGACCGGTTGGATAGGAATTTGGAGTTCCACTGGCTAGCTTCTTTTAGCGTAATTTACATACGCTGGCCAAGTAGAATTCCAAATTTCCTAAGGGAAGATGTAAATATTTTAAATACGTGGTAGTTAATTAAATCTCTGCATGAAATTAAAATTAAAATCCAAAATTATTTTTCGGTCCTTAAATTTAATTTGGAGTACATACTGACCCCCAGAATGCCATTTTGGTGAAACAGTGCAAGGCTGCTTTCAACCTCCTCAAAGAAAAGCTGGTATCTGCACCAGTTATCTGGGCTCCTGACTGGGATCATCCGTTCGAAGTGATGTGTGATGCTAGCGACAATGCAGTGGGAGCTGTTCTGGGCCAGAAAATCGAGGGAAAAAGGTATGTGATCTTTTATGCATCTAAAACTTTAAATCAAGCTCAAAGAAATTATGACACTACTGAGAAGAAGATGCTGGCCGTGGTGTATTCATTCGAGAAGTTTCGGCAGTACTTGTTGGGATCCAAGGCCATCGTCTATACTGATCATGCAGCCATTAGTACCTGATTACCAAGAAATAATCCAAACCACGCTTGATCCGGTGGGTACTTCTGTTACAAGAGTTCGATTGGGAGGTGGAAGACAAGAAAGGGGTCGAGAATAAGGTCGTAGATCATTTGAGCAGGATAGTGCACGATGGGAGCAGCGAGGAGGTACATGACCGATTTTCAGAAGAACACCTATGTGAAGTGATTTTTGCTGCTAGAAAAATTGATTGGGAGGAAGTGATGAAGCTTACTGGCCAGAATGTGACAGAAAAATGGAAAGAAAAAGTAGGGCAGGAGCCATGGTATGCAGACCTAGACAACTACCTAGTTTCGGGAGAGCTTCCAGAAGTGCCAAACATCACCAAAGCTCAAAGAATGAAGATCAAGAATGAAGCAAAATACTACATTTGGGACGACCCATACCTTTGGAAAGTAGGAGCAGATCAAGTGATAAGAAGATGCGTTCCTGACTGGGAGCAAAGGGACGTGCTGACACATTGCCACTCCTTAGCCTGTGGAGGACACTTCGGACCCAAGAAAACGGCAAGGAAAATCTTGGATAGCGGATTTTATTGGCCAACCCTCAACAAAGAGGCCTATGAATTCTGTAGAGGTTGTGAGCGTTGTCAACTGACCGGTGGGATATCTGCATGAGATGAAATGCCACAAGTACTGGTTATCGTTTGTGAGCTGTTCGACATATGGGGAATGGACTTCATAGGTCCTTTTCCCTCGTCATATGGAAACTTGTATATCTTAGTTGCAGTTGACTACGTCTCTACGTGGGTAGAAGTCAAGGCCACGAGCACATGTGAAGCAAAAGAGGTGGCCAAGTTCTTCAAGATCAATATCTTCATTCGGTTCGGAGTACCAAGGGCCATTATATCCGACCAGGGAACACACTTCTATAACCGCACTATCGAAGCTTTGATGAAGATGTACGGTGTACACCACAGATTAACTAGCCCCTACCACCCGCAAGCGAACGGTCAAGCAGAGATCTCTAATCGAGAGATAAAGAAGATTCTGGAAAAAACCGTCAATCCTTCTAGGAAGGACTGGAGTGTGAGGTTAGAGGATGCTTTGTGGGCGTATCGGACATCCTACAAAACTCCAATAGGCATGTCCCCGTACCGGATCATTTTTGGGAAGATGTGCCACTTACCAGTGAGGATCGAGCACCGAGCATACTGGGCAGTACAGAAAGTTAATATGGATGCTACGGCCTGTGAAGAGGAAAAGAAGCTGCAGGAGTTAGAAGAACTTAGATTGGAATCGTTTGATTCCGCCATGTGGTATAAGGAGAGAACTAAATTATGGCACGACAGAAATCTACGCACCAAAGACCTCCATGTTGGCCAGAAAGTACTACTCTTCCAGTCGAGATTGAAGCTAATGCCTGGGAAGCTCAAGTCAAAGTGGACAGGACCTTATGTCATAACCGCACTCCGTTCTAATGGAGCAGTGGAGATTTCAGGGAGTATTCCTAACTCTGAACCTTTTATCGTAAATGGACATAGGCTGAAGGTGTTTAGGGAAAGTAGTGATGTGGGTGTAGTTGATGAGCTTCCACTGCAACCACATGTTAAAGTCGCATACTGACCGGTTGGATAGGAATTTGGAGTTCCACTGGCTAGCTTCTTTTAGCGTAATTTACATACGCTGGCCAAGTAGAATTCCAAATTTCCTAAGGGAAGATGTAAATATTTTAAATACGTGGTAGTTAATTAAATCTCTGCATGAAATTAAAATTAAAATCCAAAATTATTTTTCGGTCCTTAAATTTAATTTGGAGTACATACTGACCCCCAGAATGCCATTTTGGTGAAACAGTGCAAGGCTGCTTTCAACCTCCTCAAAGAAAAGCTGGTATCTGCACCAGTTATCTGGGCTCCTGACTGGGATCATCCGTTCGAAGTGATGTGTGATGCTAGCGACAATGCAGTGGGAGCTGTTCTGGGCCAGAAAATCGAGGGAAAAAGGTATGTGATCTTTTATGCATCTAAAACTTTAAATCAAGCTCAAAGAAATTATGACACTACTGAGAAGAAGATGCTGGCCGTGGTGTATTCATTCGAGAAGTTTCGGCAGTACTTGTTGGGATCCAAGGCCATCGTCTATACTGATCATGCAGCCATTAGTACCTGATTACCAAGAAATAATCCAAACCACGCTTGATCCGGTGGGTACTTCTGTTACAAGAGTTCGATTGGGAGGTGGAAGACAAGAAAGGGGTCGAGAATAAGGTCGTAGATCATTTGAGCAGGATAGTGCACGATGGGAGCAGCGAGGAGGTACATGACCGATTTTCGGAAGAACACCTATGTGAAGTGATTTTTGCCGCTAGAAAAATTGATTGGGAGGAAGTGATGAAGCTTACTGGCCAGAATGTGACAGAAAAAGGGAAAGAAAAAGTAGGGCAGGAGCCATGGTATGCAGACCTAGACAACTACCTAGTTTCGGGAGAGCTTCCAGAAGTGCCAAACATCACCAAAGCTCAAAGAATGAAGATCAAGAATGAAGCAAAATACTACATTTGGGACGACCCATACCTTTGGAAAGTAGGAGCAGATCAAGTGATAAGAAGATGCGTTCCTGACTGGGAGCAAAGGGACGTACTAATACATTGTCACTCCTTAGCCTGTGGAGGACACTTCGGTCCCAAGAAAACGGCAAGGAAGATCTTGGATAGCGGATTTTATTGGCCAACCCTCAACAAAGAGGCCTATGAATTCTGTAGAGGTTGTGAGCGTTGTCAACTGACCGGTGGGATATCTGCATGAGATGAAATGCCACAAGTACCGGTTATCGTTTGTGAGCTGTTCGACATATGGGGAATGGACTTCATAGGTCCTTTTCCCTCGTCATATGGAAACTTGTATATCTTAGTTGCAGTTGACTACGTCTCTAAGTGGGTAGAAGTCAAGGCCACGAGCACGTGTGAAGCAAAAGAGGTGGCCAAGTTCTTCAAGAGCAATATCTTCATTCGGTTCGGAGTACCAAGGGCCATTATATCCGACCAGGGAACACACTTCTATAACCGCACTATCGAAGCTTTGATGAAGAAGTACGGTGTACACCACAGATTAACTAGCCCCTACCACCCACAAGCAAACGGTCAAGCGGAAATCTCTAATCGAGAGATAAAGAACATTCTGGAGAAAACCGTCAACCCTTCTAGGAAGGACTGGAGTGTGAGGTTAGAGGATGCTTTGTGGGCGTATCGGACATCCTACAAAACTCCAATAGGCATGTCCCCGTACCGGATCATTTTTGGGAAGATGTGCCACTTACCAGTGAGGATCGAGCACCGAGCATACTGGGCAGTACAGAAAGTTAATATGGATGCTACGGCCTGTGAAGAGGAAAAGAAGCTGCAGGAGTTAGAAGAACTTAGATTGGAATCGTTTGATTCCGCCATGTGGTATAAGGAGAGAACTAAATTATGGCACGACAGAAATCTACGCACCAAAGACGTCCATGTTGGCCAGAAAGTACTACTCTTCCAGTCGAGATTGAAGCTAATGCCTGGGAAGCTCAAGTCAAAGTGGACAGGACCTTATGTCATAACCGCACTCCGTTCTAATGGAGCAGTGGAGATTTCAGGGAGTATTCCTAACTCTGAACCTTTTATCGTAAATGGACATAGGCTGAAGGTGTTTAGGGAAAGTAGTGATGTGGGTGTAGTTGATGAGCTTCCACTGCAACCACATGTTAAAGTCGCATACTGACCGGTTGGATAGGAATTTGGAGTTCCACTGGCTAGCTTCTTTTAGCGTAATTTACATACGCTGGCCAAGTAGAATTCCAAATTTCCTAAGGGAAGATGTAAATATTTTAAATACGTGGTAGTTAATTAAATCTCTGCATGAAATTAAAATTAAAATCCAAAATTATTTTTCGGTCCTTAAATTTAATTTGGAGTACATACTGACCCCCAGGATGCCATTTTGGTGAAACTCTCAATTTTATTTAAGTGTGTTTTTTACTTTAATACTAATCTGGGAAAATATAGGGGGAAATCATTGAGGGATGAAATTTGAATTGGGGTTGTTGCAGCTTTGCAGGTGGACAGCGACTGCAAGGGCGCATGTGCAGAGAAGGACAGACGACGTCCAATCAGGAGGCAGCGCTCTTAACCGTCTCCCACACGAATCGACGCCAACCTGGTAACGCTCATAGCCGGTTACAAACCCTCAACTACCCATTCTACTCTCATATCCAAACCATTCCCCCCTTTCATCTCACAAACCCTCACCTGCAATTTCTCTCTTCCAAAAATTGTCGCCGTCATCCACAGAAACCAACACCCATATTACCACATTAAATCATCGATTTAAGCCATGGAAAAAAAGAAATGGGCAAAGAAACAAACCGGTGAGAAAAGCCCTTCAACCAGCAGGGAAGAAACCCCAGAATCACATCCGCCACTGGGAGAGCGGCCGCCGAACCCGCAACCACAGGAGCAGATTCCTCAGGATTCGGCGATGGTTTCTTTGGATGTAATGATGGAGTTCCTCAGATAACAGGACCCGAATCGAGATTGGGCTGCTGAGTTGGTTGGTTTTAGCCGAATCGGAGGCAAATGGAGCATGACCAGAGAAGCCCCAGCAGTACCTGGAGCAAAATCGAATGTGCAACCCACAGTACAACCACCCACCTCCATTCCGACCTCCTCAACAACTCCTCCAGAATGGGAATCTTCCTCGGCGACCGCACCTTTAGAACCCTCGGAACCCTCCCTGACTCAACAACAAAGCGACTCGATGGATGTTGACCCCATCTCCGCCTATTACGACTCTGACCCAGGGGAACGTGATGAGAGGAGAAGGAAGGAGTAGAAGAGCCAGGAGGGAGGAGATGAAGCAGAAAGAACGCCGGTGGAAACCGTTCCCCATGAAATGGCGAGGGAAGAAATAGATCTGAATGAAACGTCTAGAAAGCAAGGTCTTATGACGGATGAAGAGTTTGAGGCGCTGTTGAAGGAGGTAACCCGTGAGGAAGAAGAAGATGCATCGGAGGCAGCAAGAGAGGGTGGAGAAGCTAGTACAAGGAACGACCTAGAAGGCCCAGCCAATCAGCCAGAAGAAGAGGTGGAAGAGAGGCAAACCGGAGGATGAGTACCACAGTCAGTGACTCCCCGGCCAGACGCAGGGGAGAGTGATGCGCGTATTGATCAGGAGGAGACAGTAGCAAGAACAGAGGTACCAGGATCAGTGGCACCTCCAGTGTTGAAACCGAAAGCGGTCAAAAGGAAATTGGTGTTGAGGGACGATCCCAAGGCAGTACGACCAAAATTGAAGAGAGTATCGCAGAGATGCCTAGAAAAATGGGCAGCCAGCAAGACGAAGGCGAACACAACAGCAGATCCAGTTGAAGTTTTAAGTGAAGAGGACAGGACTACTCCTACAAAACCTAGGGATGAGTCCTTACCGGCTACTAACCTGGAGTATGCTCAGAGGGAAACTGAAGAGGTCTCACCTACGCCGAGTGACCAGAGAGATGAGACTGAGCAGATGGCTGAGGGTCTGGACCTCGCATCTAAGTCAGTAGGTCACGTCGAACCAAGATATGATAGTACACAAGCCTTCAACACAAGCAGGGAAGAAACCGGAAGAGGATGAATATAGAGATGAGGACAGGTACCAAGAAGAGAGAAAAATGAAGGGGAACATAAGAAGCAACGCACAGTGAACATAGGCATCGTCATCACAGACCCAGCTCAGAGAACCCCACCACACCGTCAGGAGACAAACGACAGCGACTATGCTGCTAGTGAAGAGTCGGACTCCGACATTGATATCTCCCTGGAGGATGAGGAGTACAGAGAACAATAGCTCCCGCACAATCATCGGGAGCTAATACATCCTCCGGTAGAGAGACTGAAGTACCGACGCTGGACAGTGGAACTCACTGATGAGCTGGTGGAGGAGATGAAACTGTTTGACTCCAAAAGGCTACAAGATGCTTTCGATAATAAGGATGACAGGAGCAAGCAAGTTAAGTGTGGAAAGGTACTCCATTTCCCTTCTCTCGATGAGTTGGATGCCCGTGAACCTTTTCTATCTTATGTGCGTGCGTTAGGATTTGATTGGTTATTGGAGAATAGGGATCCGAATATCCCTATTAGGCTAGCGAAGGAGTTTTTCACTACATTCAGATTTAGGGTCACCTCAGACTTGGACGAGGAGTCAATAAGCTTTAGGTTGTTTGGAGGAGAGATAAGCATGAGTTTGATTGAGTTGACAGTCCGTTTGGGGATGTGTAGCTTGGAAGAGACCATAGGGCCAGAGTGGAGAAGCAGAGAAAGGGGAATTCCCCGCAGGCACGTCGATTTTGAGCCACAGGAGGCATGGGAAGAATTAACTCACCCGGCCGCTGGGCAGTTTTCATCCACTATCTCCCGCTCCATCCACTTCAAGAACCCGATCTTACGCCTGGTACAGCTCTACTTGGATTTCAACTTGCTGGGACAATCGAATTCAGCCGTCCGAACATCGATGACAGAACTTTACTTTCTTTGGTGCGCCAAGCGCGGGAGGAAAATACATATGGGTTTCTGGACAGCTTATCAGTGTCATCTCATTGCCACCCATTCCATGAGAAACCCCTCCCTCTGCCATATCTTGGGAGCATTCGTAAGGAACAACATCATTATCTCGGAGGATGAAGGCTTATCCCCCCTAATCATGGTCGACCCTCCTGGTCTGTTTGATACACCATTCTTCGTCCGAACGAATATTGTTTACATGAGGCAAGAGTTGCAGTGAGCCAGGGAACACAAGCTCAAGCGCAGAGGCAAGAGAGATTGGAGAGAGCAGTGGCAGAGCTAGCGGAGGAAAATAGGCAGGCCAGAGCGGAGTTGACCCGCTTGACCAATGTAATGGAAAATATTCCGAGGGAGTTAGCGCAAGGGAAGACAATCCGAGGAGCTGGACCGAGTGGCCACGGAGGCTAGACTGATGAACCAGAAGTAACCGGGACAGAAGCGGAAGCGACAGAGGAAAAAGGTACCAAAGAAATATATGACCACCCCACTGACCAATATGTTTTTTCTTTTCTTTTAAATTTAGTTTTTTTTATTTGTTATTTTTGTTGTTTTTAGGTAGAGTAAATTTGTGTAGCATGTGAGTATAAACCCTATTCATAACACTTAGACTATTCAATAGTTTAAGTGTGAGAAGTACGGGGTTTACTACTTTGACGCATGTGTTTGTGTTTATGTTGTTTTCTTTTCGTGTGCATGTTAACTCACACTTAGCTTACTGCGTAGCCTAAGTGTGAGGAGTTTATGTATATATGTGTTTGTTTTTGTTGAGCTCTGTTTAGGTTTAAAACTCTCCCACCTAGCCTATTGCATAGTCTAAGTGTGAGAAGTTTTTAGTATCAGCATGTGTCGTTTTTGTTTTGGTATGTCTGTGTGTCAGCCATACTAGCCATTACCTTTTCCACTTCACAACCTTATCTGAGGGCAGACACTTGTGAAGTGGGGGGGGGGATGCAATGACCAGTATGACATATGTGCATATGTGTAGTCTGTGTTTAGTGTTTGTGTAGTGTTTTTCTAGGTCTAGTTTTTTTTTCTCTTATACGTGTTGATTGGGCTTAAAACTCAACAGTCTCGAGCTGACGGTGAGGGGAATTGAGGGAGATAGGACATGCTGGACAATGGAAACCACCCCCCTTAGTAGCTCCTAGTCAGTACAGATGATGCAAGTATGAGGGAAAATCCCGTCCTTAGAGCCAAACACAAAATCCCTCTTAAAATAAGAGTTAAAAGCCTAAAGTGGAACCACTTTCCAACAATTCAGAAAAGAAAAGAGTGGCTGCCACAAGATGCCTATGGTAAAGTGACCACGTGTAGCAAACACAGAAGGCAGTAGGAAACCCCCCCCCAAAAAAAAACCCTTAGAACCCCACTTTCTAGCCGTATATACCCAGATATAACCCACTAGCCACTGGAACTGTGTGTGTGCAAGGCATATAGCAAGGAGGCGACTGGCTAGAAGGACATACAAGTAAGAAACCAACTGGAGAAAGAAAGTGAGAGACAAGGAGAAAATCGACCAGGGAGTCAATCCAGATCCAAAAAAAAAGAAGGAATAAGGGTGGCGAAGCCACAAAAACAAGGGAGAAAGAAGGTGAAGAAAATGGTCGAAAACACTTGACCACCAAAAAAGCGAAGGAATAAGGGTGGCAAAGACACAAGAAGCTACAGACTAGTTGGAAGTCAAAGTCAGAAACGCTGGCGGAATGAAGCAATAACCAAGAGCCCCAAGTGCACACAGTTCCCCTACATCGAAATAAAGTAGCAGTTTTTGAACCTTAGAGCCTTAGGGACAACCACCCCAGACACTACAAACCAATAGCCCCGTTACAAGCCTTTAAGACCTTCAACAGCCGCACGTGAAATCTAAGTCCGAAGCATCTGTGGTTCAGCATTATGAGATAATACAGTCCTAACATCCCTGGTGAGGAATGAGTGACTGAGCGAATCTAGTGTTTGGCTGTCACGACCGCCCATACTAGGGGTACGATAAACGAGGATATCGTGACCACGGAATAACAATAAAGACAACATTTAAGGATGACAGTTTATATGAAAGACTTCATTAGCTTAAAAGAATAATATTTAAGTTTAAATAAACTTAATGTCATAAATTCATTATTAATTAGCAAAGACTTATAGTAAACGATTTTTCAAAGGAAGCGGCGGGGAAAAATAAATATCAAAATCCAAATAATTTCCGAAAGAACAAAGGTTTTAGTTTACGAAAAACCGTTTTAGAGTAACGAAGTTAATAGCGGATTAACGTCTAAAAGTATTTGACATGCCAAAAGTAGTACGAAGTAAAATAAAGTCTTGAGGCATATATAGCAACGGAAATAAGGTTGTAAAGAGAGTCAAGGATGACGCCTATGTATGAAGACACAACGCATCCAAATTCCCTAGGTCGACTCAACATCCATCCCAACATCCCGCTCAACCTGCACATAGGGAAAACATATGCATGAGTACTTGTTTTACTCAATGGGCTCATGCCGAAAACATTATATACAGTTATGTCATTCATACCAGTGATCTCGAGTTTTACATGTAGTTAAGAAATATCATCGAGAACACAAAAACATTTCATAGACTGGTCAGTCAAACAATCTCCCCATTTTCTCAACAATCCATCAATCACAATCATCATTCCACAGTGCGATGAAAGTGTGGCCACACTATTCGCCCACGAGACCGGCTGACTAGCAAGGACGGCTCACGATCCCACCAGTGTACACAGCCTGATAGGGTTTGCGGCCCTACTCGGACCCGAATTCGTTTCACAACACAGCCATAAAGCCTAACGGAGCAAGCTCAGACGAACTAGGCATCATACAACAATCTCATAACACAAAAACAACATGGCATGACATAACAAGTTAAACCACCCTTATAACACCACATCATATTATCGAAAGGTAAAGAGATTTGTAAAAGAAAGCCCACCTCGTTTGCTTAAACAATTCAATATCCAACTTAAGGCAACCCTCGTTCCTCGTGCTCACGTACACACAATAACCCTTGCCAACATCACAACACAAATCAGCCTTCCATCAATTCACATTATCATGCATGTCCTATCGTTCCTTTCACCGTTCTCTTAAATTACCCATCCCAACCATTCGCCAACATAAGGAAAACATGCCATATTATTTCTCAACGTGTCACATATAATCACGTCATAGGATACATTCCTTAATCATACATGCATCATATAATTCACCCAAACTTGGCAACAAGTGATATTTCAACATAATAACAAATCTGGCAAAACGGTGCAGTTGGTTTGTAAAAATCACCAAAAATCCACCCGACCTCATATGAAGCTAAAATTTGGTCACAACACAGTAGACACATTCAGGTTCATCCCGTTAAAATTTCACACCAAAATCATGTCATTTGGACAGTCAAAACAAAAGTGCAACTCTCTGGTCAGAACACAAAAACTCTGGCAGTACTGCGCAGTTCAATTGAAAAATTTGTCAAATTTTCATCCGATGTCCAATGAGGCTAAAATTTTCACATAACACAGAAGACACTTTATATTTCATCCAGTTCAAAATTCACATAAAAAAGGGGCCATTTTTTTGGTCAAATAGAACACGAAACTTTCTGGGCGAGAATACAAGTTTCTGGCAGAATTGCGCAGTCGACTTCAAATATTTATTAAATATGCACCTTTCATAAAAATGGGCTGAAATTTACACACAACACAGAAAACACCTTGAAGTTTACTCAGTTAAAAATTCGCACCAAAATAAGATCGTTTGGTCAGTGAAACACACGTCAGAATCCACTGTCCGAACACCACAGTTTTCAGGTTTCACAATTTTGAAATTAGGGTTTCTTCCTCATTCATCCAAACACAATTTTTCATGCTCCCCACACACAAACATGATTCAAAAGGTTTTCACAATCATGTTCTCATATAATCACACATCATTCACCAATGAATCATTCAAACTTCACACATCTTCATTCAAAATCGCATATTCACAATTCTCCTCATACAAAACACAAATTCCCACCGATTAATTATGCGATCTATGATTACTACACTCACTATATGCATAAGGGAATCAAGAACAAGGTTTCAATGGAGAAGATGAGGAAAAGATTTTAGTTATGCCTTCTTGAATCACAAATCAAACGGTAGAAGCGAGTATTGACGCGATCCGTCGGGAACTCTTGAAAATCCAACTCCAATGGATGCAAGAACAAGGATGGAAGGAATTTTGGAGAGGATGAAGAGAGGGAGGAGGGAGGCGTGTGAGGGAGAGGGAAAGAGAGAGATTGACGTGTGGGAGAGGGAGAAGAATGGGGGCTAGGGTTAGGTTTAGGTGATTTTATAGTTCTAGGTTTAATCCAACAAATTAATTAATTAATTAATTAATTGTGGAGGAATAAAATAGAGGCCAAAAATTCCACAATTAAAAGAAGGAAATAGGCGTGTGACTTGGGGGTGAGTTTTTTGAAAATTTTGCTAATTAATTAGCCAAGAATTTATTTGGTATTTACTTGGAGAGAAACAGATTCACAATTTATGAAATAAAACAATGACTATTCCATAAACAAGGGAACAAAATAAATTAAATCTCCAAGTAGGAAATAAAAAGAGAGGGGGGCGAAAATTAGTAGGGTGCACAAGGAAATTATTTAAATTCTCAATTAAATAAGAATAGGATTTAAATTTGGAAATTTCTTTATAGGAAAAGACTCCCATAAAATAGGTAACAAATAAATAAATTTCCACAAGGCAAAACAAAAGCATGTAGGCGTGTGGGATGAAGACACAATAGAAGGAAAATATTCACATCCCCAATTAATTAGACATAGGTATTAATTTGAATAAAAAGGGTTCCACAAAATAGGAAACAATTATAATTTCCTCTACAATAAGGAAGGGGCCGAAAATTGGCTCTAATTGCCACAAGGAAATAATTCAAATCTTCATTTAATTATGGCGAGGAAACAAAATGTGGCATGATTTTAATTGGATTTAAAACAAAAGAAGGGAATCAACAAGGCACCAATTTATTCAAAGAAAATAATCCATCCTCCTAATTAAAATAGGGGATTTTCGACACTCACAAAAATAATAGGCTAGAGTTCGAATTTTATGTAGCACAATTTAGGGATAATTTGATTTGGATTTAATTTGGATAAAAATCCCAAAATAATAAATTAAATCCAAGAAGAAAATATTAATTCCAATAATTGAAGGGAGCCAAAAGTTCTCAATTATTTTGGCTAGAACAAAAATGCATGATTCACTTAATTAATCCCCCACATTGGATAATATAAATATACAACACTTCATTCCACATTACTCACGACAATTGTTCCACATAGTTAACTCAATCACGTAGCAACAATTAAATATCATAAATTAAATTTCCAATCTACATATAAAAAAAAGGTCACAAAAATTTTGGGATGTTACAGGCCGAGAGTTTGGGTGATCTTGACGCGCGGATATATTGACTGGGAAGGAAAAGGGGGGCGGCGGAAGTTCAAGGCTGTCTAAGGCCGGATTGCACCTGATCCCAAGAGAAGGGATGGTTGAAAATATAGCCCCGATTAATGTGTTTAAGTGTTTCTTGTGTCTGTTTATGTGTGTTTGTGTTGTTTTTATGTTTTTTCTTTGCGTCATGATTTAGAGTCTAGTTTAGGATAGGGTCGGTCAGGGGAGTAACCAGGCTAGAATTCGACTTATTTCTTTTTGTTTGTTCTTCACGCTTGAGGACAAGCATGTGGTAAGTGTGAGCAGTTTGATAAGTCGTATTCTAGGCCTTGGTTACTGGTCAGTATAACGTGCATAACTGGAATATATCTGCAAAACAGTTGCTAAAGTGTGCAGGGAAAGAGTTCTAGTCAGAAGGAAAGGTATCGGATAACTCAGGTGAAAAGGGCATCAGAATGTTGCTATACTGACCAGTATGCATGCCAAAAAGGCTCGAGATGGAGAAGAAGGATTGCTGAAAAGATCAGCCACAAGTAAGGGCAAAAGGGTCATTTCGCAAAGAGAGCCTACCCTAAAAATCAAGGGCAGGCCTCCCTATAAAAGGAAGCCACTTGGAGAGAGAAAGAAGAGGAGGGATCATAGGGAATCATCATTAGGAATATACACTCTTAGTTAGAGTAGTTCTCTCTCGGCAGTTAGTTCCTTTAGCTTGTCCTTCATATTCTCGTTCCTCGCCACAACCATGGTCACCTGAAGTTCATCAGTTCGCCGGAGTTCCGTATTATCTCGTTCCAGCCTGCGTGTTTCGTAGTGTTAGCAGTTTCATCGTCGGAGTGGCAAACAATCTTTATTTGCTTTCTTAGTTAATCTTTACGTGTTTCCTTACGTTGGACCTGTTGCACTTTCAATTTCCGTTTGCTTTTGAAGTATTTCGTTTAGATCCAAACACCTTTTATGCAATGAAGTTGTCTTTGTGCATCGTTATCTGTTTGATTCAGTTTTTTTCTGCCTAGATAGTGTAGATCTAGTTGTTACTGTAATTTCCAAGTGTTGCTAGCATGTTTTCATTTCCACATTGATAAATCTGAGTTCATGAATTTAGATAGCTATTAGATTCTAGATCTGAAATGGTTAAGTTTGAAAGCCCAGTCTACGTGATTTCTGCCACCTTGCATGTTACCCAGTAAGCGTAATTTCAGTTTCGTTAGTTTCATCTTTTGATTTGGAGTTTAGATTGTAGATCTATTTTTTGTGAAGTTTGTTAACCTGAAATTCTCGTTCATGGAATCTGAGTTGTTTGATTTGTGTTCATATTCGTTGGAGAAGACAATGTCCACATCCAAATTTGGGACCACTTTTACTTTTTAGTTACTTTTTGCTTTTGTCCTTTACTTTTCTTTACTTTTTCTGCTGGTACCATACACATCTGTCAGCCTAGTCACCTAACTACCACTTATTCTCTGATATTCCGTTTAGCCTTTTATAGTAACCCGTACCCTCCAGATATTTTCTGAAACATAATGTTCCCTCAATCTCACGTACACAGCTGCTTGTTAATCATCTTTCACACCTCCTAGTCAGTAGAGTACCACCTTAATTTCAAGTCTAGTTAGAATCTCAACCCAAAGCGTGGTAGCTAACCAACCTTTCCAAAATATCACCACAATTACCAAAGCGCATTCATCTCTGTGGGATTCGACCCTTACATCCACTATACTAGTCAGTAGAAGTGGGTTGAGGAATTGTTGATACCAGGTCCAGGCTTAGCTGGGACGTTCATCTTGATCAGTAGGATACATCCTTTGCTTGACGCGAGACCTGCACAAACCTGGCACTTATCAGTCTCCGAGACAAGAAAGTCATTGTGAGTACTCACGCAAAATTTTTAGAGGAAGACTATGTAATGAATCATAAACCCAGCTGTGAAGTGGCTCTAGATGACCTAACTTATATCACAAGATCCATTAACCGAGAACCCGTATCTAGTCTACAAACAATTCCAGAAACTTCAACTTCTACTCCAAGCATTGTAGTGTCGCGCCGCAGTGGGAGGGTCTCTCATGAGCCCGATAGATACATTGGTTTGGGGGAATCTATGGATCACTCCTCGGACAAGAATGTATTAGATCCCTGGAACTTTGCAGAGGCGCTGGCAGATGTCGATCATTGTGAATGGGTGAAAGCAATGGATTCGGAACTAAAATTTATGATAGACAAAGACGTCTGCGATTTGTTCATCCTACCCGAAGGCTGTAATGCCATTGGGAGCAAGTGGATATACAAACGTAAACGTGGACCCGGTGGATGAGTTAAAGTCTTTAAGGCAAGACTAGTGGCCAAGGGGTATACCCAAAAGGAAGGTGTCGATTACGACGAGACTTTCTCCCCGGTGGCCATGCTCAAATCGATCCGGATACTGTTGTCTATAGCAGCTTATATGGATTGGGATGTATGGCAGATGGACGTTAAGACTGCGTTCCTTAACGGCAGTCTTGAGGAGACCATCTACATGCAACAACCCATGGGATATGCCATAAAGGGCAAGGAACACATGGTTTGGAAGCTTAAGAACGCTATTTATGGCCTTGAGCAAGCATCTAGATCATGGAAGTGTTTCGATCAAACTGTTCACAAGTTTGGATTCGAAAAATGCCCAAATGAAAGCTGCGTGTATATGAAGATTGAAAAAGGGAATGTTGTGTTCTTAGTTTTATATGTAGATGACATTCTTCTAATTGGAAACAATAAAAAGATGTTGTCATCAGTAAGAACTTGGTTGTCAAACCAGTTCGAGATGAAGGATATGGGAGACGCGGGACACATCCTCGGTATCAAGGTTCTTCGGAATCGGGAAAGGAAGATGTTGTGCTTATCTCAAGAACCTTACATCAACACAGTACTTAGTCGCTGTAGCATGCAGGACACCAAGAAAGGTTTCTTACCTTTCAGACATGGCATCCATCTATCTCAACAGATATGCCCAAAAACGCCGTATGAGATACAAGAAATGAGAAGGATTTCATATGCTTCGGCAGTTGGAAGTCTCATGTATGCTATGCTTTGTACGAGACCTGATATTTGCTTTGCTATTGGCATGGTGGAAAGATATCAGTCGAATCCGGGCCAAGGACATTGGACTGCCGTAAAGAACATACTCAAATACCTTAAATGGACTAAGGACTATGCTCTAGTTTACAATGCAGCCGAGCTCTGTCCTTTAGGATATACCGACTCAGACTTTCAAGCTGATCAGGAATTGAGAAAATCTACTTCAGGATATGTGTTCACCTTAGGAGGTGGAGCCGTAATTTGGAAGAGTGTGAAGCAGAAATGCATCGCGGACTCAACCATGGAAGCCGAGTATGTGGCCGCTTCGGAGGCTGCAAAAGAGGCAGTTTGGTTCAAGAACTTCCTTATGGATTTAGGTGTGGTTTCGAATCTGCCCAAGAGCATCACTATTTATTGTGACAATTCTGGTGTTGTGGCAAACTCGAAAGAACCAAGAGCTCACAAAGCAAGCAAACATATAGAGCGGAAGTATCATATCATTAGAGATATAGTGCAGAGAGGAGACATACAAGTGGTCAAGATTGCGTCAGAGAACAACCTGACAGATACTTTTACAAAGGCATTGGTGGTGAAACCGTTCGAACTCCACATTGAAAGGATGGGAGTTCGACTCATTCAAGACCTCAACTCGCTTTCAGTATAAATGGGAGAAATTTTAAGACGTGTGCACTACCATTTTGTATACTCGAAAGCTGTCTTCAGTATAAGTGGGAGACTGTTAGGGTTTTGTATACTAGAAATCACCTTTCAAGTGATTAAATACTGTAAAACTCTATATATTCTTTTCCAATGAGTGCAACATATTACTTTTGTCATAATGTTGTTATGTTTTACATTTAATGGATGTTTATTGCATATTTAAATGTATAAGCGAATGTAACAAAGTCTAAGTCTTTGTTTTAGTAGACTGGTTGTGGGCGTCGTCCATTTTAAGGTAACACGGTCAGTTCTGAATAAATAAATATAAGAATTTCACAACCTAGATAGGCCTAGACTACCTATTGTGAAAGGTTGCAATGTTAGTCCGATTATTTCTAAGCCTTATTGAAATAAGATGACGTTGGTGTGGTATAGCACTGAATTGGATCTAAAACGGCAAGACGAGTCTTTATGCTATCTACTGAAAGACGAGGTCTTGATAATTAATTTCTTAATCAATGTGCGTTAGCATTGAGCTTATGATATTGATTACCTACTACTTTGACTTACCAATCCGTGCGGATTTTTCGTAACCCAACGATCCTGGTATCTTGGGTAGTGGCGATCATTATCTAGCCGTGCTAGGATTGCTATTATATTGAATCGTGCGTTAGGTGAGTCTCGTTTGATAACATCCACAAGAGGAGCTCGAAACAAGGTTTTATTATTCGGAACCTAGCTAGTTGGAGTTTGATTACTCTATGAATAATAAATAAGCGTTTATTGCTAAGTCCACTCTTGGAGTTTATAATAAATTAATTAATTAAGTCCATAGCAGACATTGATTAATTAATGAATGTTTCTATCTTAAGCGTGGGAAATAAATGACAAACAAATGGAAACCCGAAATACTTGTAATTTCGGATTTGGATGGGCAGTGCAATATTATTTCTTTAGTGACTGATTGTAATATTCCAATATAAGCTCATATTAAATTATAGGTTCAATATAATTAGTAAAAAGCTAATTGGGGGAGGCCATATCTAAATTCTTCCTTAGATCCCTGACTGGGCCCAATATGTAACTTAATATAAATAGGAGAATAAAGGAGACAGAAAACACACTTGTTTTTTTTTTCAATTTTCATCCCCCTATTCCAAGGAGAGGAACGAACGATTTTTTCCTCTCCTTTCATGAGCAGGATTTTGTCTTCTTTATTCAAGTCCTAGTATTCTGGTGAGATTTTCCCACACAAATATCAGATTATAGTCCGGGATACCAGTCAGAAGATCTGAGGTCGAGTACTCAAAATCTTCACGTCGAGAAGACGCAAGCCATCTTCGATTCTTAAGTGAATCAACGAGGTAAATTGGCTAACTCCGTAGCAAGCATGTTTTAGGGATTATTTGTGCTAAATCATGTTTAAATACAAGTTGTGAGCATGATACATGTGAGAATTACGCGAATAGAGTTTATCTAAATAATGTGCTAAATAGATCAAGTTTTATGTGATCCGTTAGAATGCACGCTTCCGCAGCAAACCCCTTCACAGACCACCGTTCTTTCGCTCTGACCCAAGAACCTTCCTTAAAGCCTCAGCCCAGAATAATAGTACTAGGCTAGGAAGTGAGTAGAATGTTAAGTACAAAGATCCCAACACCTCGGCTCGACACGATCAACAGCAGAAAAAAGTGTTGACGCCCACTCTTCCAAAAGAAAGTTTTAAAGAAAGAAATATTTTCCATTTTGAGAAGGAAAATAAATTTTATGAGATTTTGAGAAAAAAAAAGTAATTTCACAGCCCTATATGGGAACGAAAATATTTGTTTGAAATGTTTGCATGATGCAACGTGATAGTTGATACTTTGCATAAGATATGCTTAATGTATATGTGATTTTTTCTAAGAGCTTGACGGAAATATATAGATGTCATGTGGGCCCATGTATGCAACCTAAAGTGCTTTAGAAAAGTACCTTAGGTGAGACATATGTGACTGATAAGTCGTATTCTAGGCCTCGGTTACTGGTCAGTATTACAGGTTTAAATGATTATATTTGCAAAGCAGTTGCTCAAAGTGTGCAGGATAAGTGTTCTGGCCAGTAGGGAAGTTCCGGAGTGTTCGGGTAGAAAAAGCGCCAGCATGGTCTCATACTGATCCGTATACGTGCTAAAACGGCTTGAGATGAAGAAGACGGATAGCTGGGACGGATTACCCACAATTAAGGGCAAAGAAGTCAAATTGCAGCGAGGATTTACCCTAAAATCAAGGGTAGCCTCCCTATAAAAGGTAGCCAAGTTGGAGAGAGAAGGAGTCTGGGATAGACTTCAATTCACCATCATCTTTAGGTAGAGAGTTCTCTCGGTAATTTCAGTCTTTCAGCCGTGTCCCACTTCTAGCCTCGCCGAGCCATGATCACCTGACGTTCAGAATGTTCCCGAGTTCCAGTCATCGTCCGTTCCAGTTAGCTAGATCGTAGTTCCAGTCAGAGATTTTATCGCCCGGAGTGGCAAACAATTTTTTTAAATTGCTTCCGTAGTTTAATTAGTTCTCCGTCTTTACGTTGGATTTCTGTTACATTTTGGGATTTTGTTGTTTTGAAATGCTTGCTTTGGATATCCGAACGTGTTAATGCTATGAAGTTGATTTCCGTTTCGTTCATTGTAGTGTTCTTTTCTTTCCTTGTCTAGTTAGCTTAGATCTAAGGTTTCTCGGTGTTTTAAGTGCTAAATCTCTAAATTCTGTTACGTAACAAATTTCTTTAGGATAGGTAAACAAGTACTGTTTGATCTGGAAGTAGATCGTTGCATGCAAGGCTTCGTTTTATTTTCTGAATCGATCTTTCATGTTGACCAGCATGCAGAAGTCCAGTTTCAGCGTTTGATTTCAGATTTGATTTCTTAGTTTTAGATCTGTGTTCGCGAGTTGTTAATCTGTGTTTGCCGGGTTGGATCTGGAATTG
This sequence comes from Salvia splendens, assembly GCF_004379255.2. Lineage (NCBI taxonomy): Eukaryota > Viridiplantae > Streptophyta > Magnoliopsida > Lamiales > Lamiaceae > Salvia > Salvia splendens. The sequence goes on from NC_056042.1 coordinate 15,333,054, forward strand.
TTATCTGAGTTTAATTTGTGTTGTTGGAGAAGATGATGTCTACATCCAGATTGGGGACCACCTTACTTTTATTTACTTTTGCTTTCTTTTGTCCTTCACCTCTGGTTGTACCTGCAGATCTGTCAGCCTAGTCACCACTACCTCCACTACACTCTGAATATTCTGTTTAGCCAAAAATAGAAATACCGTCCTTTCCAAACAATTTCTGTTACACCATGTCCCCTCATTTCCACGTACACAGTTGCATTCCATGATCTGCTCCCCCATCCTAGTCAGTAGGACGCCACCCTTTAATTACTCGCCTAGGTAGAAACTCAACCCGAGCGTGGTAGCTAACCAACCCTCCAAAATATCACCGCAGTAGTTTAAACGCACCATCTCTGTGGGATTCGACCCTTACCTCCACTATACTGATCAGTAGAAGTGGGTTGAGGAATCTTTGAAGACGAGGTCTAGGCTTAGTTAGGATCTTTATCCTGCCAGTAGGATATATCCTCACTTGAACGACACCTACGCACCTCGTACCTCTTCAAATGGCGCCGTTGCCGGGGATGGATGGCGTTTTAGATACTATTGTGTGTGATACTTTGGCGTAAATATTGTGTATAATTTTTTTCTCTTTTTCTTTTGTTTCAGTTTATGAGAAGCAGTTCGGATCCTAATCCGTGGAAACCGAAGATACTTCAGCGAGGATCCATACTTGTGACCACTCGTTCTGGCCTGTCAACAACTCTGTCTGACCTAGACACGAGTAGCGACGAAGAACAGTACACCATAGAAGGACCAATTCCCGTGGAGTTACCACTGTTGGAAGGCAATCCAGGAATGGCTGCCAACATGGACGAAGATCCAGAGATCGGTACGCTGAATGCGCATACCGAAGGAGAACCACCGCAAGCTATCGTGGTCACCCCGGGACAGACTGCTTGTGACGTGAAGCCTCATGTCATAGAGATTCTACCTACATACTGCGGGAAAAGCTATGAAGGGCCGTATGAGTTCCTTCACGAATTTTGTAAGATTTGTAGAGCGCAGAGAAGACCAGCAGGAGCGACTGAAGATGATTATAGGCTGAAAGCTCTGCCATTTGTGCTCAAGGGGGAAGCGAACACCTGGTTCATGCGCTTGCCCCCTGACTCTATTGAGACTTGGGCCGACTTCAAGTCAGCATTCCTGGGCGAGTTTTTTCCGTCATCTAAGACAAGCGCACTGAAGAGAGAAATAACGAATGTGAAGCAAGGATATGACGAGCCCTTGAGCGACTATTGGGCAAGATACATGGGTCTTTTGGAATCGTGTCCCAACCATCGCATGGCGGACATTGAAGTACATCATACTTTCTACGAGGGCATGAACGCGGTAACCAAAGACCTGGCCAATTCATCTTCGGGAGGAAGCTTCACGCAATTACGGGTCAGCGAAGCAAAGAGAGTCCTAAGGAAGCTACTGAATGCAAAGAAAGAGTATGACCATTCAAGGGAAGGATACAACCGAGAGCGGGCTGCTGTTGCATCGACTACTGATCAGGAGAACAAGCTGGAGCAGAAAATGGACTTGAAGATGGATGAGCTGAAGAAGTCACTTTTGAGTGCCATCGAGAAGAGCACTCCACCACCTCTCCCAACTGGGAACTACAAGGGTGCAGAGCAGGGAAATCAAGGGGCCCAATACGAGCATCCGAATGACTTGATCAGTACGGAGCAAGCTAACGCTGCTGGGTATTTTAACCAGAATGGGAATTGGATCCAGGGGAGACAACGGGACGCACCATGGAGGGACCACCTGAATTTTCGATGGGGAGAAGGGAACCAAAACCAGAACCAAGGTCAAGGCCAGAACCAATATAACCCTTACCCGAACCAAAACCCTAACCGTGGACCAGCAAACCCAGACTTCCAGCCCAACTGGTCAGGAAGAAACCAACAAGCCCAAAACCATAACCCACAAAGCTCAAACTCGAACCCTGTTTACGTGCCACCCCACCAGAGAAATTTCCAAAACTACCAAAATCAACCAAACCAAGCATCCCAACACCATCAGAACCAGAATCAATTCCAAGCCCAGCACCAGAATCAATATCCTCAAGATCAGTACACTCCTCCTGCCCAATATAACCAATACCCGCCTAATCAAGGACAGCAAACCTTCCAGAACTATCAACACCAAGGGCCGGGTCATTTCCAAAACTCGAACAGGCCGAGGAGATCCGTTGAGGACATGATGAGCGAAATGCTAGCATCACAACAGAACATCAAAGGAGAATTGCAAGCCCATAATGAGGTCGTGCAGGGGATGCAAAATGCCCAGAAAGAACATAAGGCGAACATGGATATGATGAATAGGCAGTTAGCTCAACTGGCCAGTTCGATGGGTGATTTGAAGGGAAATGCAGGAAAACTCCCATCTACAGTCCAAATGCCCGAGAAGGCAAATGTGAGTAAGGTCACGTTGAGGTCAGGAACTACTTATGATGCACCTCAACCGAAACAGCCGAGTGAAGGATCGAATGGAACGAAGATAGGAGGCGAGACAATTTCAGCTGAGGAAATAGGGAATTTCATGCCTCGAATGCAGGATCCATTCTTCCTGGATGATACACCAAGTATAAGAGGTGAACCCAATGCCTTACTGAGCAGGAAGGAACCTCCTCAAGAGAAAAATCCCAGAATGGAGGCTCGGACCCAAGAGCTACCAAAGAAAGTTGCTGAGGAACCCGGAGAAGAGAAAAAAGGGGAGAAACCATTCCCATTCCGATTTGTTACAAAGAGGAAGAAAGAGAACCCGGTCGACTACTTGTCGATTTTTGGAAGGTTGGACGTCACCATACCATTCCTCCAAGCCGTGAAACTACCCCCCGCTCGGAAAATTCATTAAGGATTTCATAGCCGGGAAAGCTCAAAAAGATGGACAAATCATGGTGGAAGGGATCGCATCCGCAATTGTGCAAGAGAAACTGCCGCCCAAGAGGGCCGATCCAGGTATGTTCACTTTACCTATAACTATAGGGGATGTGAAGGTTGAACATGCGATGTGTGATCTTGGAGCTTCCATTAATGTCATGCCATTATCGATCTATAACCGACTGAAAGGAGTGAGGCTGTCAAACACTAGGGTGTTGATCCAGCTGGCTGATAGGTCGTGCATAAGCCCTGAGGGAGTTTTAGAGAACGTGTTGGTTAGAGTACAGGAGTTCACATACCCTGCTGATTTTTATGTGATCAAAATGAGTGAGCATGAAGCGAGAGAGTCTAGTGGAGTCTTGTTAGGGAGACCTTTTTTGAGAACGGCTAAGACAATAGTGGACATGGCCGAGGGGACTATTTGCATTGATTTTAATGGTGAGAAGTTTACTTTTGATATAAATGATGCCATGAAGAAACCCATTGATTCTGAAAATCTATGCTTTGTTGATGTGATTGACCCTCTAGTCCAAGATTTTCTTGAGACCGAACTATTACAGGAAAAACTCCAGGCTTTAGATGCTTGTGATCAGGCCGACGAAGAAGCTGCTGCGTGGTGTGATTTGATCAGTAGCCAGGGGTTGACCGACGAAGAAATAGAAGGAGCGATCAAGGAATTCTGTCAAAAGTCGGCGTTCATTGGAGCCGCAGGGGCCAAGCTTCCAGTCAGTACGGAAGAACCTTCAGGGGAAGACTTAAAGAAAGACGGGGAGGCCCAGAAAAACCCTCTACCCGAAGACACACTTCCACCCCAAGTCGAGCTAAAAAAGTTACCATCGAACTTGAAGTATGCCTACCTCGGGGAGGAGAACTCATATCCCGTAATCATCAACAGCAGTCTCACAAAAGAACAAGAAGCGCGGCTACTGACTGTGTTGAATAGGAATAAGAAGGCAATCGGATGGAGCCTTACAGATCTAGTAGGGATAAGCCCCGACGTTTGCATGCACCACATCAGGCTAGAAGAGGGTGTGAAGGCTCATCGAGATGCTCAAAGGAAGTTAAACCCTAACATGCGAGAGGAAATTTTAAAGGAAATCTTGAAGTTGTTGTCGCTAGGGATTATCTATTCAGTGCCGGACAGTGAGTGGGTCAGCCCGATCCACATGGTTCCAAAGAAATCCGGGATCCAAGTTGTCAAGAATGAGAGGAACGAGCTGATTCCAACAAGGCTGGTCACGGGTTGGCGAATGTGCATCGACTACCGGAAGCTGAACAACGCAACAAGGAAGGACCATTTTCCTTTGCCTTTCATCGACCAGATATTAGAGAGATTAGCTGGGAAAAAATTTTTCTGCTTCCTAGATGGGTACAGCGGGTACTTCCAAATTCACGTGGATCCTGAGGACCAGGACAAAACCACTTTTACTTGCCCGTTTGGAACCTATGCATACCGTCGCATGCCTTTCGGTTTATGCAACGCTCCAGGTACGTTTCAACGATGCATGATGAGCATATTTTCCGATTTGATTGAGGAGTGCATAGAAATATTTATGGATGACTTCACGGTTTACGAAGACTCGTTCGACTCTTGCCTTCATCATTTGGACATAGTTTTGGAAAGGTGTCAAGCAAAGAGTCTGGTTTTGAACTTCGAGAAGTGCCATTTTATGGTCACCGAAGGGATAGTCCTAGGACACGTAGTCTCAGAAAGAGGTATCCAGGTGGATCGAGCCAAGGTGGATGTCATATCCAAATTACCATTCCCTACTGATCAGAAGGGAATAAGGGGTTTCCTGGGACATGCTGGATTTTATCGAAGATTTATAAAGGATTTCTCCAAAATCGCCCAACCCCTTACCAGACTGCTTCAAAATGATGTGGAGTTCGTTTTTGATGAGCAATGCAAGGCAGCTTTCGATCTTCTCAAAGAAAAATTAGTATCCGCACCTATCATACGAGCTCCTGATTGGAACCATCCTTTCGAAGTAATGTGCGACGCCAGCGACTTTGCGGTAGGGGCCGTGCTGGGTCAGAAGATCGATGGGAGGAGGCACGTAATTTTTTATGCGTCCAAGACTCTAAATCAAGCCCAGCGGAATTACGATACCACCGAAAAGGAGATGCTGGCAGTGGTGTTTTCTTTCGAGAAGTTCCGGCCATATTTGCTGGGATCTAAGGTCGTAGTATACATTGACCATGCAGCCCTTAAGTATCTAGTTACCAAGAGAGAATCAAAACCACGCTTGATCCGATGGGTACTCTTGTTACAAGAATTTGATTGGGAGGTGGAAGATAAGAGAGGAGTCGAAAACAAGGTGGCAGACCATCTGAGCAGAATAGTGCAAGAAGGAAACAGCGAGGAGGTGCACGACAAGTTTCCAGAGGAACACTTATGTGAGGTGATTTTTGCACCCAGAAAAATTGATTGGGAAGAAGTGTACAAACTTACTGGTCAGAATGATGCAGCAAAAGGAAAAGAGAAGGTAGGGCAGGAGCCATGGTATGCGGACCTGGCCAACTACCTAGTAACTGGAGAACTTCCAGAGGTACCAAGTGTTACCAAAGCCCAACGAATGAAGATCAAGAGTGAGGCAAAATATTATTTTTGGGACGACCCTTACCTATGGAGGGTAGGATCCGATCAAGTGATAAGAAGGTGCATTCCTGACTGGGAACAGCGGGATGTGTTGACCCACTGCCATTCGTTAGCATGTGGAGGGCACTTCGGATCCAAGAAGACGGCAAGGAAGATTCTGGATAGCGGCTTTTACTGGCCAACTCTCAACAAAGATGCATACGAGTTCTGCCGGAGCTGTGAGCGTTGCCAACTGACCGGTGGAATATCTGCCCGAGATGAAATGCCGCAGGTGCCCATAATAGTTTGTGAGCTATTCGACATATGGGGGATGGACTTCATGGGTCCGTTTCCTTCATCCTATGGGAATCTGTATATCCTAGTTGCTGTAGATTACGTCTCCAAATGGGTAGAAGCCAAGGCCACAAGCACGTGCGAAGCCAAGGAAGTGGCTAAGTTCTTAAAGAGTCATATCTTCAGTCGATTCGGTGTGCCCAGGGCGATCATATCAGATCAAGGTACACACTTTTGTAATCGTACAATTGAAGCCTTAATGAAAAAGTACGGTGTGCACCATAGACTTTCAAGCCCCTACCACCCGCAAGCCAATGGTCAAGCGGAGATCTCTAACCGGGAGATAAAGAAGATTTTGGAGAAGACCGTGAACACTTCGAGGAAGGACTGGAGTGTAAGGTTAGAGGATGCTCTCTGGGCGTATCGAACAGCCTACAAAACCCCCATAGGCATGTCCCCTTACCGGATTGTTTTCGGAAAAATGTGCCACTTACCGGTTGGAATCGAACACAGAGCATACTGGGCGGTGCAGAAAGTGAATATGGATGTTACCACCTGTGAAGAGGAACGGAAGCTGCAACTGCAGGAGCTTGAGGAACTTAGATTGGAGTCATTCGACTCCGCCATGTGGTACAAAGAACGTACTAAATTGTGGCACGATCGAAATCTGAGAACCAAGGAGCTTCATGTGGGCCAGAAGGTACTGCTTTTCCAGTCAAGATTAAAGCTTATGCCAGGGAAACTCAATTCAAGATGGACCGGGCCTTACACCATCACTGCACTCCGCTCCAATGGAGCAGTAGAAATTTCAGGGAGTTCTCTTGACTCTAAACCCTTTCTAGTAAATGGACATAGGCTGAAGATTTTTAGGGAAAGCAGTGACGTGGGCGTAGTGGATGAGATCCTGCTACGTCCACACACTCTGGATTCTTATTGATCAGTAAGATAGGAATTTGGAATTCCATGTGGCTAGTTCTTTTTGATAATATTCTGCATATACTGGCCAGGTAGGATTCCAAATTGCCTAAGGAAAATGTAAATACTGTATATACGTCAATTTTTTTTTTTCGGGCCTTAAATTTAGGTTGGGGCACACTTTGACCGAGAGGTTACCTATTTAGTGTCACTCCAATTTGTATTTAAGTGCCATTTTGAATTATTTTCCGTAATAGGTAAGTATAGAGGGAAATTGTGGATAGGACGTAAATTTGAATTAAGCGTGTGCAGCTTTTGCAGGGTGGCAGTGCTGGAATGGTGTGGAGCAGAGAGAGTACACACGCTAGCCAATCAGGAACCAACGCCTGTCGCCCAACCACTTTTCACATGAAGCGGCATGACCGTCATGGGTAAGAAAGCTATCGCGAGGAAAATCAAGCCCCGTCGTGCGAACACCCAAGATACGCAGCCGCTGCGAGAAGATACCCCGGAGGCCCAACCACAGTCGAACCAACCACCCGCACCGACTGCTCAACCGCCGGCCACTATTTCTTTGGATGCCGTAATGGTATTCCTTCGCCAACAAGACCCGACTAGGGACTGGACGGCGGCATTGACCAATTTCGGCCACACGGGGGGCATAGGAACCGCACCCAGTGGAATTCCTCATGCACAGGTCAGACACGCAGAACTACAGTCGGAGGAAGGATCTCCCTCAGCCACCGCGGCATCGGAACCCCCGGTACCATATTCGGCAGACCTGGAAGCTATCGCCGCGTTTTACAGCTCCGACTCTGAGGAGCGAAAGAAAAGGTCCAGCCAAGTAAGGGAAACCCAGGGAGAGAGTGGCGGAGCAAAATGACGCCCGAGAAGGACCCAGTATTTCAAGAAGTAAGACGGCCAGAGATAGATCTGAACGAATCAGCCAGGAAACAGGGCCTCATGACGGACGAGGAGTTTGACTCGATAATGAACAGGGTAAACCGAAGAGAGGAGACAACTGACTTGGTGGCTGAGGGTCTGGACCTCGCACCAAGATCAGTAGGAGAGAATGAACAAGCTCTTAGAGAACCCATACCGAAGGATAAGACATCCCAGTCAGAAGGAGAAGAGGAGAGGGAAAAGCAGAGTGAAGCCAAGGAAGCAGGAACAGAGACAACAGAACCAGAGGTAGAGGCATCCACCCCAGGGGCACCTCCGGTAGTTAAACCGATCCCCGTCAGAAGGAAACTGGTAGTGAAGACAGGCTCCAAGGCAGAGCCACCCAAACCGCAGAGGAAATCGCAACGTTGTTTGGGTAAGTGGGCACCCAACAGGGCGAAACCGAACACGGCGGAGGATCCCCTAGAGATCGTGAGTGACGACGAACCCTGTCCGGCGCAAGAGGATCAGGGTGTGGAAGCCGAGCGGGTGGCTGAGGGACTGGACCTCGCACCCGAGTCAGTGAGCCCCGAACAATTGGAGAAGGAAGATGCCAAGAAAGAGTGTAGCTCCACTACCCAGGAGACGCCACCAACCGAGGCGGAAGAGGAAGCTAGATACCAAGTAGAAAGGAAAAGAAAGGGCAAGACCGTTGTGGAGGAAAAATCAAAAACCAAAAGAATGCGTACCCCGAACACAGGCATAGTGATCACTGAGACTGCCCGGAGAACCCCATCAAACCGGCAGACACAGAGTGATAGTGAGTACGAGGCCAGTGAAGCTAGAGTGATAGTGACTGAGTGAACCTAGTGGTTGACCGAGAGTGTGGGCGATCTTGACAAGCAGATGTACTGACTGGGAGAGAAAGAGGGGGGCGGCAGAAGTTCAAGGCTGTCTAAGGCCGGATTGCACCTGATCCCGAGGGGAGGGATGGTTGAAAATGTAGCCCAATCTGTTAGTGTTTTATGTGTTTCTGTGTTTGTGTTTGTGTTTTCTTTCTTTTTCGTCGTTGTAGTCTAGAGTCCAGTTTTAGGTAGAGTCGGGCAGGGAAGTAACCAGGCTAGAATGCGACTTATTGCTTTTTGTTTGTTCTTCACGCTTGAGGGCAAGCATGTGGTAAGTGTGAGCAGTTTGATAAGTCGTATTCTAGGCCTCGGTTACTGGTCAGTATTACAGGTTTAAATGATTATATTTGCAAAGCAGTTGCTCAAAGTGTGCAGGATAAGTGTTCTGGCCAGTAGGGAAGTTCCGGAGTGTTCGGGTAGAAAAAGCGCCAGCATGGTCTCATACTGATCCGTATACGTGCTAAAACGGCTTGAGATGAAGAAGACGGATAGCTGGGACGGATTACCCACAATTAAGGGCAAAGAAGTCAAATTGCAGCGAGGATTTACCCTAAAATCAAGGGTAGCCTCCCTATAAAAGGTAGCCAAGTTGGAGAGAGAAGGAGTCTGGGATAGACTTCAATTCACCATCATCTTTAGGTAGAGAGTTCTCTCGGTAATTTCAGTCTTTCAGCCGTGTCCCACTTCTAGCCTCGCCGAGCCATGATCACCTGACGTTCAGAATGTTCCCGAGTTCCAGTCATCGTCCGTTCCAGTTAGCTAGATCGTAGTTCCAGTCAGAGATTTTATCGCCCGGAGTGGCAAACAATTTTTTTAAATTGCTTCCGTAGTTTAATTAGTTCTCCGTCTTTACGTTGGATTTCTGTTACATTTTGGGATTTTGTTGTTTTGAAATGCTTGCTTTGGATATCCGAACGTGTTAATGCTATGAAGTTGATTTCCGTTTCGTTCATTGTAGTGTTCTTTTCTTTCCTTGTCTAGTTAGCTTAGATCTAAGGTTTCTCGATGTTTTAAGTGCTAAATCTCTAAATTCTGTTACGTAACAAATTTCTTTAGGATAGGTAAACATGTACTATTTGATCTGGAAGTAGATCGTTGCATGCAAGGCTTCGTTTTATTTTCTGAATCGATCTTTCATGTTGACCAGCATGCAGAAGTCCAGTTTCAGCGTTTGATTTCAGATTTGATTTCTTAGTTTTAGATCTGTGTTCGCGAGTTGTTAATCTGTGTTTGCCGGGTTGGATCTGGAATTGTTATCTGAGTTTAATTTGTGTTGTTGGAGAAGATGATGTCTACATCCAGATTGGGGACCACCTTACTTTTATTTACTTTTGCTTTCTTTTGTCCTTCACCTCTGGTTGTACCTGCAGATCTGTCAGCCTAGTCACCACTACCTCCACTACACTCTGAATATTCTGTTTAGCCAAAAATAGAAATACCGTCCTTTCCAAACAATTTCTGTTACACCATGTCCCCTCATTTCCACGTACACAGTTGCATTCCATGATCTGCTCCCCCATCCTAGTCAGTAGGACGCCACCCTTTAATTACTCGCCTAGGTAGAAACTCAACCCGAGCGTGGTAGCTAACCAACCCTCCAAAATATCACCGCAGTAGTTTAAACGCACCATCTCTGTGGGATTCGACCCTTACCTCCACTATACTGATCAGTAGAAGTGGGTTGAGGAATCTTTGAAGACGAGGTCTAGGCTTAGTTAGGATCTTTATCCTGCCAGTAGGATATATCCTCACTTGAACGACACCTACGCACCTCGTACCTCTTCAGTGACCAAGTACTAGTAGAACGGGAATTTATTACCGCCTTCCAAGGCGACGAGACTAACTGAACCCATCAGTTAGGGTGAACCCCTAATTCCAAGGAATTATGATAAAGTAACAACGAACTAGAAAGTACTATCGTACGACTAATAAACAACAATGAAAGGAAGTCCATTCCTTTGAGCACACAGATAGTATATATATATATATATATATATATCTATATATATATATATATATATATATATATATATATATACTAAACGTTGATCAGATATAGCCACAAAAAGATTTAGTACGACCTTCTCGGGAGACAACGAATCAGTTCATACCATCCTTTACGCAACTTTTCATATACTTATATATATATACTTTTTGTCACAAGCCATATTTGAGAGCCTTATCCTTTTCATGTAGAGATGGCACGTCAGCGCTATACACACCGACGACCACTCCGGACAGGAGCCGACTCCGAGGTAGTCTGCGCTACTGCAGGACATAGTCAGACTCGTAGAGTTATTCCCACCGGAGCGGAGAGGGTGGATGGCGGCCACAACTCAGTTATATACCTCATCTCAGCCTCCTACCTATGAGCCGATAGGAGACATGCCAGGCTTTTTTGAGTGCGGTCTGGGCAGGATGCACTTGCGGGCACTCCAAGCCAAGTTGGAGAGAGAGAATGCGGCACTCCCTGCACCACAGCCTTAGCGACAGCTACGCCCGAGACTCCCCACACAGGCAAGAGCCTTTGCACTGCGGCAGAAGTACCCTAAGGCCGAGCAGGGGAAGCAGGAGCAAGGCAACTTGGCAGGTATGAGAACTCTCCTCAACGTACCTATTGTCATTTTGTTTGATACTGGTGCATCGCACTCTTTCATATCAGCACCTTGTGTTGAAACATTGAACTTGCCTAAGAATGAGATTGAACCTAAGATGAGGGTGTCCTCACCCGTAGGAGGCCTTATAGACATCTCACGAACATGCTCGAACATAAAATTTTCGATGGGAAATCTGAACCTAGTAGCTCATAACTTACATGTGATGTTGATGTGGAGCGTCGACATCATACTAGGAATGGATTGGTTAGCGAAGAACCACGCTAGCGTTACAGTACCTCGGGACAGAACCCGTAATTTTCCATGGGATTTCCTTGAGAAGACGAAAGTTTATTATTTCTGCCCTACAAGCAACCACCATGATGAGGAAGGGATGCCACACATACCTCGTCTATTTGAATAAAGAAGAGAAAAGGACAGGAAGTTTGAGAACGTAGCAGTAGTGCGAGAATTTCCCGATATATTTCCAAAAGCACTACCAGGTTTGCCGCCAGACAGGCAATTGGAATTCACCATCGATTTGGAGCCAGGACCAGGATCAGCTCCAGTATCGAAAGCGCCTTACCGAATGGCACCAAAGGAGTTGGAAGAACTCAAGATATAGTTACAAGAACTGTTAGACTTGGGTTTCATCCGCCCAAGTGTATCGCCGTGGGGCACACCCGTGCTATTCGTAAAGAAGAGGGATGGCACATTGAGGATGTGTATCGACTATTGAGAGCTGAACAAGTTAACCCTCAAGAACAAGTACCATTTACCGAGAATCGACGATCTTTTTGATCAACTGCAAGGAGCTGGATTCTTCTCGAAGATGGACTTGAGATCGGGTTATCATCAGCTGAGAGTTCGACAAGACGATATATCCAACACTGCGTTCCGCACTAGATATGGCCATTACGAGTTCACTGTAATGCCTTTTGGGCTTACAAATGCCCCACTATGTTCATGGACCTAATGAGCCGCATGTTCCACCATACTTGGACAAGTTCGTCCTAGTCTTTATAGATGACGTGCTCATCTACTCGAAGAATGAGAAGGAACACAAGGATCATTTGAGGGCCACTTTAGAGACGTTAAGAGCCGAGAAACTCTATGCTAAGTTTAGTAAGTGTGAGTTCTGGCTTAACGAAGTGAACTTCCTTGGGTACATAGTGACAGCAGAAGGGATTCGGGTGGACCCTGCTAAAGTGGAAGTCGTGCAACGTTGGCTATCACCAACGATACCCAATGAAATTCAGAGTTTTCTAGGACTGGCAGGATACTACCGAAGATTCATTGAAGGATTCTCTAAAATAGCGAGGCTAATGACTCAACAGCTCAAGAAAGGAGTTAAGGTCGATTGGACTCCAGAATGTGAAGCAAGCTTCCAACTGTTAAAGGAAAAGTTGACCACAACACCAGTTCTACCCGTGCCAGAAGCGGGAGTCGACTACGTAGAAATGGGAGCTGACTACGTGGTGTATACAGATGCATCGAAGGTCGGACTCGGGTGCGTGTTGATGCAGAAGGGCAAGGTGATTGCATATGCATCACGCCAGCTAAGGCCGCACGAGTTGAACTACCCTACACACGACTTGGAATTGGCAGCAGTGGTGCACACTTTGAAAATCTGGAGACATCATCTCTATGGAGTTTGATGTGAGATCTTCACAGATCATAAGAGACTCTAATACTTCTTTGAGCAAAAGGATCTGAATTTGGGACAACGCAAATGGTTAGAATTAGTCAAGGACTACGACTGCGGTATAAATTACCACCTAGGCAAAGCCAACATGGTAGCAGATGCCTTGAGTAGAAAGACTGCACCTCAAGTGGCTACTTTCCTCACACAAGAGGAAGAACTCCTCCGTGAATTCTCCAAGATGCGACTGGAGATAGTGAGAGCCCCGGAGACAGAGGACAGCAGAATTTCCACTTTGGTCACAGAACCAGATTTAAGGGCCAGGATCATCGACGCCCAAAGACGTGACGAGGCGTTAGAAAAGATTCATCTCAAGGTGAGGACCGGAAAAGGGGATTGTTACCGCGATGAGGCGGATAACGCCCTCACTTTCAAAGGAAGACTATGTGTACCCAATGTGAGGCACTCAGGAATGAGATCATGAGTGAAGCTCATGAGACACCCTACACTGCTCATCCTGGAAGTACGAAGATGTACCAAGATTTGAAGAAGCAATTCCGGTGGGATGGCATGAAGAGAAGCATTGCGTCGTTTGTAGAAAGATGTCTGGCTTGCCAGCAAGTGAAAGCCTTACATCAACGACCCTATGGGAAATTGAAACCTCTCGAGATTCCCGAATGGAAATGGGAGCACATTGCAATGGATTTTGTCACAGGGTTGCCAAAATCTCAGCGAGGAAATACTGCCATCTGGGTGATTATAGATCGCCTCACCAAAAGTGCTCATTTTATACCAATTCGTATCACATACGGATCAGACAAGTTGGCACCAATATATGTGCAAGAGATCATACTTTTGCATGGCATACCAGTAACGATCACTTCAGATCGAGACTCAAAATTTACTTCTAGATCTTGGATAAGCCTGCAACGAGAGCCAAGCACTCAGCTGAATTTCAGCACCGCATTCTATCCATAGACGGACGGACAGTCCGAAAGGACAATTCAGACGCTATAGGATATGTTGAGAGTCGTAGTGCTTGACCGTGGAGTAAACTGGGAGCCAGTACTGCCACTTATAGAGTTTGCCTACAACAACAGTTACCAGGAAACTATAAATATGGCCCCATACGAAGCACTTTATGGGAAAAAGTGTAGATCACCGCTTTACTAGGATGAAGTTGGTGAGAGAAGGATTATCGGACCAGACTCTGTAGAGGAAATGATAGAAATTGTTTGACAAATCCGAGAGAGAATCAAGGAAGCTCAAGATAGACAGAAATCTTATACAGATGCTCGCAGAACCAATATATAGTTCAAAGCGGGAGACAAAGTCTTTCTGAAAGTATCCCCGTCGAAAGGGATAACTAGATTTGGCGTCAAGGGCAAGCTAAAACTGCATTTCATCGGACCCTATGAGATCCTAAAAACAGTCGGCCCTATGGCGTACAGATTAGCACTTCCACCGAGTTTTGGAAATGTGCACAATGTGTTCCACGTCTCCCAATTGAGGAAATATGTGTTCGATCCCAAACACATAGAACACCAAGAAGAAATGGTGTTAGAACCAGATTTAAGCTATAAAGAAAAACCAGAAGCAATTCTAGATCGAAAAGTAAAAGAATTGAGAAATAAAGCTATTGTAACAGTGAAAGTCCTATGGAAGCACCACGGCCGTGAGGAGGCGACGTGGGAGCTTGAGGACAAGATGAAAGAGAAATACCGAAATGAAACAATATCAATAACAAGCTTGAATGAAACAATGAAGAATGGAGAAGATATTGAGAGAAGAAACCGAAATCTTATTCAATGAAATCAAGAAGTGTTTTACAAGTGTGGATTACACTTTACAATGAGTTAACTACTCTATTTATACAAGCAAAGAACTCAAATGAGTGAATGAGAGCTTCACTCAACTTGTGCGGTTACAACCGCAAGCTCCAACGGCTACTAGCCGTTAGTTCAACTACTATTAGAACTACACTTCTTGTTCTTGTGTTGTGTTCCTCATGATATGCTTCCATGCACCTCCATGCAACTCCATGCATCCGCATTGATGTGATTTAGCCAACTCTCAACAATCTCCACCTTCGCTAATCAAAACAATGCTCAGAAAACATGTAATCCCACGAGCCGTGTCAATCTTGATCACCTTCACCCTGCCACTCTCCACCTCATCTCTTATGAAATGCAGCCTTACATTAATGTGTTTGCTGCGTTCATGGAACATTTGATGCCCTGCAAGACACAATGACCCATTGTTATCACAGTGCACTGCTACACCTTTCTGTTGCACTCCAAATTCACCTATGAGTCCAAGTAGCCATTTGCTTTCTTTTACTGCTGAAGTCAAGGACATATACTCAGCTTCGGTTGTTGATAAAGCAACCATATTTTGCAGACTTGACTTCCAATATATGGCTCATCTAAACAAAGTGAAGATATAGCCAGTCTAGTCTGTGACCTTCTTGTGTCCAAATTTGCTGCGTATTCTGAATCACAATAGCCTATCAAAGGCTCTTCCTCCACTCCACCATCACCAGTGAATAATATGGCCAGCTTATCTGCTCCTGCAAGATACCTTAGATTCCATTTCAGAGCACTACAATGTTGTCTGCCAAAGTCTACCATGTATCTACTTGTTGTGCTTATAGCATGTGCTATGTCAGGCCTTGTACACATCATCAAGTACATCAAGCTGCCTACAATATTGGAGTAAGGCACTAACTCCATTTCCTTCTTTTCTTCATCAGTTTTGGCTCTCTGATCTGCTGACAGCTTAAAATGCATAGCCATTGGAGTTGCAGTACTCCTCATGTTATTAACTCTGAATTTCTTCAGGTTTTGTGAATATAATCAGTCTGGAATAGCCATAGCTTCTTCTTGCTTTTATCTCTGATTATATCCATTCCAAGGATTCTTGTTGCATTGCCCAAATCCTTCATCTCAAAGTCTCACTTGAGCTGCTCTTTAACTTTCCTTATCTCTGCCATGTCTGGACCTGATATCAGCATATCATCTACATATAAAAGTAGATAGATGGGTGCCTTGTCTTTCTGTTTCTTCACAAATACACAACTATCATATAGTGATCTAGAAAAGCCCAGATTTGACAAATTCTCACCAAACTTCAAGTACCACTGCCTACTACTTTGTTTGAGTCCATATATACTCTTCTTCAGCATGAACACCTTTTGTTCTGAACTAGGTACCTCAAAGCCTTGTGGCTGATCCATATAAATGGTTTCCTCAAGATCTCCATTTAGAAAGGTTGTCTTAACATCAAGTTGCTCCAGTTCCCAACCTTTCTTAGCTGCTACTACCAAAAGGATCCGAATAGAGTTATGCTTAACAACTGGTGAATAAACCTCATTGAAATCTATCCCTTCTTCTTGGTTGAAGCCTTTTGCAACAAGTCTTGCCTTAAATCTTACTTTCTGTGCATCTGTTGACTCTATTTTCTTTTTGAACGCCCATTTGCATCCAATAATCTTTCTGAACTCAGCCTTTTCAACCAGAATCCAAGTCTTGTTGCTCATTAAAGACTCAACCTCCTCTCTCATAGCTTGAATCCACTGATCCCTTTCTAGTCCATTCACAGCTTCAGTGTAGGAGCTGGGCTCAGTGGACTCCAATTGCTCAGCCACATGTAGAGCATAGTAGAGCATCTCATAATCATTGAATCTTGCTGGTGCTCTAACATTTGCTATTCTTGGTCTGTCTCTTCCCAATTGATATTCTTGTTGACTGTCTGGCTGCTGCTGATCAGTAGGTTTTCTTGATTTCCCTCAAATCCTCCACCTGCTTCATCAGCTTCTATACTTGCACCATCAGATAAAGCACCTTGCATTTCAATCAGTGGAGAATTAATATCAGTTGCCTTAGTTGTTTCCCCAACTGCTTTTTCATGATTCTTGTTGGTCAGAAATGGCATTTTGTCCTCAAGAAAGACAACATCTCTACTGATCACCACCTTATGATTTCCAGACTCTATGCACCAAAGCCTATACCCCTTCACTCCTCTCTGATAGCCTATCATAACACATTACAGGGCACTTGCATTCAATTTCGCTTGCTTGAAGTGTGCAAATGCCTTGCATCCAAAAGGCTTCAGTCTAGAGTAATCAGGCTTTGTGCCATACCACCTCTCATCTGGTATAGAGCCTCCTATGCCTGAGGAAGGACACTTATTGATCAGGTAAGCTGCAGTGCTCACTGTTTCTGCCCAGAACTGCTTCCCAGCCCCAGAAGATGACATAAGACACCTCAGTCTTTCTAGTAGGGTGCAGTTCATCCTCTCTGCAACACCATTCTGTTGGGGGTTTGCAGGAACGGTCCTATGCCTTCTTATGCCTTTATCCTTGCAGAATGTATCAAATTCTCTTGACAAATACTCCAAGCCATCGTCAATGCACTTTAGGAACTCTGTCTTTTTTAGTCTCCATCTCCTTGCACCAGTTCTTAAATGTGTGGAAAGCCTCTGATTTCTCTTTCAAGATATAGACACATACTTTTCTTGAGAAGTCATCTATGATAGACATGTAATACTTTCCTCCACCAAGACTTTTGACTGGAGATGGACCCCATAAATCTGAATGAATGTATTCTAGAGGGGAAGTTGAAGAGTGATTACCTGCTGTAAATGAAATTTTCTTCGCTTTTCCAAGCAAGCAATCTTCACATTTCTCCATCTTCACTTGGCCGCTGACTCCAATAATTTCCTTATTGATTAATGCTTTCAAAGTCCCTTCAGCAGGATGCCCCAGCTTGAGGTGCCACCTTCTTAAATCACTCATCACAACAACATGGGACTCACCAGAAACCACAGTAGCCTGCAGATAATATAGGTTGCCTGCTCTGTGAGCCACCATCTTTACTTGTTGATTCTTGCAGACTTTCATTTCTCCATTCTCTGAAACAAAAGAGTATCCCTTTCTTTCGAGAGTACCAAGAGACACAAGATTTCTTTTGACTTCTGGGATATATCTTACATCAGAGAGAATCTTGACAGATCCATCATTCAGCTTCAACTTTATACTGCTTATTCCTTTGATGCTGCAAGCTTTGTTGTTTCCCAGCAAAACTGATCCTTCAGACTCAACTAGATCAGTAAACCATTCCACATTTGGGCATATGTGGAATGAGCAGCCTGAGTCTATCATCCAAGAACCCTTTTCAATTCTATCAATCACATTCATCACTTCAGCAACATCTTCTCCATCACTACTGATCATATTGGAGTGAGACTTGCTTTCTAAGGCTAGCTTCTTTTTCCAGCCAAAACAATCCTTCTTCAAGTGCCCTGGCTTCTTGCACCAGTGGCAAGATCTTGTTTCTTTCACCCCATAACTATCAAGCTTAGTCTCCACGGCCTTTTTCTTGAATTTCTTTTTGTTCAACTTCTTGATGTTGAGTGACTCAGGCTGAGGTTCAGGATTTCTTGAACTGCCTCTCTGCAATTCCTTAGCCATGAGTGTAGAATAAACCTCATTATAGGTGATAGCTTTGTCTCTTCCATAAAGGATGGCATCCCTCAATTGATCATAGGAGCTAGGCAAGGCATTGAGCACCAAAATAGCCTTGTCTTCATCATTGATCTTGACATCCACTGCCTCAAGATCATCATCTGACTTGCAGAAGTCCTCTAGTTGCTCCACAATCTATCTATCCTCAGAAAAACTATATGAATAGAGCATTCTTTTCACATATAAAAGGTTAGCCAGAGACTTGGCCAAGTAAACATCATCAAGCTTCTTCAAGATGTCAGATGCAGTGGTTTCTCCTTGGACTTCTCTCAACACCTTGTCTCCTAAACACAGAATGACAGCACTATGAGCTTTCAGCTGCATCTCATCGAACTTGGCTTGAGCTTTCTCATCTAGCGCAGGAGCCTTTCTTTTCCCATCTGATTCAACCGAAGTCAGAACTGTTACGAGGCCTTGCTGCAATAGAACCACCCTCATCTTCATTTTCCATAAGCCATAATCATTCTTTCCAGAAAAACTTCTCTGCCTCGAGCCTTGCTGCCATTGTTGCAGATGCTTTGATCGATCAATCACCGTTCCCACAGACGGCGCCAATTGTTGGATTATCAGTATGAATCGATCAAACAATATCAATAACAAGCTTGAATGAAACAATGAAGAATGAAGAAGATATTGAGAGAAGAAACCTAAATCTTACTCAATGAAATCAAGAAGTGTTTTACAAGTGTGGATTACACTTTACAATGAGTTAACTACACTATTTATACAAGCAAAGAACTCAAATGAGTGAATGAGAGCTTCACTCAACTTGTGCGGTTACAACCGCAAGCTCCAACGGCTACTAGCTGTTAGTTCAACTACTATTTGAACTACACTTCTTGTTCTTATGTTGTGTTCTTCATGCTATGCTTCCATGCACCTCCATGCAACTCCATGCATCCGCATTGATGTGATTTAGCCAACTCTCAACATATACCTTTGGTAGAAAAACTTGTGAATGGGTGGAAATGGTTGTCCACTTGTAATACCCGCTCAAATTAACGTCATTAAACATTTATAGAGTAAATAAATATATTAAAGCAAGTAATATTTTAAACTCCTATGTTTTGTTGTATTAAAATCCTTGATGGGTTTTAATTGATAGTTAAGCGCCAATGTGAAGCTAATTTTGATCAAGGACTTTGATGTGCAAGAAGATACATGAAGTGATAAAATAATTGTCCATGTACATTTATAAATCAGATGGATATTAAATGTCCATTTACAAAATATAGTCATTTCTCTTCAAATGAGAAATGTACTAATTGTATTTAATTTTTGAGGTTACAAAAACGAGCTAAAGCTTCTTCGCAAAGCTAGTATTCTATCTTCAGGAAAGCTCAACTTCCTACAAATTATGGGACAAGTCAGAAACGATAGTGCAATAATAATACAGTAACAAAAAAATAACTTTTACCATCTTTAACCATAGTCAACATATGAATAGTGCGTCACTATTCAATGAAAACGACCCGAAGTCATCACATATGTATATATATCACGATTTATAATTAAAGTGTATATGTGTATGTAAAGGTGAGTTATTTTCTGCAAAATCTGCAGACAAGAATTGGAGCATTAATCTAGATGCGTAAAATAAGAGCAATTAGTAAATCCCGCTTCCATTTCAGAAAAAAACCTCCTACACGAGAAAATGACCACTGTAATTAGTATATATACATATATGGGAGTAATCAATTGCTAACTCACTCTCTAGTTGCTAACTGCAACTAATTTAAGACCATATGATTTTAGATATCTAATGGTCTATAAATGTCATGTGTAATTTCGTTTTTATTTTTTAATATTAAAAAAGATGATAACAACTATCAAATTTAGGGTTTAAGAAACCAATATCAATAAAGTGTATTAAATATATCAACATAAGGACATGATAATGTAAACACAATTTCATATTGACATTGTACAAACACTATATTGACATATTATCTAAGCTGCATTGATATAAAACTGTTGTGTATCGATTTACGAAAATTTATGAATATTTACAAAAAATTTATCAAATTTTGACATAGGAACATATGCAAAGATCTCGTTAGAATCCTTATAAAACTATCTTTAATTTGATATAAGTTGTATAAAAAAATTTTAAATTGAGATAATTATAATTATTTAAAATTTGTAGATAATTTTTGAAAGCTAGTTATAACTAACTTTTGGTAAATTGACATTAATACTCCTAATTGACATTTTATGTGTATTGTATTGATACTCATGAATGAATGATCTTGTGCATTCATTTTATAATCCAATGTCTATTATTTAGTTGTAATTAGCAATTTAAGAATTAGTTAGCAATATAACACACCCATATATATATAGGAATGTGATCAAATGCAAACTCTAATTATTGTACAAACTCCAAACTATGATCTGGACTTTTAGAAAATGTCAAGAGTTGAAAAAATAGTAGCAACAGAAATGTCAACACAATGTCAAACGGTTGATGCTGTGTTGATATATATATATATATACATATATATATATATATATATATATATATATATATATATATATATATATATGTATGTATTCAGATCCTTGGACTAAATAATACCAAAACCCAAAACCAATCTTAAACCATTGATTCTTGCCATCTAATGGTTGTAATTTGTGACACATGGCTTGTATTTAATTATTTTATTTAATCAAAAAGGGCATTGTTGGGAGTGATTATTTTGAGCGGTTATTTCACCTCCTTAATTCTCTCCATTAAATTTGGTAATTATATTTTCTGATTTATTCTCCATAATTAATTCTTCTCTCCTCCATCTTTACGGTTTACATTTCTGCAAATCACAAAATTCAACTATAATTCGTTTGCTACAATTTTCAGAAGTTACTATCGATTTCTATGAATCGTCTTACAATTTAACTGTAATTCGTCAGCTATAATTTTGAGAAGTTAATATCAATTTCCATGAATCGTCTTACAGTTCAACTGTAATTCATTTGCTACAATTTTCGGAAGTTACAATCGATTTCCATGAATCGTCTTACAATTCAACTGCGATTCGTCTACTAAAATTAGTTTCCATGAATAGATACGATTTTTTCAGCTTTTACAATATGTGTTCGTTTTTATAATGTACAACTTGTGTTTGTATAATGTACATAACCTGAGTCATGGTCAATTCTATAGATCGCAGAAAACACTGTATGAATTTTGTACTTTAATTTAGATTTACTTATGTCATGATGTAGATTACTTAATCGCTAATGTTCGTAGCATTCATAGTTTGTAATGTACAAATAAAGTGATTTAATGTATATGTCACTAGCTAGTAATGTAGATTTTTAGTTGTTTGCTAGGGGCCGAAAGTTAAATCCAATCTTCAAGGGTTTAGTAGTCCATGGAGCTAGGGTGTAGTACCGGCTAACTCACAAAACATTGATCAAAGGAAAGGAGTTAGAGTTATTCCCCTAGAGTTTAACAATCTACTAGTGAATGACTATATTAGTTATGAATTTTATGTACATCATTCATTTAGGCAGTAAATGACTGCATGATGTATGAATATGGCTTCGTAATGTACGAACGACTTAGTTTAATGTACAAAAGGCTTAGTTTAATGTCTTGCAGCACGTTGCATCCAAACTTTTGGGTTTAGCAATCTATCGGGCTAGGTTGTAGTACCGACATACTAACGAAAACTTCACCAAGTGCAGGGAGATAATTCTTTTCCCCTAGGGTTTCTAGGGCATATTACCAACACGTTCCTATAATTTCTATTTTTATCCTTTGGTTTTGGTTTCATACAGAACTTGATGTTCGAATAAGATTTTGTAATGTACGAAAGACATAGTTTAATGTCGATGTTAATGTATGAAAATGGTATTTGAATATATGAATCCCATACATTAATGTAATTAAATTACTAAATAATGTATGTACATATGTAGCTACATCTTGTTGCAATGAATGTTATTTTAAAGTCATGTACAATTATGCACGTATAATGTATCATGGGTTGGGGAAGGCTGCATGTCCTCCTCAAAGTCCTCATCACCAAGATTTTTTGGGCGCTTTGTACCTATTCAAAAATATTGACATTGAGGAGATTAGACTACAAGCAATATCAAACCAAAATATTAGGAGATTATACTATAAGAAACATCAAACAAAAGTACATCAGATAATAATGTAGATAATAAATTGTACGTAATATAAAAAACATGTTCACCAATGTAACTCAAACTACCATAGCACGTATTAATGTAGCAGTTATCAATGACTAATCTAATGTTTTCTATCAATGTACTTCTGAAAAACTATCCACATAATAATGTACAAGTTCAGAGGTAAATAATGTACATTCGAGATTGTATAACGTTGCAGTCTATATCAAATTAATAAACAACAAGGTTTTGTTAGTGAGTCGGTACTATACCCTAGCCCCATGGATTGCTAAACCCTTCGGGTGATGAATTTAACTTTCGCAACACATTAAACCCATTATAATCTATATTAATAAGAATGTGACATAAATCCTCCTTCGTTGCATCATTTGGCCTCTTCTGAATGCTACACAATTTGCTGAATTCATTTAAGAACTCATACGGGCGCCATTTTAAAGTTCATCGAGCGAGGTGTGTAGTGTGTGCGTTCTAATGTTCTAGGTCGAGCTACTAACTCCAATGAATCCACCAGATCACTAGGTCTAGGAACTCAAGGGAATATAGAAGACTCAGTCGTTGGACACACAAAGCTCGTGTTTCAATGATCCCTCAACCTGTTATACTATAGACCAGTATAGAGAAGCAGGGGTCGATCCCACAAAGATGGACATGTAAGAAAGCATCTAAAGACTTTTGTTTAGAAAGCGGCTGCTGCCACGCAAATTGGGTTGAGGTTAACTACTATTAGACATAGGCACAAAATGAAACACTAGACCTAGGAACTGTAAACATCACACTGGCAATGAACATCAAAATAACCAACTAACTTCCTAGACTGAGCAAACAACTTCCTAATATAACCAAATAGAAAGCGAGTAACAGTGGGGACCATATTCCAGAAATAACAAGTACAGAAGAAAAAAGCTGCAACTAACTAACTACGAATCTAACTAACAGCAACATGCATCTCATCGACTAAATCAAATACGAATATGAAGAAAACAGAGCACATACCCAGATTCGAACAGAATATAGAAGTTCGGACGTCGGAAACTTGCGACTAGCCGGAAATAAACAGATCTACATATACTAGATGGAATGAAATTAACACACGAAAACTAGGCATAAATCACGATCACTCTATTTCAGCTTCAACGTCGGATGCTTAATCCACTCTGAATCCAAGCAATCTGATCCCAACAACAACCAAAATCAAACATCCAATTCACCAATCACGACTAGATCAAGATAAATGACATCCATAATCGAAATTAACAGCAGCTCAAATATGGAAAATAAGAATTTCATAAACAGCGGAAATTCAACAGCAAACAGGGCCGAGCTTCGAACGGCGAAGCTCGGTGAAATTCACGACAGTAAAGTAAAATGAAAGTGATTAAATTGTTTCTTCGCCCTCTGCAAGGACGGTGTTACCCAACTACTAACTAGCAAAATAAACCTGAGAATACCCCATAATTTCCCGAATGAAACCCAAAAGTATGTAGAAGTTAGTGAGCTAGAGCTACAATCTGGTCATAAGGCCTCCACCGAGAAGGTCCCCTCTTATTGCATGCTTTCTTCTTTATATAGGTGCGGACATAATCTTCTAGAAGCCTTCGTAGAAATCTCCATTCTACCCTTCAGCTCCTTGATTTCCTCCGTCTTGTAATTTTTCTTCAAATTGCTCACTTATTCGCCAGTTTCCTTAGACCATGCAATTGTCCTTTTCTTTTCCTGGATCTGGCGAAAATCTTCTACACACCTGGCTTAAAACATGTGTTAGACCCCGTAAATACAAGAATTTTACCCTATAACCAATACACGAAATTAGCCTTATCAAGCAACCACCCTTCTACCCTTACACTAACCAGAGAGCAATTCGAGGAGATGATCCGGTCGCTGAACGTTAATGTGGACCCCGCATCGCTCTTTGCCCAATTTGGAGCGACCTTCATGCCTCCTACCACCGCACAACAGAACACACAAACCCTTCAGCCGGAGGTCGGTGATGTAGAGAGGGAAAAGCTGCCCGGTGAGGGGACACAAGATTGTGAATAGCCCAGCAAAGAATGTGGTTGAATGGATGAAGGTTCTGATGAAAAGGGAGATGTCCTCTTCACCCTTATTGATGACCTCCCTCATTACGGGCGACCTAATCCATCACCTGCGGGGGAAGATAGGGAGAAAGAAAAAAGGGAACGAAAATGGAAAGGGAAGGCGATCGCTGCCCCTTTAAAGAAGAAACCAAGGCAGGCTTCATCGATCTTGGTGATTCAGGAAGCAAGGCGGAGATCTGAGGAGCAAGACGAGGAAGAGGATGAGGCATTGAGGAAGGAGCGTCGTACTAAGCGAAGGAATGATGGAGCACGGAGTATATGGGAACAGAGGCCGAAAATGGCCAGGATACAATTTGCTAAGATACGCGTCC
The DNA here is from genome assembly GCF_004379255.2 of Salvia splendens. Lineage (NCBI taxonomy): Eukaryota > Viridiplantae > Streptophyta > Magnoliopsida > Lamiales > Lamiaceae > Salvia > Salvia splendens. The sequence goes on from NC_056042.1 coordinate 15,357,856, forward strand.
GATTGGATAATGAGTTGTTAGGGAGAATGGTCACATTCGATAACCCCAGACAACGACAGAATGTGCTGCAAGGGTGGAGACAGGCAAGAAGGTGAGGTCCGGAAGGCGGCTTGACCAACTTGCCTTGGAAACACTTGACGGAATAGAGGAGTTTATGCAGAACATCACGGGGATAGGATTCGATTGGCTTTTAGACCTACACACACCAAGGATACCAATAGAGTTAGCTCAGGAGTTTGTCACCTCTTTCCAATTCAAGTTCACGACTGATGTGGGAGTTGAATCTATTAGCTTCAGGATTTTACGAGGGAAATGAGGATGAGTATCAGAGAGTGGTCCATGAGACTTGGCCTGTACACTGCGGACCATGAAGCTGAATGGTTCGAGAGAGACATCGGCACTCCTAAGGAAGTCCCAGGGTACGACGAACAAACAACTTGGAAGGAATTGGTTCCAAATGGCATTGAATGATATCTAGAGCTGACTGCATCACATACCCTATCCTAAGATTGGTGCAAGCCTTTGTAGGTGCAAATCTTTTGGCCCAGGCTAACACGGTTGCTTCCGTCAATGAGGCAGAACTATACTTTATGTGGTGTATGTTCAAATAGAAGAAGGTACACCCGGGGTATTGGATTGCTAGGACCTGCCAACCAATATCCAGCCGTGCCGCCCGCAAATTGAATTGTTGTCTAGGAGCTTTCTTCGGGAATTCTGTGGATATGACTGTGGTCTGAAGGATACCCAGAATGACCTACTGCCCTGATCCGGAGCTGTTGGGCACAGAAGTCTTCAAGAACGTGGACATTATAGTACAGAAAGGAGGCAGGTCACGCTTCTATCAAGTGATCAAGCCAGACTCACAGCCGGAGAGAGCCATCAAGAAGAAGACCAAGAAGAAGTAGATGGAGGTGGTTATAGTTGAATAGGAGAAAGAGACAACGCCACAAATTGAGGCTGATGCACCTTCTACATCTGCCACGCCTGCTATGTCTCCGGGAGCCTCGTGAAACTTGAGAGTCACCTGGACGACTGGAGAGCAAGAATGGAGGGGCTGCTCGAAAGGATAGCCCTGAACACCGAGAGAATAGCTCTGAGCTCTAATTCCAGACACACTTGTTGATGACCCAGACAGAAGTCCATATGAAGCACAACGAGGAGGTTCAGATGTCGGTCTATGCAACACGTGAGATGGTGACCTTGATGGCCAGAGTACTAGCCTCACATCAGCAACGGGTTCCCCAACCCACAGCACCGAGCACAAGCAGTGAAAGGTTAGATGGATGAAACCAACCGACAGCCCCAGGCGCGAGTAGTAGGAGGCCACATGGGCGAGATGACTCCAACCCCAAACCTGCTGACTCCAGGAAAGATCAGCCTAGGCATTGATCAATCCCCCCCCATGACCAAGAAATTTTAATTTCTGTTTGTATATACGTGTATGTTTTATGTCTAAGTGTGAGAAGTTTTTGTGTGTTGTGCGTCTCTGGTTTTGTGATTTGTCGGTGTCTTCTCCCACTTAGCCCGATGCGTGGTCTAAGTGGGAGAAGTTTATTTCTGTTAATATAGTTTGTTACATCTGTGCTTAGGCAGCACTCACTCCTCTTTTCTACTTTATCGCGCAAGCTTGAGGGTAAGCTTTGATAAAGTGAGAGGGGGAGGGGGGTAGTATGCAGTATGTGGACATAAGCATGACTTGACTTATCTATGTTTACCTTCTGAACCTGTTAATCATCTGAATCAACCAAGTGAAGCATGTCGAATCATAACTTAATCAGTTGATAGGTAAGTTGGTAGGACAGTGAGTTATTTGAAGTAAGCATGTCAAATCAATATATGTGTATGTCCATGTTTTGTTAGGAAAACATGAATGAGCTGGCAAAACAGAAGGCATAAAACCCTTAGTGAGAGTGAATGAAGAAGAAAGTGCATGTTGAATTGTGAGACCATTCCTTCTTAAAGTAAGTTGAAGTCAGGCTAGAGGAAGTAAGAACGATGGAAGAGCCCAAACTTTTAGCCAACTGTGAAGCCCTCCATATGTGAGTTATAAGCCAAAGTAGAACACTTTCTACTATTAAACAAATTAGAGAGGCTGCCACTTGATGCTGAGAGGGAAGTGACATAGGCTAGTAAGGACTAAAGGCAATAGGATGTAACCAGTTGGTCCTCTTTTCTTTTGAACCAGATGAACCCGCCTCATTGTAAGGGCACCCCTTAGTCACCCCATTTTGAGCCTGCATTTCGAATTCACCATCCTTTGAAAACATGAGCCTCCATGCCACGTGAGTTAGAGGATGGAATGGAGCAGCTAACCAACAGGGAATAGAATGGGTATAAAAGGAAAAGAAGGAATTACAGCCAAGCGGATAGAAAAAGAAGGGAAGACAGTAAAAAGAGAGAGAAGGGCAAGAAATTATGACCTGACCCAAGCAATAAAAAAAAGGGGGCAGGAGAAAGTGTAACCTGGCCCTCAAAATTTTTCATTTATATAAGTTTAGACAGGGCGAGGAACAATGTAACCCGACCCTATAGAGAAAGGTTAACGAATAAGGCCAAAATGGCCAAGGGATACATTTTGATTATGGGATTTTTGAAGAAGTAATGGGGAGGCAGCTCTTGTTCCCAAGTTCACATGTCCTTTGTTGCAGTGAAGAATGTTATGAACTTAGACCCACAGGATCCTCACCTATTCACATCATAACCCCTGGCCCCATTACAACCCTAACAAAGACCTTAAGAAGCTAGTCTGTGCCTATGGAACTCAAGTATCAGTGGTATGGCAAAATGAATGAGTGAATGGTCCTAACATCTTTGGTGAGAAATGAGTGACTGAGTGAATCCAACAGTGGGCTAGAATAAAGGCAATCTTGACGAACTGATAGACTAACCAGACAGAACCAAAAGGGGATGGAGGAATTTGAGATTGCAAAATATTTGGAGTGAGCTTAAGCTTGTGGGTGTTATAGTTTGTATACTAGAAATCACCTTTCGAGTGATTGAATACTGTAAAACTCTTTATTTATTTTCCAGTGGATGAAACAGATTATTTTTGTCATAATGTTGTTATGTTTTACATTTAATGGATGTTTATTGCATGTTTAAATGTATTAGTAACTTAACAAAGTCTAAGTCTTTGTTTTAGTAGACTAGTTGTGGGCGTCGTCCACTTTAAGGTAACACGGTCAGTTCTTAACAAAGAAAAATAAGAATTTCACAACCCAGATAGGCCTAGACTACCTATCGTGAAAGGTTGCAATGTCAGTCCGTATATTTCTAAGCCTTACTGAAATAAGATGACATTGGTGTGGTATAGCACTGAATTGAATCTAACAGCAAGACGAGTCTTTATGTTATCTACTGAAAGACGAGGTCTTGATAATTAATTTCTTAATCAATGTATGTTAGCATTGAGCATACGGTATTGATTATGTACTACTCTGACTTACCAAATGGTACGGGTTTTTCGCAACCCAAGATCCTGGTATATTGGGTAGTGGTGATTAATATCTAGCGGTGCTAGGATTGCCATTTTATTGAATCGTGCGCGAGTTGAGTCTCGTTTGATAACGTCCACAAGAGGAGCAAGAAACAAGGTTTTATTATTCGGAACCTAGCTAGTTGGAGTTTGATTACTATATGAATAATAAATAAGTGTTTCTTGCTAAGTCCACTCTTGGAGTTAATAATATGTTAATTAATTAAGTTCATAGCAGATAGTAATTAATTAATGGACATTTCTATCTTAAGCACTGGAAATGAACGACAAACAAATGGAAATCCGGAATACCTGTAATTTCAGATTTGGATGGGCAGTGCAATATTACTTCTGTAGTGGCTGCTCGTAATATTCCAATATAAGCTTATAATAAATTGTGGGTTCAATTTAATTAGTAAGAAGCTAATTGGGGGAGGCCATATCCAAATTCTTCCTATATCCCTGACTGGACCCAATATGTGACTTAATATAATTTTTGGTCCCCTCTCTTTCTGGAAGAGGGACGATTTTCAGCTCCCTCCGTGAGCAGTTTCCGTCTTCGTTATTTAAGTCCTAGTATTCTAGTGAGATCAACCCACACTGATATCAGTTTACAGTCCAGGAACCAGTCAGAAGATCCGTGGTTTAGTACTCAAGACCTTCACGTGGAGAAAGCGCTAGCCAACTTCGATTCTTTGGAGAATCAACGAGGTAAATTGGATTATTCCGTAGTAAGCATGTTTTATATTTCAGTTACACTAGGGCATGATTAAATTCAAGTTATGAGCATGATACATGTGAAAATTACGTGAATAGATTTTGTCTAATAATCTGCTAAATAGATCAAGATGTCATCGATTTGATGCACGCTTCCGCTGCCAACCCCTACAATTGGTATCAAAGCCAGTCTTTGGCTCTGATTATTTGGATTTAAATTTCGTGAAATTCATGTATGAATGTGTTATTTGATTGCGAAGCATGTTCTTGGTGGTTTTGTTTATATTTTATGCATGATGAACTCAAGAACTATCGAATCAAAGAACTTGAATTTTTCGATCGTACGAGACGGATCGCACCACGCACAATGAAGGAAGAGTTGTCGAATTGAGTGGGAGCCGAGGACTCACGATCATGCGGCGTCGCGCTGACGAGTGTGGGCTCGTGCGCGCCGCCGGCCGAGACCGCAAGCCCCAGACATAACCCGCGAACAAGATCTACAGAGGGAGCAGGCTCAGCGTGGTGGCTCAACTGAGAGCCGCCGAGACGCTGAACCAGCGTGTCCCGCGCTGGGGTTTGATGCCCCTTGCACAGCGGAAGACTTGCACATAACAAATAAATCAGATAAGGATCTATTTGACCGATTATGTGATTAATCAATTCACATGTTAAACCGATAATTGCATGCTAAAACACAAATAATTCATGCTTAAAGAATATAAATCCTAAACATGAATACTACGGTTTAGAGTTACCGATTTGATTATCCAAAGAATAGTCGATTGCTCGCGCCTTCTCCACGATGATCTTCAATACTAGACCACAGATCTTCTGACTGGTTCCCGAACTGTATTCCGATATCAGGGTGGGCTGATCTTATCAAAATACTAGGATTCGAATAATGAGACAGAACTTTCTCACGAAGGAGAGTTGAAAAACTCACGGAGGAGAAATTGAAAATCTCACGGAGGAGAAATTAATAAGAAAAATCATCCCCTTCTTAATATGGGAGTGGACGAAATTTTCATAACAATTTAATCTTAATTTTGTCTCCATTATTCTCCTATTTGTATTAAGTTACATATTGGGCTCAATCAGGGATCTATAGAAGGTTTTGGATATGGGCTCCCCTAATTAGCTTTTTACTAATTAAATTTAAACCACAATTTAATACAAGCTATATTGGAATATTACGAGTAGCCACTATAGAAGTAATATTGACCTCCCCATCCAAATCCGAAATTACATGTAATTCGGGTTTCCGTTTTGACTTTCATTTCCCGCGCTTAAGATATAAACGTCTATTAATTAATTAATGTATGCTATGGACTTAATTAATTAACACCTTTTTAATTCGTGGCGAAGCGGGATGTTGAGTCTTCCAAATTTAACCTTATTTTAGTCTAGCGAATCGAATCTAGACTAAGACTGAAAAAGACTCTCGGGTCCAGAGCGGAAAGAAAAATTGCTCTGATACCACTCTGTCACGCCCGCATTTTCTAAGGATAGAAAATACGGTTGATCGCGACTAGGGGAGATTAAAGAAGCGGGGAAGAAAGGGGAAAATCAACACAACTCGACCATAGCTCAAAACAAATGGGAATAGCTCGAATAAAATCAGAGTATCATTTCAACAATCAACAACTCCAAATGAAAATATCTCAATAATACACGAGCTCAAAAGAAACAATATTTAGCGGAAGCATTCGAGAGAAGAATAATATTATGTATGAAGACACAATATATTCGGAACACTTAAAAGCAAACACAAATATTCACCTGCTCTGCTCAACACCCACCACGCTCGTCACCGCTCAACCTGCACATAGGGAAAACACATGCAGGGCTGAGTACTTGATGTACTCAGTGAACAAATGCCAAAACATTTTAAAAAACAGTTATATCATGCCACCATTGAGTGACCTCGGAGTTTTAACTTGAAAAGGCCCGAGACACTAAAAATATCTCAAACACAAACTTTCAACTCATCCTCAAATCCTCCTTGTTATAGGAGTTGATTTGTAATTTCCTCCTTCATATATATGATATAAATATATGAAGTTAATTTAAAAAAAAAAAAAAAAAAAAAAAAAAAAACTCATCCTCAAATCCTTTTTCCTCGTCATTTCAAAACACAACCATTTCTCCTTGAATTATTTAAGAAACTGCCATATATGTTCTTTAAGGTGCCGTGTAAGGGGGGCACTTTCCACGAGCACGAAAACCGGCCAACCCGTTCGATGACTCACAGTCCTCATCGTGTACACTAGCCCAAGCAGGGACGCACCCTTGCTAGGACCCGAATTCGATTAAACTCATAGCAGGGACTCACTCCCCACTAAGCAATCATCAACATCATCATCTCAACAACCTCAACAACATCATCTCAACAATCTCAACATACATGACAAGGAATGCGGCCACATTCAAAGTCACTAGACCGGCCAACTCGAAGAGATAGCACACGATCTACGTGGTGTACACTAGCCTGAGTAGGAACTCACTTCCTAGCCAGACCCGAATTCGATTTCAATAGGTCTAGTAGGGACAACTCCCTTGCTAAACAAACAGATAGGCATTTCTCAAACAAAAGCATGGCATGACATTCCCTTTGCAAACTTTATTTTCCTCAAAAACGTATTTGAAGCATAAATCATTTTTGTCTGTTAAAGTCGAGCATCATCTCACATCACATCAACAAGTCGAGCAAATCACGAATCACTCGGTAAATCAACACATACATCACATAACATCACTTTCACTTAAATTATTTCACTTTAAGCACATAAATCACGTCATCATCTAATAAAATTAATAATACTTGCAATCTCAGTTAAAAGGAATTTCGTCACATAAAATGATGCTCGAATCAAAATATTAAAACTAAAGCTCTTGAAAGTATTTAGTTCGAAAGCCAACAGTAAAACATTAGTTCGAAAGGCCACCTCATTCGTTTAAAGCCTTAACTTGTGTTTCATTCCGTTATCGAGAAACGTGCATAGATTCACCCTTTGATTTAATGTAATCCATTTCCTTAATCAAAACACATGGCCCAACACTTAAAATTAATTCACATGGCCCAATCATTTAAATAAAGAAAAGGCCCAAAACTTCATTACTTCTCACCTTACGTGAAATTCCAGAATGGGATTGAAATCATCTTCTTCTCTAGAAACAACACCCATCTCTCTATTTCTCTAAATCTTCTGCCACCAAGCAGCCCCATTTCACCCTCTTCTTTCTCCATTGATCTCACTGCTGCTCTCAAGTTTGCCTACAGCGCTGTCGCTCACACGCCGTCGTCTCCTTCCTTGCTCTCGACACCGTCTTGCTTGAAAGTCTGTCGCTGACTCATGCTCCAAATTGCAGCGCCGTCGCCGCTTCCATCTCCTTCGCTGCCTTCCTCACACCGCTATTGTAACTGTATGCCGACAGCTTCGTCGCTGCTCTGTCTTCATCGCCGGCAGCCCGCGCTCCTTACTTTTTCCCTCAGTCAGATTGCAGCCTTGCTGCTGCCACGGTGCAGTTGACGTCGTCGCTGCTGGTCAATGCTGTTGTTCTTCGAGATTCGCCGAGTAATGTTGTAGCAATCCCGATCAGCTTCGCTCCGCCGTTGCCGCATGCCTGCTCTTCTCCTGCGCCATCTCATCACATCGCCCTATCCAGAGCTCACTCCCTCACGCCGATTTCTCCCCTGTCGCCATCGCCAACTACTGCTGCTCTTCAAAATTTCGTGAACAGCCGTTCCGTCGAAGACTTCTTCTTCTCCCAAATCCCTCTCTTTTTCCACTTCCTACTATTCTCGGTGGTCTTCATAATTTTTGGATTGAATGGTGAGAGAATTTGTGGAAAACATTAATATGAAAAACAAATACTTTGGGAGATGATATATCACTACGGATATGCGTATCTGTGAAGATTTGATTTATTTGTTGGAGATCTTTAAGGAAGTGGAGATGTTGATGAAACCGAGCAGAGTGGGTGAAATAAGATTGCATGATTTCAAGTAAAAATTGGGCTGCAGATAAATAAAGAATTGGTTTTGGCCCAAAATTTTAAAATCCATCTCTCGAACAAAAGAAATTAAGGCCCAAAAATTTCAGATGCACAACGACGTTCTTTCGTGAACCAAAAAAAAAGTAGAAAAATATCGGGGTATTACAATCTACCCATCTTAACAAAAATTTCATCCCGAAATTTGCTTACGTCCTTCGAATATAGAATTTCTCCATCATCTCGTCTTCCAAGCAGCTTCCTCGTGTCGTTTAATTAATATTGTAGCTGAAAGTCACATCGCTGCCACTTTTAATAAAAATACACGAGATTAGACTATATTAAATTAAATCGAGCACTTCGCACCATCCCTCCTTGTCTTGCACCCTCTCTTGCGTTTGAACTTCATTTCGTCTTCGCTATCCTCCACTTCTTGAAATCTTCCTCGTATTCTTTTTTTGTTCTTATCAGGGAAAACGTAGGAAATAGTAAAATAGTTCACACATCAAGCTTGCTCCAACGTTTCGCGTCATTCCAAGAATAGAAAAAGTTTCATGGTTCACCGGCCTCCGTTCGCACTCTCGATCTTCTTGCCTCGTCGTGATTTGACAAATTAGAGGTTCACCCCAAACTTTCAGATTCTCGATCATTTTCGTCACTCCGGAAAGTGATAGATAAATTGTCAACTTACAACTATGGTTCGCGCACGTTCCATCTAGCTTAGTCTTAGGCACTCTAAGTTCACAACACATTTCACCACCTCGTAGATCAACAAATATCACATTTCAAGTCATTCATACTTCAAATAACAAGTATAATACACAACATTTCACTTCCCAAAACACAACGCTTTCACATTTCACATCTACTTTCAAAACAAACATTTTCTTCAAAACTCACACTTTTCTAAAAAAAATTCAACATCTCACTTTCAACTTTGAAGTACAAGTTTTGACTCAAAACTCAAAACATACTTGAACATCAACTTTCATCTTTCATGTAAAAACAAACAATCCATCGTCCCTCATCAAAACTTGTTCTTTTCTCAAACATCAACAAATACTCTTCTCAACTCGAAATCAATCCCTCACAGAAAGATTCTACTTCATCTTTCTTATAAAAATTTTCTCCTCTTTCATTCTCAAAAATTTCTCATGAAAATTTTCACATAAAAATATATTACCCCTTTCTTGGTTGAGCGTGGCGAAGCGGGATGTTGAGTCTTCCAAATTTAACCTTATTTTAGTCTAGCGAATCGAATCTAGACTAAGACTGAAAAAGACTCTCGGGTCCAGAGTGGAAAGAAAAATTGCTCTGATACCACTCTGTCACGCCCGCATTTTCTAAGGATAGAAAATACGGTTGATCGCGACTAGGGGAGGATTAAAGAAGCGGGGAAGAAAGGGGAAAATCAACACAACTCGACCATAGCTCAACACAAATGGGAATAGCTCGAATAAAATCAGAGTATCATTTCAACAATCAACAACTCCAAATGAAAATATCTCAACAATACACGAGCTCAAAAGAAACAATATTTAGCGGAAGCATTCGAGAGAAGAATAATATTATGTATGAAGATACAATATATTCGGAACACTTAAAAGCAAACACAAATATTCACCTGCTCTGCTCAACACCCACCGCGCTCGTCACCGCTCAACCTGCACATAGGGAAAACACATGCAGGGCTGAGTACTTGATGTACTCAGTGAACAAATGCCAAAACAATTTAAAAAACAGTTATATCATGCCACCATTGAGTGACCTCGGAGTTTTAACTTGAAAAGGCCCGAGACACTAAAAATATCTCAAACACAAACTTTCAACTCATCCTCAAATCCTTTTTCCTCGTCATTTCAAAACACAATCATTTCTCCTTGAATTATTTAAGAAACTGCCATATCTGTTCTTTAAGGTGCCGTGTAAGGGGGCCACTTTCCACGAGCACGAAAACCGGCCAACCCGTTCGATGACTCACAGTCCTCATCGTGTACACTAGCCCAAGCAGGGACGCACCCTTGCTTGGACCCGAATTCGATTAAACTCATAGTAGGGACTCACTCCCCACTAAGCAATCATCAACATCATCATCTCAACAACCTCAACAACATAATCTCAACAATCTCAACATACATGACAAGGAATGCGGCCACATTCAAAGTCACTAGACCGGCCAACTCGAAGAGATAGCACACGATCTACGTGGTGTACACTAGCCTGAGTAGGAACTCGCTTCCTAGCCAGACCCGAATTCGATTTCAATAGGTCTAGTAGGGACAACTCCCTTGCTAAACAAACAGATAGGCATTTCTCAAACAAAAGCATGGCATGACATTCCCTTTGCAAACTTTATTTTCCTCTGTCAAGGTCGAGCATCATCTCACATCACATCAACAAGTCGAGCAAATCACGAATCACTCGGTAAATCAACACATACATCACATAACATCACTTTCACTTAAATTATTTCACTTTAAGCACATAAATCACGTCATCATCTAATAAAATTAATAATACTTGCAATCTCAGTTAAAAGGAATTTCGTCACATAAAAGGATGCTCGAATCAAAATATTAAAACTAAAGCTCTTGAAAGTATTTAGTTCGAAAGCCCACAGTAAAACTTTAGTTCGAAAGCCCACCTCATTCGTTTAAAGCCTTAACTTGTGTTTCATTTCGTTATCGAGAAGCGTGCATAGATTCACCCTTTGATTTAATGTAATCCAATTCCTTAATAACAAGTATAATACACAACATTTCACTTCCCAAAACACAACGCTTTCACATTTCACATCTACTTTCAAAACAAACATTTTCTTCAAAACTCACACTTTTCTAAAAAAAATTCAACATCTCACTTTCAACTTTGAAGTACAAGTTTTGACTCAAAACTCAAAACATACTTGAACATCAACTTTCATCTTTCATGTAAAAACAAACAATCCATCGTCCCTCATCAAAACTCATTCCTTTCTCAAACATCAACAAATACTCTTCTCAACTCGAAATCAATCCCTCACAGAAAGATTCTACTTCATCTTTCTTATAAAAATTTTCTCCTCTTTCATTCTCAAAAATTTCTCATGAAAATTTTCACATAAAAATATATTACCCCTTTCTTGGTTGAGCGTGGCGAAGCGGGATGTTGAGTCTTCCAAATTTAACCTTATTTTAGTCTAGCGAATCGAATCTAGACTAAGACTGAAAAAGACTCTCGGGTCCAGAGCGGAAAGAAAAATTGCTCTGATACCATTCTGTCACGCCCGCATTTTCTAAGGATAGAAAACACGGTTGATCGCGACTAGGGGAGGGTTAAAGAAGCGGGGAAGAAAGGGGAAAATCAACACAACTCGACCATAGCTCAACACAAATGGGAATAGCTCGAATAAAATCAGAGTATCATTTCAACAATCAACAACTCCAAATGAAAATATCTCAACAATACACGAGCTCAAAAGAAACAATATTTAGCGGAAGCATTCGAGAGAAGAATAATATTATGTATGAAGATACAATATATTCGGAACACTTAAAAGCAAACACAAATATTCACCTGCTCTGCTCAACACCCACCGCGCTCGTCACCGCTCAACCTGCACATAGGGAAAACACATGCAGGGCTGAGTACTTGATGCACTCAGTGAACAAATGCCAAAACAATTTAAAAAACAGTTATATCATGCCACCATTGAGTGACCTCGGAGTTTTAACTTGAAAAGGCCCGAGACACAAAAAATATCTCAAACACAAACTTTCAACTCATCCTCAAATCCTTTTTCCTCGTCATTTCAAAACACAATCATTTCTCCTTGAATTATTTAAGAAACTGCCATATCTGTTCTTTAAGGTGCCGTGTAAGGGGGCCACTTTCCACGAGCACGAAAACCGGCCAACCCGTTCGATGACTCACAGTCCTCATCGTGTACACTAGCCCAAGCAGGGACGCACCCTTGCTTGGACCCGAATTCGATTAAACTCATAGTAGGGACTCACTCCCCACTAAGCAATCATCAACATCATCATCTCAACAACCTCAACAACATAATCTCAACAATCTCAACATACATGACAAGGAATGCGGCCACATTCAAAGTCACTAGACCGGCCAACTCGAAGAGATAGCACACGATCTACGTGGTGTACACTAGCCTGAGTAGGAACTCGCTTCCTAGCCAGACCCGAATTCGATTTCAATAGGTCTAGTAGGGACAACTCCCTTGCTAAACAAACAGATAGGCATTTCTCAAACAAAAGCATGGCATGACATTCCCTTTGCAAACTTTATTTTCCTCTGTCAAGGTCGAGCATCATCTCACATCACATCAACAAGTCGAGCAAATCACGAATCACTCGGTAAATCAACACATACATCACATAACATCACTTTCACTTAAATTATTTCACTTTAAGCACATAAATCACGTCGTCATCTAATAAAATTAATAATACTTGCAATCTCAGTTAAAAGGAATTTCGTCACATAAAAGGATGCTCGAATCAAAATATTAAAACTAAAGCTCTTGAAAGTATTTAGTTCGAAAGCCCACAGTAAAACTTTAGTTCGAAAGCCCACCTCATTCGTTTAAAGCCTTAACTTGTGTTTCATTTCGTTATCGAGAAGCGTGCATAGATTCACCCTTTGATTTAATGTAATCCAATTCCTTAATAACAAGTATAATACACAACATTTCACTTCCCAAAACACAACGCTTTCACATTTCACATCTACTTCTAAAACAAACATTTTCTTCAAAACTCACACTTTTCTAAAAAAAATTCAACATCTCACTTTCAACTTTGAAGTACAAGTTTTGACTCAAAACTCAAAACATACTTGAACATCAACTTTCATCTTTCATGTAAAAACAAACAATCCATCGTCCCTCATCAAAACTTGTTCTTTTCTCAAACATCAACAAATACTCTTCTCAACTCGAAATCAATCCCTCACAGAAAGATTCTACTTCATCTTTCTTATAAAAATTTTCTCCTCTTTCATTCTCAAAAATTTCTCATGAAAATTTTCACATAAAAATATATTACCCCTTTCTTGGTTGAGCGTGGCGAAGCGGGATGTTGAGTCTTCCAAATTTAACCTTATTTTAGTCTAGCGAATCGAATCTAGACTAAGACTGAAAAAGACTCTCGGGTCCAGAGTGGAAAGAAAAATTGCTCTGATACCACTCTGTCACGCCCGCATTTTCTAAGGATAGAAAATACGGTTGATCGCGACTAGGGGAGGATTAAAGAAGCGGGGAAGAAAGGGGAAAATCAACACAACTCGACCATAGCTCAACACAAATGGGAATAGCTCGAATAAAATCAGAGTATCATTTCAACAATCAACAACTCCAAATGAAAATATCTCAACAATACACGAGCTCAAAAGAAACAATATTTAGCGGAAGCATTCGAGAGAAGAATAATATTATGTATGAAGATACAATATATTCGGAACACTTAAAAGCAAACACAAATATTCACCTGCTCTGCTCAACACCCACCGCGCTCGTCACCGCTCAACCTGCACATAGGGAAAACACATGCAGGGCTGAGTACTTGATGTACTCAGTGAACAAATGCCAAAACAATTTAAAAAACAGTTATATCATGCCACCATTGAGTGACCTCGGAGTTTTAACTTGAAAAGGCCCGAGACACTAAAAATATCTCAAACACAAACTTTCAACTCATCCTCAAATCCTTTTTCCTCGTCATTTCAAAACACAATCATTTCTCCTTGAATTATTTAAGAAACTGTCATATCTGTTCTTTAAGGTGCCGTGTAAGGGGGCCACTTTCCACGAGCACGAAAACCGGCCAACCCGTTCGATGACTCACAGTCCTCATCGTGTACACTAGCCCAAGCAGGGACGCACCCTTGCTTGGACCCGAATTCGATTAAACTCATAGTAGGGACTCACTCCCCACTAAGCAATCATCAACATCATCATCTCAACAACCTCAACAACATAATCTCAACAATCTCAACATACATGACAAGGAATGCGGCCACATTCAAAGTCACTAGACCGGCCAACTCGAAGAGATAGCACACGATCTACGTGGTGTACACTAGCCTGAGTAGGAACTCGCTTCCTAGCCAGACCCGAATTCGATTTCAATAGGTCTAGTAGGGACAACTCCCTTGCTAAACAAACAGATAGGCATTTCTCAAACAAAAGCATGGCATGACATTCCCTTTGCAAACTTTATTTTCCTCTGTCAAGGTCGAGCATCATCTCACATCACATCAACAAGTCGAGCAAATCACGAATCACTCGGTAAATCAACACATACATCACATAACATCACTTTCACTTAAATTATTTCACTTTAAGCACATAAATCACGTCATCATCTAATAAAATTAATAATACTTGCAATCTCAGTTAAAAGGAATTTCGTCACATAAAAGGATGCTCGAATCAAAATATTAAAACTAAAGCTCTTGAAAGTATTTAGTTCGAAAGCCCACAGTAAAACTTTAGTTCGAAAGCCCACCTCATTCGTTTAAAGCCTTAACTTGTGTTTCATTTCGTTATCGAGAAGCGTGCATAGATTCACCCTTTGATTTAATGTAATCCAATTCCTTAATCAAAACACATGGCCCAACACTTAAAATTAATTCACATGGCCCAATCATTTAAATAAAGAAAAGGCCCAAAACTTCATTACTTCTCACCTTACGTGAAATTCCAGAATGGGATTGAAATCATCTTCTTCTCAAGAAACAACACCCATCTCTCTATTTCTCTAAATCTTCTGCCACCAAGCAGCCCCATTCCACCATCTTCTTTCTCCATCGATCTCACTGCTGCTCTCAAGTTTGCTTGCAGCGCTGTCGCTCACAGGCCGTCGTCTCCTTCCTTGCTCTCGACACCGTCTTGCTTGAAAGTCTGTCGCTGCCTCATGCTCCAAATTGCAGCGCCGTTGCCGCTTTCATCTCCTTCGCTGCCTTCCTCACACCGCTGTTGTAACTGTATGCCGACAGCTTCGTCGCTGCTCTGTCTTCATCGCCGGCAGCCCGCGCTCCTTAATTTTTCCCTCAGTCAGATTGCAGCCTTGCTGCTGCCACGGTGCAGTTGACGTCGTCGCTGCTGGTCAATGCTGTTGTTCTTCGAGATTCGCCGAGTAATGTCGTGGCCATCCCGATCAGCTTCGCTCCGCCGTTGCCGCATGCCTGCTCTTCTCCTGCGCCGTCTCATCACATCGCACTATCCAGAGCTCACTCCCTCACGCCGATTTCTCCCCTGTCGCCATCGCCAACTACTGCTGCTCTTCAAAATTTCGTGAACAGCCGTTCCGTCGAAGACTTCTTCTTCTCCCAAATCCCTCTCTTTTTCCACTTCCTACTATTCTCGGTGGTCTTCATAATTTTTGGATTGAATAGTGAGAGAATTTGTGGAAAACATTAATATGAAAAACAAATACTTTGGGAGATGATATATCACTACGGATATGCGTATCTGTGAAGATTTGATTTATTTGTTGGAGATCTTTAAGGAAGTGGAGATGTTGATGAAACCGAGCAGAGTGGAGATGTTGATGAAACCGAGCAGAGTGGGTGAAATAAGATTGCATGATTTCAAATAAAAATTGGGCTGCAGATAAATAAAGAATTGGTTTTGGCCCAAAATTTTAAAATCCATCTCTCGAACAAAAGAAATTAAGGCCCAAAAATTTTAGATGCACAACGACGTTCTTTCGAGAACCAAAAAAAAAGTAGAAAAATATCGGGGTATTACAATATTCGCGCGAACTTGCTTGAAACATGCTTTTCAATATACCAAACCTAAAATCCCGAACCCTGGCTGAAGGAGTCCCGGTCACTGCGACCGGTGTAACATCCCAAATTTTTGCGAATTTTATTTTAATATGTCGATTGGAAATTTCATTTATGGAATTAAATTGTTGCTACGGGATTGAGTTTGATTATGTGGAATAAATTGTCATGGATGTTTTGGAATGAAGTGCTTTATATTTTTTTATGTGGGGGATCAATTTAAATAAAATCATGCATTTAGTTCTAGCCAAGTAAAGTAGCTATTGTCGGCCCCTCCCATTTATTGGAAATTTTATTCTTTCTTGGATTTGATTAATTGTTTTGGGATATTCATCCAAATTAAATCCAAATCAAATTATCCCTAAATTGTACTACATGAAATTTGAACTCTAGCCTACCATCCTTGGGAGTTTTGAAAATCCCCTATTTAAAATAGGAGGATGAATTATTTTCTTTGATTTAATTGGTGTCTTGTTGACTCCCTCCTTTTTAATTAAATTCAATTAAATCATGTCACATTTTATTTCTTCACCCAAATGAAATAAAGAGTTGAAATAATTCCTTGGCTATTTAAATTGTTTTCGGCCCTTCTCTATTTTTTTGAGGATAATTTATTTGTTTCCTTTTTTTTGTGGAATCCCTTTTTAATCAATTAAATACCATACTAATACCTATGTCTAATTAATTGGGGATGTGAATATTTCCTTTTATTCCTCACCTATACCACACGCCCTATGCCTTATTTGTTTATTTGTTACCTATTTTACGGGAGCCATTTTCCTAAAAAGAAATTAACAAATTTAAATCATATTCTATTTAATTAAGGATTTTAATAATTTCCTTGTGCATTTCCTCTTAAATTTTCAGCCCTTACCTCATTTTTTCTACTTAGAGATTTAATTTATTTTGTTCCCTTGTTTATGGAATATTCAATGTTTTATTTCCTAAATTGTGGATCTATTTCTCTCCAAGTAAATACCAAATAATTCCTTGTAAATTCTCAGCCATAATTTTTGAAAATTATGCCTCTTTTAATTGTGGGAATTTTAATTATTGACCTCTATTTTATTCTCCCACAACTAATTAAATTTTGGAATTAACCTATAGCTATAAAATCACCTAAACTAAACCCTAGCCTCATTTTCTCCTCCAACCCTAGCCGCCCACTCCCTCTCCCTCTCTCTCTCACGCCTCTCCTCTCCCTCACTCTCATCCTCTCCAAAGACTTTGTCACGATTGCCCTTTAGGGTTAATAAATACGGGCGATCGTGATTAAAAGAATTTAATAAACAGACGAAAAGAATTAGGGTTTCAACACAAGTTTGACCAACAATTAATATCCCAATAAATAACCAAGAGTTTGATATTATCCAACAAGAAATTCAAAATATCCATTATCCTAACAATTAAAGTTGTTGGCCCAAATAAAACATAATTAAACGAAACGTCACAGCGGAAACGACCAAGAGAAAGAGTGACATCATGTGTGGAGACACAACGACACTCAAGGTTCAAAGACAACAATAATATCTTAAATTCACTTGCTCAACACCACCACATCCTCGTCGCCGCTCAACCTGCACATAGGGAAAACACATGCAGGGCCGAGTATTATAAAAATACTCAGTGGCTCATGCCGAAAACATTTTCAATAAACAGTAATTTATCATGCCATTCACAAGTAACCATCGGGGTTTAGCTTTAGAAATGCCCAAGGCACTCAAAATCATTTCCATTTTAAACATCGACTCATCAGTCATTTTCCCATAGACGTTAGCCATATCTGCTCATACATGACTTGGAATGTGGCCACAAACCAAGCCACTAGACCGACCAGCCCGTACGCTAGCACACAGTCTGCCATAGGGGTACACTAATCCAAGTAGGGTTTGCCGCCCTACGAGGACCCGAATTCGATTTAAACAATATTGGCCAGAGCCACATTAGATAGGCACGTTAAAGCAAAACACAGCATGATAAACACATTTTCATTCTCATAAATAAACCATTTAGGACTTTTGTCCTTTATTTAAAAAGGAAGCCCACCTCGAGTGCTTAATCTGAAATCACTTTCTTTCCCTTGCGATCACGATTCCCTTGCGAGGTCTCACCTTTAGAATTTACATAGCACATATATCAACATACTTTCCAATCAAATAAATAAAATGCATGCACCATAATTAAAGTCTTTTATCTCGTTTTCACGATTTTTCATTTATTCGGCGGCCGCCCAAGGTTTCGCGTGCGACGCCGGTCGGCCGCTTACGCCAGAAGTCGCTCCGATGGCTCCTCGTAATTTCCCTCTTGATATCGAGTTAAAATCCCAACATTACATAAGCACATAAATTAATCGACGGAAATATTTTCCCTTGCAAAACTATTTATTTTGAAACTTGGGGTAAATTATTCGTACGTCGATTTATTCCGAGAATTAATTATTTAATCCCCACTATTAATTTAATTAATAACCCAAAGATTTATTTAAAAGGCTCAAACTTAATTATTTCCCACCTTATATCTCCATTTAAATTGAAAAGCCCAAACAAAATTAATTGGAGTCCAACTAACCAAATCCTACCATTTAAATTAAAAATGCCCAAAACTAAATCTTTTTTTTTAAAACACAGCGGCCCAATTCTTCTTAAAATATTTTAACAGCCCAAAGATCCCCTTTTTTTCCTAGAGACAAAAGCCCATGTCTTCACAAAAGTAAAAGGCCCAAAATCATTTTATTTCCCCCATCTTCCTCGTCTCACTCTCTCTCTCCTCTCACCCTCTTCTTCTCTCTCTCGCTCGACACTTTGAAGGAATCCGATCTGGTGTCGCCTTCCACCTCCGCCGTCGGCCGCTGCTCTCCGCACGCCGCTATACCGTCGGGAAGAGCTGCTGCCGACCGCGCCGCTGCTCCGTCGCCGTTCGCTAAGAGCCCTCTCCAGCCGCTGCACCCGACGTCGTCGCTGCTGTGCGGTTCATCCTCCGCCGCGAAGGGTGTCGCCATCGGTCGGCCCCGGCGGCGATTCGCGACGCTGCTGTGCAGTTCAACTTCCGTTCGCACACCGTCGCCGCACACGCCGCCACCAACGCTATCCCCACATTCAATCGGGGCAATCCCTACTTACCCCGAACAGATACCGCGCAACCCCGAAAACTCCGAACAGCCCCGAAACGACCGAACCAATACCGCGCAGCCCCGATTAACTCCGAAAGATAAGTTCTCATTCAAAAAGTGTTTCTTTTCGTTCTTAGTTTTCGATTCGCAGCAAGGGGGGTTCCAATTCGTAACGTTCGATTGGTTTTGATTGCTTGATTGCTATTGATTAGTTCTTTGTTTGAGAGATTGATGCTGAGTTTGTGATAAATGGTGCAGAATGCGATAATTTATGTTCAAAATTTGGGTAGGAAATTACCTCTTTGAATTGAATTTGGGTTGTGAGGTTCACAAGGCTGAATGGCAAGTTCTTGAAGCTGGAGAATTTTGATTTCTGCCGATAGCAACAATTTGATGTTAGATTCTGAAGCAGGATAAAATTTAGATACAAATGATAGAACATAGTTTACCTTGGATAGAAGTTGAAGAAGAAAAATTTGATTGCAGAGAACGATTGGTGAGGGAAGAAATAACTGATTAGAGATTTAATATAAGGGAAAGGGGGTTGAGATACGGGAGAGATTTTTGGAAGAGATGGAGGATGGTTTTTCCCAACGCGGGGAAAGAGTAGGATTCAAATTTTCTTTCTTTTTTTTCAACGTGATTTTGATTAAATCTGGGTTTGTTTGGTATTTTATTTGCAGCTTACGGAGGAGGAAAATTCCATCACGGAAGAGGAAAAATCAGCGTAGAATCTTTAATTAAAATTTGAATTAAAGATATTTTATTTTAATTAGTTTAGTTTAATTCACAGCCCATTGTATTTTATTTTAAGTTGTGCAGTCCACAATTTATTTATCACGGACTGGATTTTATATTATTTGTTCAATTTATCCAATCCAACACGCGAATTGAGTTCAATATGTAATATATATTTATTCCTCACGGAAAGGAATTATTTTATATTTACACAGTAATTTATTTCACAAATCTCTAGTCCAACAATTCCACTCAACAAATTAATTCACGGACTTCGCAATATTAATAGCATTGAATTCAAGTACTTTAGGGTTCACAAATTAGGTTTAGAAAAATGGAACGTTACATCCTATCAACCTTACAGAAATTTCGTCCCGAAATTTTTTACCCTCAAGTGAAGAGTTCTGGGTATAATTCCATCATTTTATCCTCATTCTCCCACGTGGTTTCTTCATGTCCATGATTTTCCCAAAGTAATTTCACACAAGCAACAAGTTTATTTCTCACATTCTGGATCTTTCGATCCAAAATAGATTGGGGTCTCTCCTCGTAGCTCAAATCTGGATTCAACGCGACTTCCTCAAAACGGATCACGTGCTTCGGGTCGAACACGTATTTTCGTAACTGTGACACATGAAAAACGTTGTGAACATTTCCAAGGTTTGGTGGTAGCGCCAAACGGTATGCAACGGGGCTCACTCCTTCAAGAATTTCATAAGGCCCAATAAATCGCGGCTTCAGTTTGCCCTTGACGCCGAATCGTGTTATCCCTTTTGATGGGGATACTTTCAGGAAAACTTTGTCACCAGCTTGGAATTGTAAGTCAGTTCGTCAGACATCCGCGTATGATTTCTGTCTGTCTTGAGCTTCTTTTATCCTTCCACGAATTTGCCGCATGATTCCCACCATCTCTTCAACTGCATCGGGTCCAAGTACTCTTCTCTCGCCAACTTCGTCCCAGTAGAGCGGCGATCTACACTTTCTTCCGTATAATGCCTCATACGGCGCCATGTTTATCGTTGCCTGAAAGCTATTGTTGTAGGCGAACTCAATCAGTGGTAGTGCTGCCTCCCAACTTCCTCCTCGGTCGAGTACCACAGCTCTCAGCATATCTTCGAGAGTTTGGATCGTTCTTTCGGATTGTCCATTGGTTTGCGGGTGGAACGCTATGCTGAAGTTCAATTTGGTTCCAAGCTCTTTCTGTAGACTTATCCAAAATCTGAGGGTGAATTTCGGGTCACGATCAGACGTGATAGTCACTGGAACTCCATGCAATTGAACTGTCTCCCTTATGTAAATTTGTTGGACCCATAGCTTATGAGAATCGGTATGAAATGCGCACTCTTGGTAAGTCGATCTATAATTACCTAAATGGCGGTGTTCCCTCTCAAAGTCCTTGGCAAACCTGTCACGAAATCCGTGGCTATGTGCTCCCATTTCCACTCAGGAATTTCTAGTGGTCGTAACTTCCCATACAGTCGTTGATGTAGAATCTTCACTTGCTGGCAGACTAAACATCTCTCGACGAACGACGCTATATCCCTCTTCATACCATTCCACCAAAAGGACTTCTTCAGATCTTGATACATTTTCGTACTTCCTGGGTGAGCGGTGTAAGGAGTCTCATGTGCTTCACTCATAACCTCGTTTTTGAGCACCTCGTTATCCGGCATGCATAATCTTCCTTCGAAAGTAAGGGCATTGTCACCTTCTTCACTAAAATTCCCAGATTCGCCAGTTCGCACTTCTATACGAATTTCCTCCAATTTCGCATCCATCCGTTGTGCTTCAATAATCCTCGACCTTAGATCAGGTTCAACAGCTAGAGTGGCGATTCGCGCATCCACTATTTCAGGTGCCCTCACCACTTCCAAACGCATCTTGCTGAACTCGCGAATCAGGCTTTCCTCTTTGTTGAGAAAAGTGGCCAGTTGGGAATGGTCCTTCCGGCTCAATGCATCTGCCACTACATTTGCTTTGCCGGGGTGATAATTGATGCCACAATCGTAGTCCTTTACCAACTCGAGCCATCTTCGTTGCCGCATGTTCAGATCTTTCTACTCGAAGAAATACTTCAGGCTTTTGTGATCCGTGAAGATCTCACATCGGACTCCGTAGAGATGATGTCTCCAAATCTTTAAGGCGTGCACTACCGCTGCTAGCTCCAAGTCGTGGGCTGGGTAGTTCAACTCGTGTGGCCTCAATTATCGTGACGCGTAAGCAATCACCTTGTTATTTTGCATCAATACGCATCCAAGTCCCACCTTCGAAGCGTCAGTGTATACTACGTAGTTCACTCCAGGCTCTGGCACAGCTAGAATCGGTGCACTGGTTAGCTTTTCCTTCAACAGTTGGAAACTTGCCTCATACTCTGGGGTCCATTTGACTTTTACCCCCTTCTTGAGTTGTTGGGTCATGGGTCTCACTATCTTGGAGAATCCCTCTATAAACCTTCAGTAGTATCCTGCCAAGCCTATGAAACTCTGAGTCTCGTTTGGTGTTGAGGGTGCTTTCAATTGTTGTACCACCTCAACCTTGGCGGGGTCCACTCGGATTCCCACTGACACAACGTGACCAAGGAAGTTCACTTCCTTAAGCCAAAACTCGCACTTGCTGAATTTGGCATACAATTTCTCACTCCTCAACGTCTCCAATGTGATTCGCAGGTGTTCCTCATGTTCCTTCTCGTCCTTCGAGTAGACAAGTACATCATCTATGAACACCAAAAAGAATTTATCCAAATATGGATGGAACACTCGATTCATCAAATCCATGAATAGCGCAGGTGCATTTGTCAATCCAAACGGCATTACCACAAACTCATAGTGACCATATCTCGTGCGAAAAGCAGTCTTCGGTATGTCTTCTCGTCGGACTCTCAACTGATGGTATCCGGACCTTAAGTCCATCTTTGAGAACACACCAGCTCCTCGAAGTTGATCGAATAGGTCATATATTCTCGGTAGTGGATATTTCTTCTTGAGAATCATCTTGTTCAACTCTCTATAATCGATACACATTCTCATCGATCTATCCTTCTTCTTCACAAAAAGCACAGGCGCGCCCCACGGTGAAACACTGGGTCTAATGAAACCTAAGTCCATAAGCTTCTTGTAACATCCCAAACTTTTGTGACCCTTTTTATTATGTTATTGGAATTTTTTTGGAATTTTGAAACGTTTGATTTAATGTGATTAAGTGCTTTTCGTGAAATAAATTGTCGTGGTAATTGTGGAATGATGAGCTCGAGTTTTTTTATCGTTTTCCAATGTGGGGGAAAGATTAATAGGATCATGCATTAATCATTTCTCGATTCAATTAATTGATACTTCCAGTCATTCCGAAATTATTGAAATAGTACTTCTCTTTGTGGATTTAATTAATTGTTTTGGGACTTTATTCCAAATTAAATCCAAACCAATGGACCCTAAATTACACTACATGAAATTCGAACTCCATCCCTTTTTCCTTGGGAGTTTCGAAAATCTCCAATAGGAGATTGGATTATTTTTCATTCGATTTAATTGGTGCTTTATGGACTCTCTTCTTTTGAATTTAATCCAATTAAATCATGTTATATTTTACTTCTTCACCCAAAATAAATAGAGAGTTGGGATATTTCCTTGACTATTTGAGCCTAGCAATTTTCGGCCCTCTCCAATAAAATTTGGAGAATATTTTTATTTGTTCCTAATTTGTGGAATCCCTCATTATTCAAATAAATTCCTATTCTATTTAATTGGGGGTGTGAATAATTTTTCTACTACTTCCCTTCCATGTCACACGCCCCATACTACTATTTTCCTTGTGGGAATTTGAATAATTGTTACCTATTTTATGGGAGCCTTATTCCATAAAGAAATTACCAAATTTAAATCCTATTCTATTTAATTGGGGATTTAAATAATTTCCTTGTGCAAAGCCCTTGAAATTTTCGGCCCCCACCACAATTTTCCTACTTAGAGATTTAATTTATTTGTTTCCTTGTATCCATTATTTTTATTTCCTAAGTTGTGGAATTATTTCTCTCCAAGTAAATACCAAATAATTCCTTATTAATTTTTCAGCCATAATTTTCAAAAATTTGGCTCTTCATTATTGTGGGATTTTTATTCATTGGCCTATATATTTAATTCCTCACAATTTATTTATTTAATTCATTAATGGACTTAAACCTAGCAAATAAATACCAAATAATAAAACCCTAGCCCCCATTCACTCAAAAATTTCGCCACTTTCATTCTCTCCCTCCCCCACGCGTTTTTTTCATCTTCTCCCACTCTCCCATCTCCAAAAATCCTCCATCCACCATTGTTCTTGCAACCATTGAAAGTATCTTCAAGAGTTTCCGACGGATCACTTCATTCTACGCTTCTACCGATTCGTTTTGTCAAAGGAAGGTATATTCGCACACTTTTCCTCCTCCTTCTCTTTTGAACCATGTCTTGAGTCCTACATGCACGTAGAGAGTGTAGGTTTGATAGATCGCAAGTTTTAACGGGAGGGAAATTGTGTGTTCGTAAGAACTTGTTTGATTTTTACGTTGTTGATTGGAATCATGTGTATTGGATCAAAATATTTGTGAATAATATGAGTTTGTATGCAAATATGTGTATGAGGAACGTGTAAGCATGATTATGTGTTTTCGAGCATGAAAAATCGGTGGTTGTGTTGTGGAAGTTTTAAAAACCCTATTTCCAAATTTGAACCAGAATTCTGTGATGCTCGACCAGTGACTTATGATCTGTATTCAACCCATCAAACGAACGAATTTGGCTACGAAATGTTTACTGAGTAAACGTCAAGGTGTCTCCTGTGTCTCGTGTGAATTTCAGCCCGTTCTATCGAAAAATGAATTTTTAATAAATTTTGAAGTTGACTGCGCAAATCTGCCAGAAACGTGAGTTCTCGCCATGAATGTTTCGTTTTCTGTTTGACTGAACAAATGACCTTCGATCGATGTGATTCTTGAACTATATGAAAATATGAAGTGTCTTCTGTGTTGTGTTAAATTTTCAGCCTTTTTGGGAATCTTATGAATTTATGGGGAATTTTTAAAATGAACTGCGCAATACTGTCAGAAATTATATGTTCCGACCAGAGAGTTCAATATGTGATGTGACTGACTAAACGACGTGATTTCGATATGAAAATTTTCATGGATGAACTTTAATGTGTCCTCTGTATTGTGACCAAAATTTAGCATCTTTTGAGGTCGGGTGAATTTATGGTGATTTTTACAAAACGGTCGCGCAGTTCTGCCAGTTTTCTGCCTTGATAAAATGACACTTATTTTCAAGTTTAAAAGTATTATATGATGTATGTATGTCCAAGGAACGTGCCTAATGATGTGATCATGGGTGATAAGTTGAAATATATTACGGTGTGTTTTTCCGTCTTTGTGACGAACTTTGGGTTGGGTTAATTGAGAAAAACGATGAGAGAGAAACGATAGGACATGCATAGTAGTATGATTTTTGTGGAAGGCTGACTTGTGTTGTCGTTGACAAGGGTGATTGTGTATTCGTGAACTCGAGGAACGAGAGTTGCCATAAGTTGGATTGTGAATTGTTAAGCGAACGAGGTGGGCTTTCTTTTCAAACCTCTTTATTTTTCCGAAAAATATTATGTGGAGATACAAGGGTGGTTTAACTGTTATGTCATGCCATGGACTGTTTTTGTTATGAGATTGTGTGCCTGATGCCTAGTTCGTATGAGTTTACTCCGTTAGGCTATATGGCTGTATTGTGAAATGAATTCGGGTCCGAGTAGGGCCGTAAACCCTATCGGGCTGTGTACACTGGTGGGATCGTGAGCCGTCCTTGCAAGTCGGCCGGTCTCGTGGGTGAATAGTGTGGCCACACTTTCGTCGCACTGTGATTGTGATTGTTGGATTGATGTGAAAAGTGGGGAGAATATTTGACTGGCCAGTCTATGAAACATTTTTGTGTTCTCGTGATATTTTCTTTACTGCGTATAAAACTCGAGATCACTGGTATGGATGACATAACTTGATAAATGTTTTCGGCATGAGCCCATTGAGTACAACAAGTACTCAGCTCTGCAATTTCTTTTAAAAATTTTGCAGGTTGAGCGAGATGTTGCGGTGGATGTTGAGCTGGCTAAAGACCCTAGGATACGTTGTGTCGTCATACATAGGCGTGATCCTTGACTCTCTTTGAACCTTATTTATCCGCTGCTATGTTTTAAATTGTGTCTTAAGACCTTAATCTTTATGTTTTTGTGTCTGAACATGTATGGTGGTGATGAGTTTTAAACAAGTTTTACGTTGCATTTTAAAAATGGTATTCTTCGAGATTTAAGTTTAATGCTTGTTTTACTTAAATTTTTAATCGATGTATTTCTTAAGTCTAACTTTTCCGTTGTCCTTTTTAAAAGTATTCTTTTTATCTTATGTCCTTTCAAAAAAAAAATAAAACCTTAAAATCTTTAAGTTAGGTTGTTTTCCTTTCTTTAATTCAATTAAGTTGTTCTTTTAAATTGTAATCCATGCATGTCGGTCACGATCGCCGCGTTTGTGGTACCCCTTGTATGGGCGGTCGTGACAGAGTGGTATCAGAGCTTTGTTCTTTCGCTCTGGTCCGAGAGTCTTCTTTCACTTTAAGTCCAAGTTAGTGAACCCTCATTGACTAGAAGTGTCACGAAGGCTCAACATCTAAAGCATCACGCTCAACCAAGGAAAGTGAGGTATGTTTTAAGTTGTTGATGAAATGTGTGAACGATGTATAAAATCGACGATATGATGAGGATGTTTTGGGCAAAAGAATGCATGAGCATGTAATTACGTGATGATGTGAGGTTATTTTCATGTTGAAATTCGAGAATAAATGATATGATGACATACATATGTTGAATGTGAGCATGATGATTTAAACGCGGGTATTATGGGTGAAAACAATATGAGCATGAATTGAGAAGATGATTTAAGCACGTGTTGTATGTGCGAATATGATATTGGTATAGTATGATTATGTGGGACATGAGCAAGATTGGTATGATGACTTAAGTATGTGCTATGTGTGTGAAAGTGTTATGACGTAAGCATGTGATTATGGGAAGATGGCGTGTTTTACATGAAAGATGGAAATTAATGAGTTGTTTTGAGAATGTTGAAATTTTTTTTGAGAAAAGATGAGTAATCTAAAAATGTTGTCTCAAACATATATGTGAAGTGCATGAGTGTTTTGGTTGGAATGCAAATGTGTTATGAGTTTTGCAATATTAATGACTAGTTGTTCTAGTGGGAAAAATATTTATGTTGTGGAAAGTTGTTGGAACTTTTTGAAAAAAAAAAAATCTTTGAACTTTAA
This sequence comes from Salvia splendens, assembly GCF_004379255.2. NCBI lineage: Eukaryota > Viridiplantae > Streptophyta > Magnoliopsida > Lamiales > Lamiaceae > Salvia > Salvia splendens. Next base: position 15,385,007 of record NC_056042.1, read on the forward strand.
ATGTAAATATGTTAGTTCTTTCTTTTGAGAAAATTAATTGATCAATGGAAATTGTTGTGTTTATTGTTCAAAAAAAATAAAAAATAAAAATGAGTTTTGCAAAAAAAAAAAAAAAATTACTTCGTTTGGAAAATTGAGCTGTGGAAGTGTGATGTTATGTATGTTATGAGGTGCGAGGTATGATGTGTTATTCTATGGAATGTTTTATACGAATGATGAAAGTCGATGCGAAACTACGATTTAGTTTGAGTCAACTTTTACTTTAAAAGTGAGATGTGGAAAAAAAATTTTGGAAAGTGTGAAAGTGTAAAGAAATTTTGTTTCAAAAGTTTTGAATATGATGTGAAGTTCGAAAGTGTTTTGCTATGGGATGTGAAAATGTGGTTTGTTTACCTTGAGGTATGAATGACGTAAATTGAAGTAGACGATGATCTATGAGATGATGAATTGTGTTGTGAACTTAGGGTACCTAAAATAAAATTCCTAGTTGACCGCGCGAATCGTAGCTCAAAGTTGAAAACTTAACAACTCCTTTTCCGAGCAATGAAACGTACGAGAATATGAAAGTTTAGGCAAACGCTTAAGTCAAGGTGCGAGACAAGAAGAACCGATGCTAAGAGAAATTTTCATGCAACGACGAGCGATCATATTCGCGATTTAAATTAGTATAGTTTAATCTTGCGTAAGTGGAAGCACGATGGAGATGATCTCCATACCCTGCTAAGGAGCACGAGGATGATAACCATGTCCTACGAGGATAGTCATTATGACAGGCAAAGAATTTTATGAAGATATGGATTCCAACTATCGTTATTAGCGGCAATGACACGAAGAATCTCAGCGTGGAATCCACAGTTCTTAGAGCGATGTTACCAGTTTCGGCTTGCGAAATATGAACAAGAAGGTGCGACTTTAATAGCTGGAACAAACTATTCTAATCAACAGTTCTTACTTGGATTATAAGAAGTTATCTTTCAGGACCTTTCAAATAGCCGTGAGCCATTGTCTATTTAACAGCTTGTTTCATTCACCCCTTGCAAGTGATGTATATTGTTTCTTTTCCTCCATTGAGTCATAACTCACTTTCAGTTCTTGGAAAGTGGTGTTGCCTTCATAACTTTGGACACTTGGATTGATTGTAGTCTTCTTTGACCTATTATTTATACGGATCATATTTTGACTTTGTGAGCCTTTGCTATTGACCTTCATTCCTAAGATTGCTTGCAGTTATGTCCTTCAATACGATCACGTTTCGTAGACATGTTTTTCTGTGGGATATTTCTCTTGGAACTTTTGTTCAACTTTTATTTTGTCACCATGTCTGTGTCAAGTTCTTTCTTACAGAGTGAATTTCTTTTTGGTTCAGTTCATGTATCCTTTCCGTAATAGAACCTTTCTTTCTACAAAATGAAGTTAAGGCCTACATTTTGTTCCTTGCCTTAACAAACTTAATCCACTTGATTTTTGTTTTCAATAGCCCATTTGACTTTGATTGCCTTTCACAAACTTATGAACCCATTGATGTTATTCTATCAATCCATATTATGATTTTCGTTGAACCATGATCAGTACCGCCTTGTGACAAATGCCTACATTTCTAAATCCTCATGCAACTGATCATTTCTTTTCCCTCAACCCTTTAAGTCATTATCCATTGATGTGTGGACCTTTCAAATTTGGTCGAGCAACTGAATTGTCTTTTGGTAGCCTACTATGAGAGTTGACATTAATTAGATTTCATCCCATATTCATGACCTATCTTATGCTCTTTCAAGCTCCGAGGGGATGATCATAACCAATTGTTACAATTCAAAAATCGGTTCATATCCAAGTTAAGACTGTTTGACTAAAGTTTGTGTTAGGAGAGTTAGGAGTAGTAGCTCGACTTTTACACGTCATGCCTTTGGGGAATGTAGACATAATCTTGGAAATGGATTGGCTTACCGAGAACCACGCAACTTTTCACTGTAAAGAGAGACAAATTTCTTTTCAAGCCCCGGGCGAAAAGCCGACTATCTTGTATGGGATCTCCATGAACCGACGAACCTCCATAATCTCCGCATTGCAAGCAACTACGATGATAAGGAAAGGACGTCCGGCGTATCTGGTGTACTTGAATGGGGAGGAAAAGAAGGATTTGAAATTGGAAGACGTGGCAGTAGTGCGAGACTTTCCCGATGTGTTCCCTGAAACCTTACCAGGACCACCGCCTGACAGACAAGTGGAGTTTACCATCGACTTAGAACCCGGATCTGCGCCAGTGTCGAAGGCACCATAACGAATGGCCCCTAAAGAGTTGGCAGAGTTGAAGATTCAGTTGCAAGAACTGTTAGACTTGGGTTTTATTCGGCCTAGTGTGTCACCGTGGGGAGCGCCAGTGTTGTTCGTTAAGAAAAAGGATGGCACGATGAGGGTGTGCATTGAATATCGTGAGCTCAACAAGTGGACTTTGAAGATTAAGTACCCGCTACCAAGAATTGACGACTTGTTTGACCAACTCCGAGGAGCGGGTGTATTCTCGAAAATGGACCTGAGGTCGGGATATCATCAACTAAAGGTCCGACGAGAGGATGTGCCTAAGACTGATTTTCGCACTTGTTATGGCCATTATGAATTTGTCGTGATACCATTTGCGCTGACCAACACCACGGCCGTCTTCATGGACTTGATGAACCGAGTTTTCCATGAGTATCTCGACAAGTTCTTGTTAGTCTTCATCGAAGATGTTTTAGTATACTCGAAGAACAAGGAGGAGCATGGATGGCATCTACAAACAGTGTTGGAAACGTTGCGAAATGAGAAGCTTTATGCCAAGTTTAGTAAGTGTGAGTTTTGGTTGACTCGAGTGAACTTTCTGGGTCATATTATGACGGCAAATGGAATTCAAGTAGACCCAGCAAAGGTCGAGGCCGTACAGAATTGGAAGTCGCCGAAAACGCCAAGTGAAATCCGCAGTTTCTTGGGATTGGCGGGATATTATCGACGATTCATCGAGGGATTCTCTAAGATTGCGAGACCGATGACGCAATACTAAAGAAAGGAATTAAGGTGGTTTGGACGCCAGAGTGCGAGGCGAGTTTACAACTATTGAAGGAGAAATTGACTACAGCACCAGTCCTAGCGGTACCAGAACCCGACAAGGACTTTGTCGTCTATACGAACGCGTCGAAAGTAGGACTAGGATGTGTGTTAATGCAAGATGGGAAGGTGATAGCATATGCTTCCCGACAGCTGAGACCGAATGAGTTGAATTTTCCGACGCATGATTTGGAGTTAGCAGCAGTGGTGCATGCACTGAAAATTTGGAGACATCATCTCTATGGAGTGAGATGCGAAATCTACACCGATCACAAGAGTCTCAAGTACTTCTTCGAGCAGAAGGAGCTAAACATGCGACAACGACGTTGGTTAGAGGTCGTGAAAGACTATGACTGCGGTATTAATTACCATCCGGGCAAGGCGAACATGGTCGCCGATGCCTTGAGTAGGAAGAACCAACCTCAACTGGCTTATTTCCTAACGCAAGAGGAAGCTTTGATTCACGAGTTTGACAAGATGAGTTTGGAAATAGTGAAAGCGCCCGAGACAGTAGGTGCAAGAGTGGCGACACTAGTGATTGAGCCAGATTTGAGAACCAAACTCATAGAAGCCCAGCGACGTGATGGAAAGTTGGAGGAATTACGCGCGAAGGTGAGACCGAGAAGCTTGATCATTACCGTGAGGAGGCGGATAATGCTTTGACGTATGATGGACGATTGTGTGTGCCAAGCGATGAGGTGCTAAAAGAGGAGATTTTGAGTGAAGCGCACGACACGCCTTACACCGCACACCCCGGAAGCACGAAGATGTATCGGGATTTGAAGCAATGGTTTTGGTGGAATGGGATGAAAGGGGATGTAGCGTCATATATGGAACGATGTCTAGCATGCCAACAAGTGAAGGCCCTACACCAACGGCCATATGGGAAGTTACAACCGCTCGAAATTCCTGAATGGAAGTGGGAACATCTAGCCATGGATTTCGTGACGGGTTTGCCAAAGTCACAGAAGGGCAACACTGCTTTTTGGGTGATCATTGATCGACTTACTAAAAGCGCGCACTTCTTACCGATGAAGATTACTTATGGCGCGGACAAGTTAGCTAAGCTCTAGGTGAGCGAGATTGTACGTTTGCATGGAGTGCCAAAGACCAATGTGTCCGACCGCGATACGAAGTTCACATCAAAGTTTTGGATGAGTTTGCAACGAGGATTGGGCACACAACTAAACTTCAGCACTGCTTATCACCCGCAATCGGACGGGCAGTCAGAGAGGACGATTCAAACGCTTGAGGATATGTTGCCAGTCGTTGTCTTAGATCGAGGGGAAAGTTGGGAAACTGTTCTACCGTTGGTTGAATTCGCCTACAACAATAGCTATCAAGCGACGATCGATATGGCCCCGTACGAAGCTTTGTATGACAGGAAGTGTCAATCCCCACTTTATTGGGATGAAGTCGGCGAGAGGAAGATGTTAGAACCCGATGCTATAAAGGAGATGACTGAAATTGTGCATCAAATCCGCGTAAGGATCAAGGAAGCTCAAGATAGACAGAAGTCGTATGCGGACGTGCGTCGAACGAAAATCAAATTCGACGTTGGTGACAAAGTGTTCTTGAAAGTGTCCCCGACGAGAGGAGTTGCGAGATTTGGAGTGAAGGGCAAGCTGAAACCGCGTTTTGTGGGACCGTACGAGATCATCGATGAAGTAGGTCCTGTGGCATATCGTTTGGCGTTACCTCCCAGCTTTGGGAACGTGCACAACGTGTTCCACGTGTCGCAGTTGCGCAAGTACGTGTTCGACCCCAAACATGTGATTCACCAAGAGGAAGTGATCCTAACCCCCGACATGAGCTACGAGGAAAGGCCCGAAGCAATCCTAGATCGGAAGGTACAAGAGCTACGGAACAAGACGATAGCGTCCGTGAAGGTGTTGTGGAAGCACCATGGTCCCGAGGAAGCTACGTGGGAGTTAGAAGATAAGATGAAAGAAAAGTTTCCCGAGCTGTTTGTGTGAGACGATCAAATTTCGGGACGAAATTTCTGTTTAGAGGGGAAGGATGTAACATCCCAAACTTTTGTGACCCTTTTTATTATGTTATTGGAATTTTTTTGGAATTTTGAAACGTTTGATTTAATGTGATTAAGTGCTTTGCGTGAAATAAATTGTCGTGGTAATTGTGGAATGATGAGCTCGAGTTTTTTTATCGTTTTCCAATGTGGGGGAAAGATTAATAGGATCATGCATTAATCATTTCTCGATTCAATTAATTGATACTTCCGGTCATTCCGAAATTATTGAAATAGTACTTCTCTTTGTGGATTTAATTAATTGTTTTGGGACTTTATTCCAAATTAAATCCAAACCAATGGACCCTAAATTACACTACATGAAATTCGAACTCCATCCCTTTTTCCTTGGGAGTTTCGAAAATCTCCAATAGGAGATTGGATTATTTTTCATTCGATTTAATTGGTGCTTTATGGACTCTCTTCTTTTGAATTTAATCCAATTAAATCATGTTATATTTTACTTCTTCACCCAAAATAAATAGAGAGTTGGGATATTTCCTTGACTATTTGAGCCTAGCAATTTTCGGCCCTCTCCAATAAAATTTGGAGAATATTTTTATTTGTTCCTAATTTGTGGAATCCCTCATTATTCAAATAAATTCCTATTCTATTTAATTGGGGGTGTGAATAATTTTTCTACTACTTCCCTTCCATGTCACACGCCCCATACTACTATTTTCCTTGTGGGAATTTGAATAATTGTTACCTATTTTATGGGAGCCTTATTCCATAAAGAAATTACCAAATTTAAATCCTATTCTATTTAATTAGGGATTTAAATAATTTCCTTGTGCAAAGCCCTTGAAATTTTCGGCCCCCGCCACAATTTTCCTACTTAGAGATTTAATTTATTTGTTTCCTTGTATCCATTATTTTTATTTCCTAAGTTGTGCAATTAATTCTCTCCAAGTAAATACCAAATAATTCCTTATTAATTTTTCAGCCATAATTTTCAAAAATTTGGCTCTTCATAATTGTGGGATTTTTATTCATTGGCCTATATATTTAATTCCTCACAATTTATTTATTTAATTCATTCATGGACTTAAACCTAGCAAATAAATACCAAATAATAAAACCCTAGCCCCCATTCACTCAAAAATTTCGCCACTTTCATTCTCTCCCTCTCCCACACGTTTTTTTCATCTTCTCCCACTCTCCCATCTCCAAAAATCCTCCATCCACCATTGTTCTTGCAACCATTGAAAGTATCTTCAAGAGTTTCCGACGGATCACTTCATTCTACGCTTCTACCGATTCGTTTTGTCAAAGGAAGGTATATTCGCACACTTTTCCTCTTTTGAACCATGTCTTGAGTCCTACATGCACGTAGAGAGTGTAGGTTTGATAGATCGCAAGTTTTAACGGGAGGAAAATTGTGTGTTCGTAAGAACTTGTTTGATTTTTACGTTGTTGATTGGAATCATGTGTATTGGATCAAAATATTTGTGAATAATATGAGTTTGTATGCAAATATGTGTATGAGGAACGTGTAAGCATGATTATATGTTTTCGAGCATGAAAAATCGGTGGTTGTGTTGTGGAAGTTTTAAAAACCCTATTTCCAAATTTGAACCAGAATTCTGTGATGCTCGACCAGTGACTTATGATCTGTATTCAACCCATCAAACGAACGAATTTGGCTACGAAATGTTTACTGAGTAAACGTCAAGGTGTCTCCTGTGTCTCGTGTGAATTTCAGCCCGTTCTATCGAAAAATGAATTTTTAATAAATTTTGAAGTTGACTGCGCAAATCTGCCAGAAACGTGAGTTCTCGCCATGAATGTTTCGTTTTCTGTTTGACTGACCAAATGACCTTCGATCGATGTGATTCTTGAACTATATGAAAATATGAAGTGTCTTCTGTGTTGTGTTAAATTTTCAGCCTTTTTGGGAATCTTATGAATTTATGGGGAATTTTTAAAATGAACTGCGCAATACTGTCAGAAATTATATGTTCCGACCAGAGAGTTCAATATGTGATGTGACTGACTAAACAACATGATTTCGATATGAAAATTTTCATGGATGAACTTTAATGTGTCCTCTGTATTGTGACCAAAATTTAGCATCTTTTGAGGTCGGGTGAATTTATGGTGATTTTTACAAAACGGTCGCGCAGTTCTGCCAGTTTTCTGCCTTGATAAAATGACACTTATTTTCAAGTTTAAAAGTATTATATGATGTATGTATGTCCAAGGAACGTGCCTAATGATGTGATCATGGGTGATAAGTTGAAATATATTACGGTGTGTTTTTCCGTCTTTGTGACGAACTTTGGGTTGGGTTAATTGAGAAAAACGATGAGAGAGAAACGATAGGACATGCATAGTAGTATGGTTTTTGTGGAAGGCTGACTTGTGTTGTCGTTGACAAGGGTGGTTGTGTATTCGTGAACTCGAGGAACGAGAGTTGCCATAAGTTGGATTGTGAATTGTTAAGCGAACGAGGTGGGCTTTCTTTTCAAACCTCTTTATTTTTCCGAAAAATATTATGTGGAGATACAAGGGTGGTTTAACTGTTATGTCATGCCATGGACTGTTTTTGTTATGAGATTGTGTGCCTGATGCCTAGTTCGTATGAGTTTACTCCGTTAGGCTATATGGCTGTATTGTGAAACGAATTCGGGTCCGAGTAGGGCCGTAAACCCTATCGGGCTGTGTACACTGGTGGGATCGTGAGCCGTCCTTGCAAGTCGGCCGGTCTCGTGGGTGAATAGTGTGGCCACACTTTCGTCGCACTGTGATTGTGATTGTTGGATTGATGTGAAAAGTGGGGAGAATATTTGACTGGCCAGTCTATGAAACATTTTTGTGTTCTCGTGATATTTTCTTTACTGCGTATAAAACTCGAGATCACTGGTATGGATGACATAACTTGATAAATGTTTTCGGCATGAGCTCATTGAGTACAACAAGTACTCAGCCCTGCAATTTCTTTTAAAAATTTTGCAGGTTGAGCGAGATGTTGCGGTGGATGTTGAGCTGGCTAAAGACCCTAGGATACGTTGTGTCGTCATACATTGGCGTGATCCTTGACTCTCTTTGAACCTTATTTATCCGCTGCTATGTTTTAAATTGTGTCTTAAGACCTTAATCTTTATGTTTTTGTGTCTGAACATGTATGGTGGTGATGAGTTTTAAACAAGTTTTACGTTGCATTTTAAAAATGGTATTCTTCGAGATTTAAGTTTAATGCTTGTTTTACTTAAATTTTTAATTGATGTATTTCTTAAGTTTAACTTTTCCGTTGTCCTTTTTAAAAGTATTCTTTTTATCTTATGTCCTTTCAAAAAAAAAATAAAACCTTAAAATCTTTAAGTTAGGTTGTTTTCCTTTCTTTAATTCAATTAAGTTGTTCTTTTAAATTGTAATCCATGCATGTCGGTCACGATCGCCGCGTTTGTGGTACCCCTTGTATGGGCGGTCGTGACACTTCTGTAGTTGTATCTTGAGTTCTTCCAACTCTTTAGACTTCATTCGATATGGGGCCTTGGACACCGGTGCCGACCCTGGCTCTAGGTTGATTGTGAACTCCAATTGTCAATCTGGCGGTGGACCAGGCAACGCTTCAGGAAAGACGTCTGCAAATTCTCATACCACAGCAACATCCTTCACTTTTCTTTCTTCCTTCTCATCTCCTTGTAGATAGACTAGATAGGCAGGACGCCCTTTTCTCAACATCGTTGTGGCTTGGAGTGCGTAGATGATGGACGTTTTTCTATTCATCGTGATTCCATGATACACGATTGGTTCCTTTATAGGGGCTCGTAATGTATTTTGTCTCTCTTTACATCGAATCGTAGCAAAATTCGCAGTCAACCAATCCATTCCCAAGATTACATCGACATCTTTCATGGCCATAACTTGTAAGTTGTGCGCGACTAGCCTAAGTTTCCCCATAACAATTTCTACGTTCGAGCATATTTGAGAAATCTCTTTTACCCCTCCCACTGGTGAGCTCACCATTATCATATGTTCAGATTTAGTAACTGGCAAACTTAATGTGTCCACACATAGTTCTGATATCAAACAACACAACAATAGGTGTAACGAGAAGTTCGCCCATGCCTGCCAATTTCCCGTTCTCGTAACTCTCTTGTTCAGTCTTGGGTTGTCTAAAACTTAGCGCATATGCTCTAGCCTGGGAGGGAAGTCTTGGACGGTGAAGTTGTTGTTGTCGCGGAGGTTGATCACGATTCATCCTTGGTTCCGCCGGTGGTGCCCTAGATTGCGGATGGAATCCTTGGTTGTTCTGCCTTGAACCCATCCCCACGTTCTTGCTCGGACACTCTCTAGAGAAGTGGCCATTTCCACCACAGTTGAAGCACTTGGTGGTGTTTTGTATTCTGCATTCTCAGAAATGGTACTTGGAGCACACATTGCATTGTGGTGGTCTGGGTCGGAAGTCACCCCTCTGGCTAGAGAAATTCTGTCTGCCTCCATACTGTGGTCGGTTTTGGGTGGGCTGGTACCTCTTGTTTTCATAGTGGGTCCTGTTCCCATCCCTCTTCCTCTTCTCCCGGGAATGATATGGTGGAGGTAAGGCCAGTGTAGCGTTCTCCGTCACTCTCTCCTTGGGCATAGCTGCCTCAACATCTAACGCAATGCCCAACGATTCTGCATATGTAAGTCTCCCACGACTAGCTAACGCCATCTTTATCTCATGTCCTAGACCCTCACGGAACTTCTCGGCCAGTTTCTCATCAGTATCAACTTGTTCAGGTGCATACTGGGTCATATCGCAGAGTGTGCGATCATATTCTGTCACTGATATGCGCCCTTGGGTTAAGTTATAAAACTCAGCCGCCTTCGCCTTTCGGTAGCTCTTCGGCACGTACTTGTTATATATTGCCTCCTTGAAATTCTCCCAAGTTATTCTACCCCCTTGATCTCGTGGTGTGGTCTTCATCTTGGTATCCCACCAGAAATCAGCTGACCCAGTTAATTGCTAGGTCACACAAGCCATTCGTTCTGCATCGTTGCACATCAGAATCGTGAAAATACGCTCCAAAGCGCGTATCCAACTTTCAGCGTTTTCCAGCTCTCCCATTCCATCGAAGACAGATGGTTTTTGTTTCAGGAACAATTTCACAATTTCTCGGTCTACTTGAGGCGGAGGAGGTGGTGAAGGTGGTTGTGGGGATGTTTGCGCTACACTCTCGTCTACCGTCGTCTGAGGTGTAGGCGCCCGGTTCCCATTCCTTACATTACGTCTTGGCGGCATTCTGATTTATTACCAATCAAACGGGTTATTATCACACTTATTCAAATCTATCAATAGTCATGTTGTGTAGCAAAAGATGTTCGCACAACCGGATAGCAAAAGACATTTGCACGATAGAATAAAGAGAAACAATTGTATCATGGATTAGCAAAAGATGTTCGCACAATGGGATAACAAAAGACGTTTGCACAACAGAATAAGAAAGGACGATTACACAATAGGATAGTAAGAACGATTGCACAATAGAATATCAAAAGACAATGACCCAACAAGGTAGCAAAATTAGAAGTTTCCATAGAAAAACGTTGCCTCCAAGAGGTCTTAGTATCAATCACAACCAAGGAAGAGGGAGCCAAAACGTGGAAATAAAATGAATAATAGTCTAGCAAAACAATACGGTATCAAAACAAGGGGAAAAAAATAAAACAATCTATCCCATGACTATTGTTCCTAAATTTCTCCTTATTTAAAAAGGAAGCCCACCTCAAGTGCTTAATCCGAAATCACTTTCTTTCCCTTGCGATCACGATTCCCTTGCGAGGTCTCACCTTTAGAATTTACATAGAACATATATCAACATACTTTCCAATCAAATAAATAAAATGCATGCACAAGGTGTCGCCCAAGGTGTTCCTAAATTAAAGTCTTTTATCTCGTTTTCTCGAGTTTTCGTTTATTCGGCGGCCGCCCAAGGTGTCGCGTACGACGCCGGTCGGCCGCTTACGCCAGTAGTCGCTCTGATGGCTACTCGTAATTTCCCTCTTGATATCGAATTAAAATCCCAACATTACATAAGCACATAAATTAATCGACGGAAATATTTTCCCTCGCAAAACTATTTATTTTTAAACTTGGGGTAAATTATTCGTAAGTCGATTTATTCTGAGAATTAATAATTTAATCCCCACTATTAATTTAATTAATAACCCAAAGACTTATTTAAAAGGCTCAAACTTAATTATTTCTCACCTTATATCTCCATTTAAATTGAAAAGCCCAAACAAAATTAATTGGAGCCCAACTAACCAAATCCTACCATTTAAATTAAAAAGGCCCAAAACTAAATCTTTTTTTTTTAAAACACAGCGGCCCAATTCTTCTTAAAATATTTTAACAGCCCAAAGATCCCTTTTTTTTCCTAGAGACAAAAGCCCAAAATCATTTTATTCCCCCCATCTTCCTCGTCTCACTCTCTCTCTCCTCTCACCCCCTTCTTCTCTCTCTCGCTCGACACTTTGAAGGAATTCGATCTGGCGACGCCTTCCACCTCCGCCGTCGGTCGCTGCTCTCCGCACGCCGCTGTACTGTCGGGAAGAGCTGCTGCCGACCGCGCCGCTGCTCCGTCGCCGTTCGCTCAGAGCCATCTCTAGCCGTTGCACCCGACGCTGTCGCAGCTGTGCAGTTCAACCTCCGCCGCGAAGGGTGCCGCCATCGGTCGGCCCCAGCGGCAATTCGCGCCGCTGCTGTGCAGTTCAACTTCTGTTCGCACACCGTCGTCGCACACGCCGCCACCAACGCTATCCCCACATTTAATCGGGGCAGTCCCTACTTACCCCGAACAGATACCGCGCAACCCCGAACAACTCCGAACATCCCTGAAACGACCCGAACAAATACCGCGCAGCCCCGATTATCTCCGAAAGATAAGTTCTCATTCAAAAAGTGTTTCTTTTCGTTCTTAGTTTTTGATTCGCAGCAAGGGGGTTTCCAATTCGTAACGTTCGATTGGTTTTGATTGCTATTGATTAGTTCTTTGTTTGGGAGATTGATGCTGAGTATGTGATAAATGGTGCAGAATGCGATAATTTATGTTCAAAATTTGGGTAGGAAATTACCTCTTTGAATTGAATTTGGGTTGTGAAGTTCACAAGGCTGAAAGGCAGGTTCTTGAAGCTGGAGAATTTTGATTACTGTCGATAGCAAAAATTTGATGTTAGATTATGAAGCAGGAGAAAATTTAGATACAAACGATAGAACATAGTTTACCTTGGATAGAAGTTGAAGAAGAAAAATTTGATTGCAGAGAACGATTGGTGAGGGAAGAAATAACTGATTAGAGATTTAATATAGGGGAAAGGGGGTTGAGATACGGGAGAGATTTGTGGAAGAGATGGAGGACGGCTTTTCCCAACGTGGGGAAAGAGTAGGATTCAAATTTTCTTTCTTTTTGTTTCAACGTGATTTTGATTAAATCTGGGTTTGTTTGGTGTTTTATTTGCAGCTTACGGAGGAGGAAAAATTCCATCACGGAGGAGGAAACATCTGCGTAGAATCTTTAATTAAAATTTGAATTAAAGATATTTTATTTTAATTAGTTTAGTTTAATTCACAGCCCATTGTATTTTATTTTAAATTGTGCAGTCCACAATTTATTTATCACAAACTGGATTTTTATATTATTTGTTCAATTTATCCGATCCAACACGCGGATTGAGTTCAATATATTTATTCCTCGCAGAAAGGAATTATTTTAGATTCGCACAGTAATTTATTTCACAAATCTCTAGTCCAGCAATTCCACTCAACAAATAAATTCACCAACAATTAATTCATGGACTTCGCAATATTAATAGCATTGAATTCAAGTACTTTAGGGTTCACAAATTAGGTTTAGAAAAATGGGGCGCTACAGTCTTCTTCCACCATTGTTTCTTCCACCAATTGGAGTGGATTTTCAAGAGTTCCCGACGAATCATGCCAACGCTTGTTTCTACCGTTCGTTTTTCTTGATTCAAGAAGGTATAACTAAGATTTTCTTCTCATCTCCTTCATTGAAACCTTATTCTTGATCCCTTCATGCATATAGTGAGTGTAGAAATCATAGATCGCGAATTTAATCGGTGGGAATTTGTGTTTGCATGAGAATTTTGATGAATATGCGATTGTGAATGAGTTTATGTGAAGTTTGATTTGAATCTTTGGTGAACGATGTGAGTTTATGTGCAAACATGATTATAAAAAACTTTTAAGCATGATTGTGTGTTATAAGCATGAAAAAAAAATGGTGTTTGGATGATTGAGGAAGAAACCCTATTTTCAAAATTCTTAAGCCTGAAATCTGTGATGTCGGATAGTGGATTCCAACGTGCTTTTGACCAACCAAACGATCGAATTTTGACACGATATTTTAACTGAGTTAAATTCAATGTGTTTTTCTGTGTTGTGTGTAAATTTCGGCCCTTGTTGATGAAAGATGAATTTGTAATGAATTTTTGAAGTCGATTGCGCAATTCTGCCAGAAACTTGTCTTCTCTGCCAGAAAGTTTCGTTTTCTATTTGACCCATCAAATGGCCTCCTTTTTATGTAAATTTTGAACTAGACGAAATTTGATGTGTCTTCTGAGTTGTGTAAAAATTTCAGCCTCATCGGACATCGGATGAATATTTGGTGAATTTTTCAAATGAACTGCGCAGTGCTGCCAAAATTTTATGTTCTGACCAGAGAGTTGCATTAATGTTTTGACTGACTAAATGACATGATTTGAGTGAGAATTTATAACTGAATGAACTTGAAGGTGTCTACTGTGTTGTGACCAAAATTTAACTTCATATGAGGTCGGATGGATGTTTGCGTGATTTTACAAACCAACCGTGCAGTTCTGCCAGATTTGTTGTTCTGTGGAAATATTACTTGTTGTCAAGTTTTAATGATTTATATGATGCATGTATGATTTGGGAAGGTATCCTATGACGTGATTATGTGCGACACGTCGAGAAATATTATGGCATGTTTTTCGTATGTTGATGAATGTTGGGATGGATAAATTTAAGAGAATGATAGGACGAACGATAGGACATGCATGATAATGTGAATTGATGGAAGGCTAATTTGTATTGTGGTTTGGCAAGGGTGATTGTGGATACGTGAGCTCGAGGAACAAGAGTTTCCATAAGTTGGTTTTTGTGTTGTATAAACGATCGAGGTGGGCTTTCTTTTCAAACCTTTTTATTTTCCGAAAATACGATGTGGTGTTATAAGGTTGGTTTAACTTGTTATGTCATGCCTTGTTATTTTGTTTGTGAGATTGTTGTCTGATGCCTAGTTCGTCTGAGCTTGCTCCATTAGGCTATATGGTTGTGTTGTGAAATGAATTCGGGTCTGAGTAGGGTCGTAAACCCTATCAATCTGTGTATACTGGTGGGATCGTGAGCCGTCCTTGCTAGTCGGCCGGCCTCGTGGGCGAATAGTGTGGCCACACTTTCGTCGCACTGTGATATGATGACTGTGATTGATGGATTGATGTGAAAAGCGGGGAGATAAATTGTCTGGCCAGACTTGAAATATTTTGTGTTCTCGAGATATTTCTTACTACATATAAAACTCGAGATCACTGGTATGGATGACATAACTATATTAAAATGTTTTCGGCATGAGCCCATTGAGTACAACAAGTACTCAGCCCTGCATATTCTTTTTCTTTATGTGCAGGTTGAGCGGGATGTTGCGGAGGATGTTGAGTTGGCCTAAGAACTTAGGATGCGTTATGTCTTCATACATAGGCGTTATCCTCGACTCTCTTTAAACCTTATTTCCGCTGCTATATTTTGAACTATGTTTCAAAACTTTAATCTTTTTCGTACTGTGTTGAGCAAGTATGGTTGTGTTAAGCTTTTAAACGAGTATTTGCAATGTTACTTTAAAATGTTGTTTACGTGATTTAAACTAAATGGTTCTTTAGAAGTTAATTGGGTTTTTAATATTTATTTTCTCTGCTGCTTCTTTCTAAAAAAGAAAAAAATATATTTATCTTAAGTCGCTTCTAATTATAACCTTAGACTTTTTAACCTAAAATATTTTTTCTTCCTTTAAGCTAATTGAGTTTTCGTAAACTGTTATCCTTGTAAGTTGTCGTTTTTTATCGTCCCTTGGTCACGATCGCCGCGTTTGTAGTACCCCTAGTATGGGTGGTCGTGACAGAGTGGTAACAGAGCTTCGTTCTTTCGCTCTGGTCCGAGAGTCTTCTTTTACCTTAAGTCTAGATTTGTGAACCCTTATTGACTAGAAGCGTCACGAAGGCTCAACATCCAAAGCATCGCGCTCAACCAAAGAAAGTGAGGTATGTTTTAAGTTGTTGCAAGCATGTGAGATCGATGCATGAAATTGGCGATGATATGATGATGATGTTTTGGCAAGTGTATGCATGCGAATGAATGTTATACGTGAAGATGAATTGTGATGATATGATTATGTTGAATATGAGTATGATTGACATGATAAATTAAACACGTGTTATATATGTGAATGTGATGTTGTGATGGTATGATCATGTGAAGTATGAACATGATTGACAAGATGATCTAAGCACGTGTTGTATGTTGATTATGTATTTTTTATGGAGTGATTATATGGAGCATGAGCAAGATCAGTATAATGACTAAGTATGTGTTGTATGTGCGAAAATACCACGACATTAACATGTGAAGATATGAAGCCTTAAGATAATACTCCCTCCGTCCCGTGCTACTCGCACGTTTGCTTTTCGGCTCGTCACAAAGTCCTTACACTATTTATAATTTAAGTTAGAATTAATGCATTTAATTAATATGTTAGTTTAAGTTAAGAGCTCTTTTATTAAGTGATGTCTCATTACACCTAAAATTCTTTTTTAATTACACAAAAAAATCAATCCCAAATTTACGGCCTAAAATGAAAAGTGCGAGTAGCATGGGACGGAGGGAGTATTAAACTTCGAACTACGTGACGAACTTAGGAAACATCATAAACAAACAATGAGATAAAATGTGTTTTAAAAAGAAACTTTCGTTTTCGCGTAGATGGCACGAACTAAACGAACCGCGCTTAAGAGCAGTCAATATAGTGCCAGAATGCGACAAGCAATAGACGATTACCGCCACTACGAGAGAGAAGAAGGAAAACCTTTAAGAGAGGTTGTCGCCCATTTCGAAACCCTGTGGCGAGAAGTCCGCGGGTATCACGCGTCGTCCTTTAGTGGCATAAGACGACTGGTCGAGTTAATGCCCGAGAGCTGGAACTCTTGGATGGAAGCAACGGCCAGTCGGTTTACGTGGTATGAACCACAAAATAAGGTGATGGATGGAGACATGAAAGGTTTTCTGAAAGCCTTGCAGTGTGCTCTGATCGACTCACGTTCTGAGCAACCACCGTCGGCAGAAGATGAGAAGGACGAGATAGTTTGGGAAGAAAAACCCATGATTGAGGTTAAACCCGCGACGGAAGGTGAAGCCACGGCACAAGTAGGGATGATTCCGGGTTTCGAGGGTGATTATGTGGACGATATTATGGATGATGATGAGGACTTCCATTGGCTCGACGAGAACCCGGAAGAGGAAGAGGACTCGGAAGAGGAAGAGGACCCAGAAGAGGAAGAATATATCGCTAGATAGATGAATGTTGTTTTTTTTTCTTAAGTTGTTATGACGATGGAAGTAGTATCTTTTTGCTTTTGTTTCAGATCGAATGTTTTGACTTTCCTTTCCACGTTATCTATGGAAGTTCACTTTTCGTATAACTTTACGTACTTGTGCTTTATCGTTTTGTACGCGTGCATGAATTCAAAGAAGTGGTGTTTTCATAACAACGATTACTCACAACGATGCTAACTTGTGTTTTAGATCAATATGCCACCAAGACGTAGACGTGGTCCAAGAGTGGAGAACAATGTGGGGGAACAGACAGAGGGAAGTGTCGGGAATCCACCCCCACCTCCACCACCACCTCTACCCCAACCAAACGAAAGGGAATACATCAAGGCCTTTCGAAAAGAGAACCCACCCAAGTTTGATGGATTGGGAGAGCCCCCGAAGGCGGAGGCATGGGTACGAGACCTTGAGCGTATCTTTGACTTTATGGGATGCACTGATAAGGAACGTCTGGCTTGCGTGACTTATCCACTGACAGGACCCGTTGATTTTTGGTGGGAAACTAAGAGGAGGACCATGGACCCCGCTCGCCGTGAGGCGCTTACTTGGGAAGAATTTAAGGAAGAAGTGTACAACAAATATGTTCCCATGAGTTATCGGCAATCGAAAGTAGTGGAGTTCCACACCTTAAAACAAGGAAACATGACGGTCACGGAGTACGACCGCGCTCTATGTGCGATGACCCGGTATGTGTCAGAATTGGTAGACACAGACGAGAAGATGGCGGAGAAGTTTCGTTCTGGCCTTAGACCCGAGATAAGGGCAGCTGTGGCCAGCCGCAGGGGAATTCCTTATTCTGAGGTGTTGGGTTGCGCCTAAGATGTGGAGGAAGCACTGCCCAAGAACGAGAGGGTGATAAATCCTACACCACCTGCACCCCCATCGGACTATAGAGACAAGAGAAAGTGGGAGGGAAACCGAGCTCCTTTTGACAACAAGCGGCGTTTTTCCACTTTTCGGCATCCGTAGAACCATGGCCGCCAAGTTGTGCCACATCAGAGGGGAAACCCACAGAGAACACCCTACTGTAATCGTTGTTCCAGGTATCATGTTGGGGAATGCAGAGTTGGAGGCATTCGGTGCTATGCTTGCGGTGGAAACGGACACATGTCTCGAGAGTGCCCAAATAACAACAAAGGAGGAGCGAAGAATGGGCAAGGACAGAGGCCACCGCAACAGCCACAACCGATCTGACAAGTGGCCCCACAACAAGCAAGGGCGTATGCCCTGAAAGGAAATCAAGTGCAAGAGCAACAAGCTAACAAGGGCAAGGAGAATTTCACAGGTATGGGAAAGCTCCAACAACTACCTATTATCGTGCTGTTTGATACGGGTGCTTCCTACTGCTAAGCTTGAACCGATAATGAATGTGTCTTCGCCGGTTGGAGGTTTGATTGATATTGTGAGAACTTGCTCGAACATAGAGTTTGTTTTAGGAGAACTAGGAGTAGTGGCCCAACTTTTGCACATCATGCCTTTGGAAAACGTAGACATAATTTTGGGAATGGATTGGCTTACCGATAACCACGAAACGATTCACTGTAAAGAGAGACAAATTTCTTTTCAAGCCCCGGGCAAAGAGGCGACTATCTTATATGGGATCTCCATGAACCGACGAACCTCCATAATCTCCGCATTGCAAGCAACCACGATGATAAGAAAAGGGCGTCCGGCATATCTTGTGTACTTGAACGGAGAGGAAAAGAAGGATTTGAAAGTGGAAAACGTGGCAGTAGTACGAGATTTTCCCAAGGTGTTTCCCGAAGCTTTGCCTGGACCGCTACCCGACAGACAATTAGAGTTCACTAATGATTTGGAACCAGGGTCTGCGCCAGTATCGAAGGCGCCAAACCGAATGGCCCCTAAAGAGTTGGCAGAGTTGAAGATCCAGTTGCAAGAACTGTTAGACTTGGGTTTCATCCGACCTAGTGTGTCACCCTGGGGAGCGCCAGTGTTGTTCGTTAAGAAAAATGATGGAACGATGAGGATGTGCATCGACTATCTTGAACTCAACAAGATGACCTTGAAGAATAAGTACACACTGCCGAGGATTGATGTTTTGTTCGACCAACTTCGAGGAGCGGGCGTATTTTCGAAAATGGACTTGAGGTCGGGATATCATCAACTAAAGGTCTGATGCGAGGATGTGCCTAAGACCGCGTTTCGCACTCGTTATGGCCATTATGAATTCGTCGTGATGCCATTTGGGCTGACCAACGCCCCGGCCGTCTTCATGGACTCGATCAACTGAGTTTCCACGAGTATCTCGACAAGTTCGTGTTAGTATTCATAGATGATGTTTTAGTATACTCGAAGAACGAGGAGAACATGGATGGCATCTACAAACAGTGTTGGAAACGTTGCGAAAGGAGAAGCTTTATGCCAAGTTTAGTAAGTGTGAATTTTGGTTGACTCGAGTGAACTTTCTTGGTCATATTGTGACGGCAAATGGAATTCAAGTAGACCCAGCAAAGGTCGAGGCCGTACAAAATTGGAAATCGCCGAAAATGTCGAGTGAAATCTGCAGTTTCTTGGGATTTGAGGGATTCTATCGATGCTTCATCGAGGGATTCTCTAAAATCGCGAGACCAATGACACAACTGTTGAAGAAAGGAGTCAAAGTGGTTTGGACGCCGGAGTGCGAGGCGAGTTTAACTTTTGAAAGAGAAATTGACTACAGCACCTGTTCTAGCCGTACCGGCAGCCGACAAGGACTTCGCCGTCTATACCGATGCATCAAAGGTAGGACTTGGTTGTGTGTTGATGCAAGATGGGAAAGTGATAGCATACGCTTCCCGACAGTTGAGACCGAATGAATTAAATTTTCCGACGCACGACTTGGAGCTAGCAGCAGTAGTGCATGCACTGAAAATTTGGAGACATCATCTATACGAAGTGAGATGCGAAATATATACGGATCACAAGAGTCTCAAGTATTTCTTCGAGCAAAAGGAGCTAAACATGCGACAACGACGTTGGTTAGAGATCGTGAAAGATTATGATTGTGGTATTCACTATCATCCGGGCAAGGCGAACGTAGTCGCTGATGCTTTGAGTAGGAAGAACCAACCTCAAATGGCTTATTTCCTAACGCAAGAGGAAGCGTTGATTCGCGAATTCGACAGAATGAGTTTGGAAATTGTAAAAGCGCCCGAGACAGCAGGAGGAGAATTAGCGACACTAGTGATTGAGCCAGATTTACGAACCAAGCTCATAGAAGCCCAACGACGTGATGAGAAGTTGGAATAGTTACGTGCGAAGGTCAAAGCTGAGAAGCTTGATCATTACCATGAGGAGGCGGATAATGCTTTGACGTACGATGGACGATTGTGTGTGCCGAGCCTATGAGACGCTAAAAGATGAGATTTTGAGTGAAGCGCACGACATGCCTTGCACTGCTCACCCCGGAAGCACGAAGATGTATCGAGATTTGAAGTAACATTTTTGGTGGAATGGAATGAAAGGAGACGTGGCGTCATATGTGGAGCGATGTCTAGCATGCCATCAAGTGAAGGCCTTACACCAACGACCATATGGGAAATTGCAACCATTTGAAATTCCCGAATGGAAGTGGGAGCATCTAGCTATGGATTTCGTGACGAGTTTGCCAAAGTCTGCAATTTGGGTGATCATCGATCGACTAATTAAAAATGCGCACTTTTTACCAATTCGAATTACTTATGGCGCGGACAAGTTAGTAAAGCTTTACGTGAATGAGATTGTGCGTTTGCATGGGGTGCCAAAGACCATTGTGTCCGACCGTGATACGAAGTTCACATCAAAGTTTTGGATGAGTATGCAACGGGAATTGGGCACACAACTGAATTTCAGCACTGCTTATCACCCACAATCGGACGGGCAGTCAGAGAGGACGATTCAAACGTTTGAGGATATGCTGCGAGCCGTTGTCCTAGATCTAGGGGAAAGTTGGGAAACCGTTCTACCGTTGGTTGAATTCGCCTACAACAATAGCTACCAAGCGACGATCGATATGGCTCCGTATGAAGCCTTGTATGGCAGGAAGTGTCAATCCCCACTTTATTGGGATGAAGTTGGTGAGAGGAAGATGTTAGGACCCGACGCCGTAAAGGAGATGACCGAAATTGTGCATCAAATCCGCGCAAGGATCAAGGAAGCTCAAGATAGGCAGAAGTCGTATGCTGACGTGCGTCGAACGGAAATCAAATTCGACGTTGGTGATAAAGTGTTCTTGAAAGTATCCCCGACGAGAGGAGTTGTGAGGTTTGGAGTGAAAGGCAAGCTGAAACCGCATTTTGTAGGACCGTATCGATTGGCGTTACCTCCCAGCTTTGGGAACGTGCACAACGTGTTCCATGTGTCACAGTTGAGCAAGTACGTGTTCGACCCCAAGCATGTGATTCATCAAGAGGAAGTGATCCTAACCCCCGACATGAGCTACGAGGAAAGGCCCGAGGCAATCCTAGATCGGAAGGTGCAAGAGTTGCGAAACAAGTCGATAGCATCCGTGAAGGTGTTGTGGAAACACCATGGTCCCGAGAAAGCCACGTGGGAGTTAAAAGATAGAATGAAAGAAAAGTACCCCGAGTTGTTTACATGAGATGGTCAAATTTCGGGATGAAATTTCTGTTAAGAGGGGAAGGATGTAACATCCCAAATTTTTGCGACTTTTATTTTAATATGTCGATTGGAAATTTCATTTATTGAATTAAATTGTTGCTACGGGATTGAGTTTGATTATGTGGAATAAGTTGTCATGGATGTTTTGGAATGAAGTGCTTTATATTTTTTTTATGTGGGGGATCAATTTAAATAAAATTATGCATTTAGTTCTAGCCAAGTAAAGTGGCTATTGTCGGCCCTTCCCATTTATTGGAAATTTTATTCTTTCTTGGATTTGATTAATTGTTTTGGGATATACATCCAAATTAAATCCAAGTCAAATTATCCCTAAATTGTATTACATGAAATTCGAACTCTAGCCTACCATCCTTGGGAGTTTCGAAAATCCCCTATTTAAAATAGGAGGATGAATTATTTTCTTTGATTTAATTGGTGCCTTGTTGACTCCCTCCTTTTGAATTAAATTCAATTAAATCATGTCACATTTTATTTCTTCACCCAAATGAAATAAAGAGTTGAAATAATTCCTTGGCTATTTAAATTGTTTTCGGCCCCTTCTCTATTTTTTTGATGATAATTTATTTGTTTCCTTTTTTTTGTGGAATCCCTTTTTATTCAATTAAATACCATACTAATACCTATGTCTAATTAATTGGGGATGTGAATATTTCCTTTTATTCCTCACCTATACCACACGCCCCTATGCCTTATTTTTCCTTGTGGGAATTTATTTATTTGTTACCTATTTTACGGGAGCCCTTTTCCTACAAAGAAATTACCAAATTTAAATCCTATTCTATTTAATTGAGGATTTAAATAATTTCCTTGTGCATTTCCTCTTAAATTTTCAGCCTTTACCTCATTTTTTTACTTAGAGATTTAATTTATTTTGTTCCCTTGTTTATGGAATATTCAATGTTTTATTTCCTAAATTGTGGATTTATTTCTCTCCAAGTAAATACCAAATAATTCCTTGTAAATTCTCAGCCATAATTTTCAAAAATTATGCCTCTTTTAATTGTGGGAATTTTAATTATTGACCTCTATTTTATTCCCCCACAACTAATTAAATTTTGGAATTAACCTAGACCTATAAAATCACCTAAACTAAACCCTAGCCTCATTTTCTCCCCCAACCCTAGCCGCCCACTCCCTCTCCCTCTCTCTCTCACGCCTCTCCTCTCCCTCACTCTCATCCTCTCCAAAGACTTCTTCTACCATTGTTTCTTGCACCAAATGGAGTGGATTTTCAAGAGTTCCCGACGAATCGTGACTACACTTGTTTCTACCGTTCGTTTTTCTTGATTCAAGAAGGTATAACTAAGATTTTCTTCTCATCTCCTTCATTGAAACCTTATTCTTGATCCCTTCATGCATATAGTGAGTGTAGGAATCATAGATCGCGAATTTAATAGGTGGGAATTTGTGTTTGCATGAGAACTTTGATGAATATGAGATTGTGAATGAGTTTATGTGATGTTTGATTTGAATCTTTGGTGAACTGATAAGGCTAATTTCATGCATGGGTCTAGGGATTTAATTCGTGATTTTACTAGGACTAACGCACGTTTTAAGCCAGGTGTGTGAAGGAATTCGCCAGGTCCAGGAAAGAAGACCAAAAAATCACAAGGTCGAGGAACTGGCGATTTAGTGAACGATTATGAAGAGAATTGCTCGACGGAGGAAGCTCCAGAGTTGAAGGGTAGAATAGAGATTTCTACGAAGACTCAAGGGCTATTTCCGCATCTATAAAAGGCAGAAGCATGCAAGCTGGAGGGATCTTCCCGGGGGAGATCTCACCACAGCCTGTTGCTTAGTTCACTTTCCCACACACACACTTGATACTAGTTTTGAGGAGATCTCAGTTCGCACGTTCGGGTTTCATCTTAGCTTCCGAAATGGTGTAACACCGCTCTTGTTAGGAGCGAAGAAACAATTTATTTTCCGCTTTCCGCATTTTGCTTACTCTGCCGAGCTTCGTTGTTCGAAGCTCGGTTCGCTGTTTTCACCGAATAGTTTCTGGTTTAAATGCAAGTTTGATTTTCCGTTATGGCGATTGTGTTGATTTCTGGTTTGATCGTTTCGCTTATTGAGATTTTGGAGTTTTAATTTGTCGGAGTTGGATGCGTTTCGCAGCTGTTTACTGAGTTATTGCAGGTTAATGGTCAGATCTGGGAGATTGGAGTTGGATTGTGGAAGAATTTTGGTTGGATTTGCTGGATTTGTTGGTTGTTGGGTTCGGATGTCTTGGATCCGGAGTGGATCAAGCATTCTGACGTGAATCTGAGTAGTTTCGATCTGATTTTCATGCTTAGTTTACGTGATTTTCTTTCATTCCGTCTAGTGTACGCAGATCTGATGTTTTTCCGAGTTGCAGCAAGATAACGACGACCAAATCTCTATATTCTGTTCGAATCTCGCCTTTTGCTCAGTTTGTTAATCTGCAGTTCTTTCCGTACTTGCCATTTTTGGAATTATGGTCCCCACCCTCAGTCATATTCTATTTAGCTAGATTAGGTAGTTGTTTACACTGTCTAGGAAGTGGTTATGTTTCTTGTTGTCGAAGTCTGAATTTACAAGTTTAACATGTCCTAGGTCTAGCATTTACATTTTCTGCCTAGGTCTAGAGTTAGTTTAAAATTCTCAACCCTTTTGTTGCGTGGCAGCAGCCATTTGTCTGTCCAAAGTCTCTAAGCACTACTTTGCGAGTCCATCTCTGTGGGATCGACCCCACTTCCCTATACTAATTCATAGTATTCGGGTTGAGGGATTTATATTTTTTGAAGGGGGGTCGATGTGTGTCCAACGACCAAGCACTTTATGTTCTCTTAAGTTCCTAGACCTTGTGCTCTAGTGGATTTAAGGAGCGTGGTGTCTTGACCAAGCGCTTGCAGTGATCTATTTCTGTGCACACTCGATATAAAAATAGAGAAAACATCTCGCTTCAAATGGCGCCGTTGCCGGGGATGGATGGCGTACTTTGTGTTAGTGCCTAGAGTTTTTGGTGTGAATAATTTTAATTTACTTTTTCTTTCTGTTTTCTTTGTAGTACATGAGCAGGAGCTTCCACCGGAGTAACTCGTCTGGTTGGAAATACGGTCAGTTCGTTTGGAAGATCAAGGATACAGCCTCCACTGTGACTACCAGATCAGGGTTCACGACGGGAGATCCGTTCCCGACTGAGTTTTTGAGTGACGAATCTTGGGAATCTTCAGGACGAACAGATCCGGAGTCCCCACCAGAATCGGAAACAGAGTCAGAAACAGGGGAGGAAGAGGAAGTTGAGATGGCACACGTAGCGGACCCAGATCCAGAAATAGGGTCACTAACGGCTCATCTCGATGGAGAACCAGCACACGCAATAGTGATGAACCCACGTCAGAGATCTATTGAGATCAAAACGAATGTGTTAGGTGTCTTGCCAACATTTTCTGGGCGAAGGAGTGAATGCCCGTACGAGTTTTTGAACGAGTTTAGCAAGTTATGTGGCATTCAAAGGAGGCCTAATGATGCGACAGAGGAGGACTATCGCTTGCGCGCGATTCCTTTCACTCTAAAGGGGGAGGCAAATACATGGTTGTTGAGATTACCCCCGGATTCTATCCGCACCTGGAGGGACTTTAAATTGGAGTTCCTAGATTACTTCTTTCCATCCAACAAGACGAACGCTCTGAAGAAGGAGATAGTGGAATGCAAGCAGGATTACGATGAGTCATTGAGCCAATACTGGTCAAGGTTCAAGGGATTGCTGGACGCATGCCCGAATCATCGGATGATAGAGGCAGAGACCTACTCTCTGTTTTATGAAGGGGCAACTCCCGAGTCTAAGGACTTGATGAACTCCTCGAGCGGGGGGAATTTTACAAGAAAGAGAGGAAGTGAGGCAAGAGAGATTTTGGGAAGATTAATCGACGCCAAGAAGGCGTATGACAGTACGAGGAATGCTGTGAGAAAAGGCTCTGTGAATGCATTAAGGGAGCAGGAGGATGACAAAGTTGAAGCAAGGATTGATAGGCTGGAGAAAGCCTTGCTGAATGCTATCGAAAAAACTAATACAGCCGCACCCAGGGAAACGGCTAAGTTGTTAGGTCCAGCAGATAATCAACCCCAGCAATATTACGGACCTCAGGAAGGTGATTACCAGGCCCAGGCGAACGCGATGGGAAGTTGGAATCCTGATGGAAGTTGGAACCAAGGAAGACAAAGAGATGCACCCTGGAGGAATCACCTGAACTTTAGATGGTCTGAAAACGAGCAAAGCCAGCCAGCACCCCAACTGAGTATACAGTCCGCACCGCAGCCCGAGAGGCAGGGTAACTGGAGAAATCATGAGGGGCAAGGAAATTGGAACAACCGTAATCAAGGAGATCACTCGACCTGGGGAAACAAGAATCAAAATTATCAAGGGAATTCTTATGTACCACCACATCAAAGGAATTTCCAAGCACCTTACCCAGGTCAAGGAAGTAATTTCAACAACAATCCAGGAGGTCAAGGGCACATTCGCCCAGGCCAAGGAAGTGGAACAAACCAAAATATAGGGCCATGCCCTAGTCAGCCAAGCTCTAGACCAAGGAACCTTGATGAGATGATTCACGACCTCGTTAGTTCCCAGCAGCACATTCAGAACAATTTACAGTCGAACAATGATGTGGTCCACAAGCTTCAGGATGCGCAGCAAGAACAGAAGGCGGCAATGGATATGTTGGCCAAACAGTTGTCTCAAATAGCTAGGTCCTTGAGTGATATGCGGGGAAACGAGGGCAAGATTCCTGCATCGGTAAGACCACCTGACAAAGCCAATATTAGCCAGATCACGCTGAGATCTGGGAAGGAGTACGAAGGGCCGGTCATGAGGTACAGAGAGGTCACGACCCCCATTAAGGATAAGGAAACAGAGGAAAAAACCACTGAATCAAGAAACTCGGTTGAAGGCAACCCTGCAGTTAGAGATGAACTTCAGGCAGGAGATTTAGAGAAACGGCTGCCCAGGACAATCGAACCATTTTTCCTAGATCCAGAACCAGAATTGGTAGAGAAAAAAGGAGTCGATGAATCTTCAGCAGGTGAATGTTCCGGAACCGGGAAACGACCAAAACCTTTCCCAAACCGAGGAGAGGCAAAGAAAAAGAAGGATGAGCCAGTGGATCTTATGGATATTTTCGGGAAACTGGAGATAAATCTACCCTTCTTACAGGCTTTGAAAATGCCAGTTTTCAGCAAGTTCATTAAAGAGTTTATAGCTGGGAAGGCTAGACCTAGTGGAAAAATCTTGATAGGCGAGAATGTGTCCGCGGTAATTCAGAAGCGGAGGATGCCTTCGAAATGCAATGACCCAGGTATGTTCACCTTGCCTATTTCCATCGGCGATGTAAAAATTGAGCATGCTATGTGTGACTTGGGAGCATCCATAAATGTGTTACCCCTGTCCATATACAAGAGGTTAGTGGGAGTAGGTATGGTGGATACGAAGGTTGTGATCCAATTGGCGGACAGGTCATGCATCTGCCCTGAAGGAGTGCTCGAGAACGTAATAGTCAAGGTACACGACTTCCTGTACCCGGCTGACTTCCATGTGATTAAGATGAGCGATAATGAGTCTGTAGAGTCTGGCGGAGTATTATTGGGGAGACCTTTCCTACGAACTGCTAAGACTATCATTGATGTCTTTGATGGTACTATCTGTCTCGATTACAATGGGGATAAATATACATTCAGCATAGATGAGGCAATGAAGAAGCCACTTGATGTTGAAAATATGCATTCTGTAGATATCATTAACCCCTTGGTCCAGGAATACCTCGAGACTGAATTAATGCAGGGACAGATTGAGAACTCAGAGATGAGTCATGCTGTTGATAAGGAGGTGGCCAGTTGGTGCCAAGCAATGAATACGAGCAAGTTGTCAGATGAAGAGCTAGCAGAAGCAATTCTGGAATTTTGCACCAAGCCCGAGCTAGCCAGATCGAGGGAGACACTTTATGGGGCAAGCAAGGAAGATCTTCTTGGATCGACTAAGGGGATGACGACTGGAGCTGCAGAAAAGAACCCCCTGCCCCAGGAAAAAGATGTTCCCAAGAAGGAGTTGAAAACACTTCCGCCAGGCCTAAAGTATGCTTACCTTGAGGCGAATGAGACTTTTCCGGTGATTATCAACAGCAACTTGATCAAGGAACAGGAAGAGGAGCTGCTGAAAGTCATCCGAAGGAACAAGAACGCTATTGGTTGGACACTTTCTGACTTGGTAGGGATTAGCCCTGATCTGTGCATGCATCACATTCGATTAAATGAAGGAGCGAAACCCTGCAGAGACCCTCAACGCAAATTGAATCCCAATATGAGGGAGGAGGTATTGAAGGAGGTATTGAAGTTGTTATCCCTAGGAATCATTTATTCCATACCAGACAGTGAATGGGTTAGCCCAGTACACATGGTACCCAAAAAGTCGGGAATCCAGGTTGTCAAGAATGACAAGAATGAGTTGGTACCGACCAGGCTAGTCACCGGTTGGAGGATGTGCATTGACTACAGAAAATTGAATGAGACAACCAAGAAAGACCATTTTCCCCTTCCGTTCATTGACCAGATGCTGGAGAGATTAGCATGCAAGCAATATTTCTGTTTCTTGGACGGATATAGTGGGTATTTCCAAATTTACGTGGACCCCGAGGACCAGGAGAAGACAACTTTCACGTGTCCGTTCGGAACGTATGCATATCGGAGAATGCCGTTTGGCCTTTGCAATGCACCAGGCACTTTTCAACGATGTATGATGAGTATTTTCTCAGACCTGCTGGAAGATTGCATCGAGATCTTTATGGACGACTTCACTGTATACGGGGACTCATTTGATTCATGTCTGGCGAGCTTGGATGTAGTGCTGAGAAGATGTCAAGAGAAGCACTTGGTTTTGAATTTCGAGAAATGCCACTTCATGGTCCCTGAAGGAATTGTCCTGGGGCATGTAGTATCGGAAAGGGGCATACAGGTGGACCAAGCAAAAGTGGACGTGATATCGAAACTGCCCCACCCGACAAATCAAAAGGAAGTGAGGGGATTCCTAGGTCACGCAGGATTCTACAGGAGATTTATAAAAGATTTTGCCAAAATTGCTCAGCCACTCACTCATCTGTTGCATAACGATGTTGAGTTTGTTTTTAATGAGGAGTGCATTAAGGCTTTTCAGCTGCTGAAGGACAGATTAGTATCTGCCCCCATCATCAGAGCACCTGATTGGGGTTTGTCGTTTGAAATCATGTGCGATGCGAGTGACTATGCAGTAGGGGCGGTGCTAGGTCAAAGAGTTGATGGAAAAAGTTACGTGATTTTCTATGCGTCAAAAACGCTAAATCAAGCCCAGAAAAATTACGACACCACGGAGAAGGAAATGTTGGCAGTCGTGTACTCTTTTGAAAAATTTCGACCATATCTGCTCGGGTCGAGGGTGATAGTCTTCACAGATCACGCTGCGATAAAGTACTTACTGGCAAAGAAGGAGTCTAAGCCAAGGTTGATCCGATGGGTGTTACTGTTACAGGAGTTTAACTGGGAAGTCAGAGACAAGAAGGGGACGGAGAACAAGGTGGCTGATCACCTGAGTCGCATTTACCAAGGTGAGACGGATGAAGCAATACCTGATGCGTTCCCGGAAGAACATCTTTATTATTTTAACGATTCTCCTAGACCTATCAATTGGGAAGAAGTAATGGCAGCAACAGGTCCAGGAGATGCTGAAAAAAGGAAATGCCAGGCGGATGCAGAGCCATGGTTCGCTGATCTAGCAAATTACTTGGTCACTAGAGAAGTGCCCAGTTCCGACGAAATTTCCCGGGCCCAGAAGATGAAATTAAAAAGTGAAGCCAAATACTACTTTTGGGACGATCCGTATTTGTGGAAAATGGGAGCTGACCAGGTAATTAGGAGATGCATTCCGGAGTGGGAGCAAAGGGATGTGCTGAATCATTGCCATGCTTTAGCTTGTGGGGGTCACTTTGGACCTAGGAAGACTGCAAGGAAGGTTCTAGACAGTGGTTTCTACTGGCCTACATTACATAAGGATGCATTCGAATTCTGCCAGAATTGCGAAAGGTGTCAGCAGATTGGAGGAATTTCTAGAAGGGACGAAATGCCACAAGTTCCGGTGATTGTTTGTGAGATTTTCGATGTTTGGGGTATGGACTTTATGGGTCCATTTCCATCTTCATATGGGAATACATACATACTTGTGGCGGTGGACTACGTTTCGAAATGGATAGAGGCAAAAGCTACGACCTCCTGCGAAGCTGTGGAAGTAGCCAAATTTCTGCGGTCTAACATTTTCAACAGGTACGGGATCCCTAGGGCTGTCATCTCAGACCAAGGAACCCATTTCAAGAACCGTACAATAGAGGCTCTCATGAAGAAATACGGAGTCCACCATAGGTTGTCTACATCTTATCATCCTCAGTCCAACGGCCAGGCAGAAATATCAAATAGGGAGATAAAGGCCATTCTCGAAAAAACGGTGAACCCGTCTAGGAAGGATTGGAGTAAGAGACTGGATGATGCATTATGGGCTTATAGGACAGCTTATAAGACACCTATTGGTATGTCACCATATAGGTTGGTATTCGGAAAAATGTGCCACTTACCCGTGGGAATCGAACACAGAGCATACTGGGCGGTCAAAGAGATCAACATGAATCCGCAGGCTTGTGAAGAAGAGAGGAAGATGCAGCTCCAGGAACTGGAAGAGTTACGGCTTGAGTCTTATGAATCTGCCATGTGGTATAAGGAAAAAACTAAGCTTTGGCATGATAAAAATCTCCGGGTCAAGGAACTCAGGGTAGGACAGAAAGTCCTTTTGTTTCAATCCAAGCTCAAGTTGATGCCTGGAAAGTTAAAGTCTAAATGGATTGGGCCTTACATCATCATGGGACTTCGAGCAAACGGAGCAGTTGAAATCCAGGGAAGTGCACCAAACTCCATACCTTTTCTTGTCAATGGACATAGGATAAAGGTCTTTAGGGATAGCTCAGAGTTGTGTGTAGTGGACGAAGCGCCACTACGCGCACTCTTTGATATCACCTAACCAGTCTAGGAAGGAAGTGTTTTTAAAATATCTCCTGGGTCTAGTAATATAAAGTTTAACCATACCCTGATCCAGGAAATTTTGAGAACACTTGACAACAATTTTGTAAATATTTAATTGCTTTCTTTAAATCAAGAAAAATCCAAACAAATAAAAAATTTTTATTCTTCCAAAAATATTTTCGAAACACCAGACCCATCGGGAATGTTTTTGATGCTGTCATATCCTAGACCCGGGGAGTTTGGCGTTTCATATTTGTTTTTTTTAGTTTGATGTTTTCTTTTAGTGCGTTTTGGCAGAAGGAATTTACTTGAGCAAGGAATTGTAGGGTAAAAGAGTTTTGGAGGGAATTGGCACCGATCCGGATTTCAAAGAGCACTTTATGGGGAGGCGTACGGTCGCTAGCGTCACCACCTGCACCCGCCTGCAAAAGGAAACTGTCCTCTCCAATGCCTACACTATGATCGGTTTTGGCCTTTTTATTTTTTTCATTACTCATTCTCTCTCCAAATATTCTCTCTCCCAAATCAAAAACCCCAAATTTCAATCACTCTCTAACCCTAATCTGAAAATTTCGCCCAAGTTCTTTTCAAAATTTTCTGCAGAATATCATGGATAACCAACAAGGAACCAGCAGCGCTTCTGGATCCGCCGAGAAGAGTGCGGCGGAGTTCATGAATGAACTATTTCAGAAGTTCGGAGGGGCCGATAAAGCGATGCAAGCGTTCGCGATGTTTGCAATGGGACAACCCATGCCAGCCGTTCCAACAACCACCGTGACACAACCGGAGGTTGTCGAGACACCACCCACTGCTGTACAAGAAACCGCACCGGAGGCTGCTACCATTATTCCAGAAGAAACCACCTCTGCCCAGGACACGGTCCCAGAAACCGCCACCAGGCCGGAGGACGATGCAGTGCCCGACGTTCCAGGATCACCCATTGCGGAGATTCGCGAAGTAGAGACAGATCTGGCCGCGGGACTGACGTTATTGGCCGTAAGTGAACCCAGGTTAGGTTCTGATTCTCAGAAGGAATCCCCTGTTTTAAAGTTTGGAGGTGATGGTGTTTCAGAGGGAGTAAACCTTGATATTCCTGCTGTGAATTTGGTGGAGAGTGTTGTTGGGGGGGTAGATGCTCTTGTTGCGGTAGTTGAAGACACCGCTATTACTGTCAGTAGGGCTGAGGGGGAAACCCCTGTTCTGGAGGCGTCTGTTGAGAGGGATGCCGTTGATGATGATGATGTTCAAGTGGGCGGAGAAGCCCTAAATTCTGAGAAGGATGTAGAAAAGGAAACCCTAGACGTAGTTGGGGGCGATGAAGCCCAATTTACTGAGGAAGTTGTTGATGCGGGAAGGACTCCCGAAAAATCTGTGGGCACTGAAGCCCAACCTGAAGGAAATCTTACGGGGTTAGAAACCCCTGTTTATATCACGGGGGCAACCCCATTGTTAGCAGAGGAAAGTGGAGCACTCGATTCTGAGGGTGCTCAAGAAACTGTCGATGCAGGACTCCACATGATAGTGGATTTAACTGAGGTCTCTGAGGAGGCCGATTCGCAGCTTAATCTAAGGGAAACAAGGAGACGGACA